>NC_046236.1:12562594-12881761 GCF_009819885.2 Catharus ustulatus | reverse complement strand
TGCCATAACTTTATCTGTAGATCTTCACAAAGAGCTACTCCCACATGAACCACTCCTGGAGAGAGAAAGGCTGGAGGTGGGTCGCAAGAAACCAGGATTTGTAGGGCAAAGAAACCCTTTCCAGCCACATTTATTTCTATTTTTTTCTGGTTTGAGGCCTTTCAAAAGAGAAAAAGTCACTTTATTTTACAAATATTTCTTTTCCTCTTTGATCAGCAGCCAGGAACTCTCCTGAATTCACAGAAGGTGAGGCTGTGCCTGGGCTGGCCCTGAGGCATCCTGGCTTTGAGGTGAGGATGGTCCCACTGCTGGTGGGGCACTGGACAGATGACAAAGGACAGAAGAAGGTTCATGAGCTCAGACCCCCTCAATCCCCAGTGACAGAGCAGCTGAATGCCCCCTCTCACTGGGAAGGAATCTAAGTCCAATGCCTGAATGGCAAAAATCCTTGTGTTCATTGAGTAATTTAAATATTTTGTTTAAATCTTCAGTTCTCCCCTCAGTGTTGAGAATTTTATTTGAATATGAATTCAGGATCTGCAAGTGATTTTATGGATCTTATTGTTGCCAGTCTTTTATCAAGTAACTTTGATCGACCCTTTAAGAATAAATTGAAAGGTAACCTTCATTTCTCTGACCCATCTCCTCTCAGGAAGCTGTGATTCAAAGAAATTATACTTTGCTAAGACTAATTAGTGAGTGAGGAACACAATCCCTCCTTCCTCTACAAGCTCCCTTCTCTAATGCTGGTTTCCTTAAACTGTTGCACTGAAGACTTTGTCACAAGTTTCAAAAAGCTGAGTTCTCATTAGCAACCTGCAAGAACAGCACAGAAGCCAAACAACAGTGTCCAAAAAAAATCCCAGAGTTTGAACAAAACGAACAGGAAACAGGGAAACCAAATGATGAGCTAATCCAGCAAAGTGCCAGCACGGAGCACTTCAGAAGATCAAACATAGGAAATCAGAGTTACTGGCACTTTGCACTGGAACTTCAATAACATCTCAACTTTTTAAGGTTATCCACTTTGGCATCTAAAATCATGCATCCTCTTTCGACATCTGACACAGCCACATCTGATATACAGCAAATTATGTCGTTTTATGTCTCCAACCGAGCCAAAAGGAGTTTCTAATAAGCTAGTCTGTATTCTGGCTTTCTAGGAAAGCTAGAGACTGAGATGCAGCGGTTCTCTGCTTTTTTCAGCTCATTTTAGCTGCACGTCCCTCACTCTTTTTGAAAGCAAAAATTAAAGTGGCACATTGTACATCTGACGTTGGCTAAGAAGTGCAAATTTCTAGCAAGGTTCACGGCAAAAGCAGCGTAGCTGCAGCACACATCCACTTTGCCTGTGAAATTAGGTACTGCAGGCCAAACCCTCAGCTTGTACAAACTGACAAATTCCCACAGTGACACTGGACCACATTTGAATTATCAGGAGATGCTCCAGCACAGCACAGTAACTGCTCTGTGAAGGTCAGACTCCCAAGCACCAGGAGATTGATCCTTGCCATGGATGTGTGACCATGCTCCTACACTAGCTCATCCTGTAAGGCAAGTGTACACATTCATGTAGCTGAATATTAAGAGCACAGAATCCATTAAGGCGCTGGGTTAGGTGTATCTGAGATGAATTTTTTTGAAAGCAAGAGGGTCTGTATCCAAGAGGAAGCAGCCCTGCCAAGGTTGTTCTAATACACCAGGTGCCACTGCAATTTCTTGCTTTCTCTATATTGGACCTACTGTCATTGTCAATTTATTGAGTGGAAACGGAGCTTGTTACTCTGCAGTTATTTTACACTGTAAAATTTAATGAGCTATTTAATTTCTAACATTACGAAAATATTTTGGATTGACAGAACCTGTCCTGTTTAAAAAACCAAATTCATCTCCACCTTCAGCTGCTTGCAACCCTATCCTAGATTTTCATTTTAGGATTTCTCAACTATTTTTCAAGCCAGTGTCACTAAAACCTACAGCATTATTTATTCTCTCATAGTTTCTTTGGTTTTGATTTGCTTTATATATTCAAGAGCTTCAGAAACCAGTGAATTACAGAAACTTGTAATGACATGCCCCACTGTTGTTGTTGGCATTTGTGCTCAGCTATCAGCGCTGTGATTGCACAGCCTAAAACAAACAAATGCTCAAAGCTTTATTTTCAGTAAAGATTTTGGGCTCCAGGGGCTGCACTGCCATTAGATACCATGACCTGGTTTAGTGTCTGGGCTCTACTCCTAATCTCCTTGGATGGTGTAAGATGTGGAATCAGGAGTTATGCCAATGAAGTGCCATGATCCTGGCCAAGGCACCTCTGGCCAGCTGTGCAGGATGTTTACAACCCCCAGCACCAGCAAAACCCACTTCCCTAAGACTCTGTATCTGAAAAACAGAAAAAGAAATTTTTAGGACTCCTGCTTTTGAAGTGCTTTGAGAACATAAACGATAAATAGAATTTTTCTCACAGCTCCAAAGACAGACCTAAAAGTGCTTTGACCTTTCTCTCTGGCTTTAAATATCTTTTATTTGCATTTTAACCCCATTTGACTGTGCATACAGGTTAATTCCAGAATCCCTGAAGTGCTTTCATACAGTTTGCTGCTAAGCCAGCACATCTTGTGTATTCTAAATCTAGGAAGATACAGCCAAAAGTCTGAGCCCTGACTTGCTCTGTGTGAGAAATCAGATGTCAGTATCAAAGAAAACACAAGGAAAAAACAAAATGAGTCCTTGCAGCATAGATCACAGCTTTGTGTTATTTTGATCCCAGGTTCTGTGTGCCTCCCACAATCAGTTTCAAGTCAACCTTCTCTTAATCCTGCCAGAGAAAATGGCAGATCCACGTGTAACCTCTGATCTTTAGATGCTGAGCAAGAGCTCTGCAATCCTAAGGTTTTATGAAATGACTTAATCTTAGAATTTACTACATTTCAAAAGAAGTGTTTGAAGAGCAGCAGAGAGGCGAAAGTGGAGGATGTGATATCTTTTTATTACGATACAGGACTGCTTTGTCTGGGTCGTGCTATCTCTAACTCCAGCACAAGCCTTCTTTAAAATACCTCTGGCAATCGTTTTCCAATTACTCCTTCCCAAAGAGCAACACTTCAGTGGAGGGGGATGACTTTGTTTAGTTTTCTCCCTGGCTAGTTCAAAGCAGAGTTATCTGAACCAGCAGACCAAACCCTGCCGTGCCTGGTTTCACTTCCCACCAAGGAACACCGTGTGGTACACAGGGCACAGACATGCACACATCAGGCATGCACAGGATTAAATCCCAAAACTTCTTTAATGAAGAAAAATCGCAAAGAAACCCCAGGAAAAAAATATCACCATTGAACCTTGCATAAATAAATGTCACAAACAGATTTATTATTAAAATTTTAAACCACACATGTCCCTCATTTTGTTACTAACTTGCAACATAACATTTCATTTCCCAGGTGCTTGTAGGGTAGGTCTGGAAGTAAGTTTTGGGGAAATCAACAGCTAGAGAGCAGCTTTTCAACATCTGCCTTCACTGTTCTCCTGAGCTAACAGTAATTTACTGTTGCCTGAGAGTGACAGCTTCCTTCTGATATTTGAAGTGTCTGTGCTTGCCTGGACAATTCAGCTCAACAATACAGCCCTGCTGCTCCAGGTCTGTGAGGAGGTTATGTCTACATAGCCTTGTACACACAATTTTGGAAGGCAGGCTTGAAAAAGTGCCATCAGAAGCTCAGGTAATTATTTTATTTCTCTCTATGTAATCAGCTCTCTAACGTGACTTGTGCCCTTTTACAATTATTTGGTGCCTGAAATGAAATTTCAGGTAACCACAGCTGTGAGAAAATGTGCCTCAGGCTAGAAACAGAGAGGGAAAAGGGGAGGATTAGGGGAAATGGGGTAGTGGGGAGGAAGAGGAGGCATGAGAGAGCATCTCAGCCAGAAAAGTCTCTATGCAAGCTTCTCCTTGTGCTTCCACACTGGGGCAGAAATAGGAAGAGGTTGTTCTGTTTGCTTTAAACAAAAAACCTGAAGGTTTGTGCATGAAAGCAAGGTGGGAACAAAAAATAAGAAATAATCCTTCAAAAGTCTGTATGTCTTTTTGCCTGCATTCTATCAAGATAGATTTTAAAAATTTCACTTCAGATTCAACAGCTCAGCAAGCAAAAAAACCCCACCAACAATCCACTGTCTTAGGTTGCAAAACAAGATGTGACCAAAAGTATGTATTCTATCACCATCTGTTAAAACCAGGTGGGGCAGTGTTCTTTATCTTTTCACAACCCATCCTTCCTCCAGGAGATATCTCCTGTTCATGGCCACTGAGTCCCAGTGTATGACTGATAAAATTCCATCATCCCATTGGGAGATGCTCCAGCCAGGGGGAGGAGCCAAGCCTTTCCTACCTAGATAAAAACTGAGATTTGGAACACCAAAGCAGCCTTTTCCCACTGGATTCCAGAGGAAAACCAGACCATTCTACATCACTGGACCTTTGGAGGAAAACTGCACCTTGTACAGGAGCACTGCTCCAGCTGAGCCACATCTGTCACTGCAGGAGGATGCAGCCACCATTTAATGGGACTGCTGCCAACACCCTGCCTGATGCGGTGTCATGTCAGCATTTTGGGTTTGCTCTTTGTAATTCTGTATTTCCATTTTAATTTCCCTAGTAAAGAACTGTTATTCCTAATTCCCATATCTTTGCCTGAGAGCCCCTTAATTTCAAAATTATAATAATTTGGAGGGAGGGAGTTTACATTCTCCATTTCAAACAGAGGCTCCTGCCTTTCTCAGCAGACACCTGTCCTCCAAACCAGGACACCCACCCAATATGGAAACACCAAGCTAAAAATTAAAACCTGAACAAAAGAGTAGAAAGTGGCGAATTTCCTGGGATTTCTGTGCCAGCAGATGTGACACTTGTCCTCACCTGATTCCCGTGTCCGACCCCGCACGGCCTCGCTCCAGGGCCCGGCCCCGATGGCGTTGAAGGCCTGGATCTGCAGCTCGTACTCCGTCCACTCCTGCAGCTCCTCCACCGTGCACTCCCGCGCCAGGCGGTCGGCGACGACCTTCAGCAGGGCTGGGGCTGGCGGCTCCCCGCGCCACACCCTGACCCTGTACCCCACCGACTCGGGGTTCCCGTTGTACTGCGTGTCAGGGAGGGGCTGCAGGGTGACAGCACAACACAACATTCCCGTCAGGACACGCAGCCCCACCGCTGCCTGAGCTCATGGGCTCTTGGAGTCTGAAAACAAAGCCTCTCTGAGCTCCTCAGACACAGATTAACAAGTTCTAGTGAGGGCTGAAATACATATTCCTAGATACCAGTGTAGAAAACAAGTCTTAAAAACAAATCTCCAAAAACATAGTTTTAGACATAATAAAAATATAGTAACAATATTGTTTACATTTTTGAGATAGAACAAGATAGACCATATGTGTAGTTTATACATAAACTGGCATGCTAAGAATCTAGAATTCTAATAGCTTAAGAAGAAATGGTTTGGGTTTGTGTTTTTAGCTTATTGGGTAATTTGTGTATAAGAATCTATGCACTGGGGAGAGACTCTTGCTCTGTCTTTATTCTCTCCTCACCACCATCATCACCCCAAGAAGAAGACAGGAGCTGCAGCAACATCAGCCCTCCTGGGGCCTCCACAGGAGCAGTTTCTACTTCTAATTGGGACTTAACTTCTATTTAGGGCTCTATACCAAAAACTCTCAGCATGAACTTTAACACTTGGGACGCTTTGCCTTTCGGGACTGAAGTGCCTTTACAATTAACAACTTTATAATGACCAGTAACTGCTTGTCTCTTTTAAAGAAAACACCAACCCAACAATGTGCAGCCCATAGCAAGACAAGAAATAATCAAGAAGTTGATTTTTCTGGTTTGTGCTTCGGGATCTCTACATTTCTGTGCTGCTTGGAATTTTTCTTCTCGTTTTTTACCTTAATTTTGAGGCAAGTAGGTTTGCTCACAAAACCAAGCCCTTTGCTGTGGGTGTATCAACAGAGATGATATGAATACAATATATTTCAGAGCTTTGTGATTAATTATGGAAATGAATGATAAATTGCTGAAGCATGTGACAAATTCATTTATCGTACAATTTTTACTTTTTTTTACTGACTCTCTGCCTACTCATTTATCAGCAGAGATTCATTCTAGTATTCTAACTCCCCAAGCAATTTCAGAGATTAAAATATGAAATAATTAGCCTAGTTCACGAAGTTTGGAGTTTTTTCTGCTGTAAAACTAACTACACGATGCCACGGATGGCTGAGATTCAGTTCTGATTCACTGGGAAAGCTGGATACCCATTAACATTTCACAGCTTAGAAGACTCTACCCCACAGGCATGCAGGGCTAGAAACATGACCCTCATTCTGCAGGAAGGGAGGAATCCCCAGCTCCCAGGGGAAAACAGATTCACCTGCAGGTCTTGAAATAAAAGAGATTAAACACTTTCAAATATTGATGTTATTAAGCATGAAAAGCATTTATCAGGTCATTTTTAGCTGTGGTTGTTGCTTCTCCTGAACCCTGCAGTTTGACTCGAGGAACACAGGCTTCCAGGCAGCACAACTTTAATGTTTTAAAGGTTCTTAAAACAACCTGGAGTCAATTTTGATGGAAGATATGTAGGTCTGGGTGCAGTACCAACATAGGCATGATATTCACACAGAGTAGTGTGAGGCGTCTCAAAGGAACTGCAATGGCTCTTCTGTGGGCAGTGAGGTGACACATTCAGGTTTCAGGTTTTGGTGTAGTGCAGTGCCTTGTTGGGAAACTGGAATTATTCCTTTCCAACAGGAGAAAAACCCTCTTGTTCCCAGCCTGATTTTGACTTCCAGCCATAATGAGCTTATGCATGGAAAAGCTAACATTTGGGCACAAGGAAACCTGTGCTTCATCAACTTCACACCACAGTAACCCTAGTGGAAAATTCTGCCTAACAGGGGTGAAGAAAAACCATTCTGGAGCAGGTTAATTGCCAAGTAAATCCCAATGTGGAAACTCTGCAGGTAACTGAGATGGGCAAAGGGGCACAGCGATGTCAGCAATTGCTGCATCTTCGCAATTAATCATTTATCTCTGCATTTTACTGCATAATTCCACAGTGTTTCAGCTAAATCTAATGTTCCCACAGGAGTGCCAGCCTCACTGCTGCTGCACCACAGCTCTGAGCACCACTGGATTCTGTCCATGGCTGGGGTGCACCTTTTGGGGTGCAGAATGGAGCAAACAGCCGAGCCCTGGAACATGGCAAATTGGCCTGAGTGCCCCATTCCTGCCCCGTGTGTTGACCCAGACTGTGGTCCTGGAGCTCCTCAAAGCCAAGCTTTTACACACAGACACATTCCCCCGATGCAGTGGCAGGAGCAGTGGCAGTAAGCAATTTATTTGATTAATAAGGCACTTAAGGCAAGGCTCAGATTTCCGACTAGTCTGGAAAAGGAAACGATTTGGCTGTTAGGAGGAGGAGGAGGAGGCGCTTTGGGAGGGCTGCCTGGCTCTGGGGGAGCAGCCCCACACCCATCCCCATTCCCCCTCCATCCCCACACCCCTGCAGGTGCTCACCACCCATCGCAGCCACAGGCTTGTCTCGCTGGCCGTGCGCACAGTGACGCTGCCGGGGGCCACATCTGGAGGAGCCTGCAGCGTCTGGATGACCCTCGAGGGTTGGCTCAGAGGGCTGGAGCCCACCACGTTCACCTGCCGCATCCTGAACCTGCAGCAAAGCGGGGAGAGAGGCTTGGGGCACGCTCCCCTGCTTCTCCAGGGTGGGAAAAGATGAATTAAGGGCTCCCTAAATGCTCCGCAAAGGTCGCCGCACGCAGCCCCCCCTTTGTATTCACTGCTGAATGCTTGATGGTAACTGCTTTCAGATCCTCTCAGGTATTTAAAAAATGAAAATGAGATTAGCTCGGGGTCTATTAGAAACTTAGGTATTTGTGTGAGAAATTTATGTTAATTATACCAAGCCTGATGAGCTTATGCTGGCAGTAAGTGATTTTCTCTGGCGATGCTTATACAATACATTCAGAAAGGTATTAAAATATCAAACTTCAGATAGTCTCATTCCCTGTCAATATAAAAAATACACTGGTGATAACATTTCCCCTCAATTACTCGTTGAAAGAGGCTGATTTATCCCCGTGCTGCATTTTCAGCCTTCCTGCACAAGAAAGATTAAGTTATTTAATATGGATATGCATCTTTAAAAAATACCCTGTCGGCTTGAAACCATCTCTTCTACAATAGAAATCCTTATTGGGTCACAAAAGATTTAGGGAAATCTTTTTTTACAAGGAGCATCACATAATTAAGATGTGCTCTGTATTTCAGATACCCTCACAAGCAAATAAAAGCACCCAGCATTTGCACTTAAAAACATGACCTGTTCATATTAAACACTTAATTTTTGGACCTAAAGACTGAGCTTGGGAAAAGGATGAGCCAGTCAACACAGCAGATTTTTTTACCTGCTCTGATCTCCATCCAAAGTGCACTGAAGAAAACACATAGAACAAATACAGTCCTGATTTCACTCTCTAGCACTGGTCCAAAATACAGGAAAGAAGAATGGTCTGTAAAGATGTGTCCTGATAATCAGCTCTCACCATGCTTTTCCTCAGTGGGCAATGACTGAAGCTGATCAGGGGACAACAAATCAATTTGGCAACAGCTTTCTAGGTTTCAAATATTTTTATGAAATTGCTCAACACTATAGCAAAACTGAAAAAGCTCCTATTGGTGCATGCAGAAGAGAAAAAAACCAGGCAAAATTCAAGGAGCTGCCTTGAAATGAAAAAAAAAAATCAAAGGGGAACTGGATGTGAGAAAGATTATAGCATAAGTAGGATCACTCCAGAATTTAATGAATGCAAAAGACAAATGAGATGTAAGAATAAAATAAACCAAAAAGTTTAACAATCACCCCAAATTTCTCATATTCTTCATTATTTGCTATCCCAAAGATGTTTCTCCATGCACCTCCCTGGGTGTGCAAGTTTCCCTTATTCTTCACAGACAGTGAACCTTGAACTGTGGTACAAACTGCATTTCCTGCTCCCCTCTGCCTTTTCAGCTTTTAGGATCCCTCTTTAAGAGGAGAGCAAAATCCTCTTAACCTGAAGATAATTTTCCTAAACCTCTGCACCAGAAATGTCTGCTTAAGTTCAAAAAAAATTTCAAAGACCTTTTAGTAAAACGTTTAGCTCTGGAAGATGAGGTTTAAAACACTTCAGTGGAGAGTTAGTGAGAAATTCAATATGTTCCTAGGTTTGTGACCAAGGGAGGAAAATTACATGCCAGCACTGAGTCCATTGTAAATTATATGAGCTCTCCTTGGTTGCACCTACTCCTGGCTTACAACAGCACATGGATTAGTTAATAGCCCCTTCAGCCAGCACAAAATGGACAAGTTTCTAGAGGGCTGATTTAACACTTGCCACTGGATTTCCTTTCCACCAGCCTCTACATTAGCAAGCTGAATCTGAAAGTATTTTTAATTAGGGTTGAGTACCTCAAATTCTCCAGTCTTGTCTATACCACGGCATTGCTGGGATTGGATTGATTTAAAAATCAATCTCATTTAACTGGGGTGCACCCACAATGCAGAGTCACCTCAATCAGTTTAGGCATCGCTTATATCTATTAAACTTAACTTGGTAAATTCCTATAAACAAAGGTTTCATCTAACTGATGTTACCAAATTAAGTTAAATCAATAAAGCGATGTTTAAGCTGATGCAAATATGTGATTACAGGTTTGCACCAGTTTAAGTACGATTGATTTGTCACTGGCTGCTGTTCCACTGGTGCTCTCTTCAGGGAGGGAAGTCACAGGACAGCAGTTACTTGTAAAAGCATCTCACTGAGCACCTGAATTTCCTTAGTGTTATCAACTGGATTTTCTGTGAATTACAATTAACAATATCAGATTAGTAATTTTAAGTACAACCTATGAAAACAGCAAAGCTTTTCCCTTTTGTTCAGATTATAAACCCCAGCCAGATGTTTCTGATTAGGAAAGCTGTTCCATGCTGCTATTTACTCATTTTTTTTCAATGTTGCAGATAATTACCTGCTGTTCTTACCTGTAATGGGTGTAAGGAGTGAGGTTTGGTACCTCCAGCATCTGAGCATCAGGTTCATTCTCCACCTCATGAAGAGTCACCCATTCTTCTTCATCACCCAGCACACCAACCTGTACAAAGGAAAGGTAAGAAGGAATACAAAGTAGATTTAATATATATATGTAAATACAAATACAAATAAATATATTTATTTATATTTATATATTTTACAATGTGTGTCATCACAGCAGTGGAAGCACAAATGCTGTTTAACACATTTTCCAGTTAATACTAATTTTTATATGACTAGTTATTTGTACAGAGAAAACCCAGCTAAGTTAGCCAAGTCTCCTTGTACCTGATGGGATTTCACTGGATCCTGTGATAAGATCCATTCCAGAAAAAAACACCATGAGAGCAATAATACCCTGTTCAATCTTCCTGCCACAATACAAAAGTATCAAGTAGTAATATAAGAGAATGAAAAATAGCCTTGATAATAACTCGCAGGAACTGATGCATACTAAGTAAGTCTCAATGGAGGCAAAATGCCATGGAAATAAAGACAGAGAAACAAGAACAAAGTCAAAGAACAAAAGAGTTTTAACCTCATCTGCTGCTCTGCACTTGGACCAGACTTTTCCATGAGCCACCCTTCGTATTAATTAATCACAACATGTTGCCCAACACGGGCCCTGAGCCACGGCAGTGTTAGAAGGGACTAAACACTGATGAGAATTGAGCATTGCTTTCCATGCAGCTTTCTGGAGATTAAATGAAGAGGAATCTTAAAAGGAAGCCAACAGAGAATGAGGGAGAGGCCAGAGCCTGACCTGGAGGATGCAGCAGGAGTGGGCAGGGCTGTGCCTGGGAGCCATGGGAGTGTGGAGAGGGGGAGAAGAGAAGGGGTGGATGGCTGGGATTCACTTTGGAGATTTGCAGAGGAGCTCAGGCAAGGCCCCTGGAATAATTCCCCAGCACTGAGCACGTTCCTCTGGTGTTCCAACCCTGCCACAAAGGCTGGGTGTAGCCCAGTACCTCGCCCTGGTATCCCCAGCCAGGGGCTGAAGGGTGACAGAGGGTACCTGGGCACCTCTTCCTTCAGTGTCTATTCACAGATTTAACATCCACAAAGACCCCTTAGCCCTTTTCAACCTACTGACACTATCTACTCCCACAGGCTGCTGTGGCAACACATTCCAGAAGCTCACAACCCACTGTGTAAAGAGCTATTTCCTTTAATCTTTTTTAAAAAGATCCCTTGCAAGTTCTGTGTGTGAGTTACAGCCACAGATGCTGTCAAACACTCAACAGGCACCACAGCCCCAAGTATCTCACATACCACGAGTACTTCAAATAGAAAATTAGGTTTCATTCACTCTTTTCTTTTTTTTTTTTTTCCCTTCAGGAGAAGCAGCCTGATTTATTTATAGATGCTTTAGTTCTTCGCTCACCCAGGACTTGATGTGCTGCATATTTATGTTTGTGCATGAAGAAATGACACAAAGAAAATTAGGCCAGAGAAATAAGTTCTGCATTGCACTGTGGAAAGAAGCCTCTCTGATCTTGCCAGCAGAACACTGAGTCCATGGAGGATGTGGCTGAGCAGGTCTTGATGGGCCTTTCAGACTTTTTGGGGACCAAGGCCACTGTCACACACTAAACAATATATAAAATAGATGGTAGTGAAAATTATGGACCTTTAAAAATTCCCAGTCCTAACCAAGCTCCATAAATTGTAGTGAAGCCCATGGATGTGGAAGATGAAGGGAAACAGGTGGAGACAGATCTGCACAGTAAAACAGAACATCCCTAAAGTAAACCTGGAGAACAAAGAGTTGATAAAGAGATTTAAAAGATAAAAAAGCCCTACACAAACAAAGAAAGGACAAGAGGGTTGATTTCTGTTGAGGAAACAGAGAACACTTTTTATTAAATGAGTTTTCTATTAATACTGTAGGAAGTCTATAGTAAATGCTTATTTTTGCAAATCTTGCACTTAACAGCATCGGCTCCAAGTGCTGCAGTAATTATATAGCAACAATCCACAATGCTCTGGAGGCTGCAAATAATCTCCAGTGGTGACTAAGTTGTCTTTTTTCTATTTTAAAAACAGTAAGAGCTTTTAAAAATATTTATTGCCTAACCAAATAAGGAGAAAAAAAAAAAAAAAGGCCCACAGGTTGCAATTGCTGTGCAGAGCAGGCAGGTCATTAATACACATTAAGGACCACATGGCCCAGCAGGGCTGACATTGACTCAGTGAGACATTTTCTGGTGGGCTGCAAAGGTGGAAATATTAAGGATCTTGCAGTAGCTCCATGTTGCCCAGAAGAAGTTTCATTTATTTATTTTTTATATATATATATGTATTCTCAGAAGCGAGCCTTAGAAGAGAACCTTCAGTGATAGACTTTGTATTTCTAACTTCTCCCAAAATCTATAGCAGATTCCAAGTTTCAGGCTGTGGAAGGAAAAGGAAATTATTTTTGCTGAAACACTCTGATGTCAGATCAGAGGAAACGTATCAGTTTCAAGAATCAGAGTACAAAGGGATTCCCATGGGGCAGAAAGAACCACGGGCAGTGGTTGGGATGAAAGAGTCCTTTGAGGGGCAGGAGAGCCCACTCTGAGCTGCTCTGCAGAACATCAAGTGAAGTTAAAGGCTTCTTTCTTGTAGCTGTTTTCTTGGATAACAGTGTATGCACACTTCAGAGCAGGATGGTGTTTGTTGACAGATCACACGCTCGTGGGTGCTTTGTTTTGGGAGGCAGATGAGGCACCAACTGCTTTTCTGTTACCATCAGCATAAAAACTCCTCGAGGAACACACTCTGCACCCTCCCAGCTCCCTGTGCCCAGGGACCCCAGGACTGCCACAATGAAAACACCTCTGTCCCCTGAGACACTTCACATGCTCAATAACCACCAGCCATCACTGCTCAGCACACGTTCACTGCCATCCCCCAGCTGCTCCCAAGGCAATACGTGCAATAAAAGGGCATATTCCTTTATTATTGCAGAAATGAGACACTGTAAAACAATATTGGGAGTGATGTCAGAGCCTTTTACTTCCCCATGCATTAGTTTCTCCATTTCTTAAAAGGAAAATGTTACATATTTTATAAAATGACTCAACGTTTTCTGATGCATGAATAAAGTTGCAGAATTCTGACTTTAAAAAGAAAACACACAAAAAAATTAAAATCTGGCATGAAAAAATAATGTTCATAAGATAGCAATGCCTCCAAAACTTCAGTTAGGAAGTACTAACTGCAGGAAAGGAAAACACAGTGTTTCTGTACATTACAGAGGGACCCTGTGTCCTGCTATAGTTCAAGATGTGTCAGAGTTTTCGTTTTAGAGGTCCATAACTCACACATTTGAAATCGCTTTGGGAGAAATTCGGTTCAGGGGATGTCAGCCCGGGTGCAATTTTTTTCCTCACTAAATCCTTACATCGATTCAGCCATTTTTGATTTAGAGATTGTCAAGGGCATAAAACTGTCAGAGTTTCAGACACTTTATTTACCAGCCCCGAAGTGAAAACGACACCCAGAGAATCACCTGGTGCAAAGGATGAATCCTATCTGGGTCACTGATTCACCCACAAAACCACACAAATTCATGGGTGAAGCTGCAACCTCTTTCCCAACTCACAGCTTTAGAAGGCATCACAGAGATTATACTTTAAAGGTTTTACCACTTTGAAACTCTGCTCCTGCTCACCATGACATTCATACAAAAATCTCTCTAAAAACAGCAGAAAGGCTTTAAGCAAAACCTCTCTGTAATAGCCCAAACACTCATGGGTCCAGGAAATGTGATGCCTCTTCAGAAACAGCTTTCAGCCATTCTGCAGGTCTTGTGCTGCCTGCAAATGATGTTAATCACCAGAAAAACACACCTGACTGGGCAGAAGTTATCCCAGATTCTGTAATCAGGTTATGGTGTGGACTGAGCACCCATCAAGGCACAGCCAGGATGGGTTGGAAATGGGTGATCCTCAAGATCCTTTCCAACCATTCCATTAGCAATTGATACACATTTTTCCTGACAAAACACCAGGAAAAATCCAACACAAGAAAAACAAGAAACTGGATTGCAACTGCCAGAGAGTGCAAACATGAAACTACATGAACACCATCAGGGATTTATAGTCATTCTTGGTGAAAATTGCCAAAAAAAAGGGCTGCAATATTTGCTCTAACTGCATCTGAGAGGACAGGATGGCTGGAAGGATTTACTGAAATTCTTTGTGGAGGAACAAGTTATCTGTGAGTGGCAATGCCACAAGGCAGGGGGACTGCTGGTGCCTCTGAACAAGTGTCAGTGGAACCTTTATATTACCTTTGAGCCTCTTCCCTTTAGATTATACTCCATGTAATAGAGAAAAAAAGTTAGAAGTATTTTTTAAACAGCATTGGTACATTTTTGTAGCTCTCTGTTTGGAAATCCAGTTTCCTCTAGTACTGAGTCTAGATAAAAAGGATGGAAAAGAAACAATCTAGTGATTTTTTTCAAAATCCCTTCAAAAGTACAGACTGTACCTTCACTAGAAACACAGAAATGGGATTTTTAACGCTTTATATTTCAGTATCTACCAACACTGAACTCTTAAAGACTTGATCTCTTCTCGTGTTCATTGACATAATTGAGAATTAGTTCCACAGTGGCTCCCATGAATTTACACCCAGGCACAAAAAGCAGAAGCCAAGGCCAGATGCACAAAATTTCACGTCAGCTGGAATTCCCAGCTGTGTTTCTCATCCAAATTGTTCATGAAGTATCAGACTCCAAAAATGGCTCTCAGCCAAACTGGAGCACTTGGAACATTTTCTAGACCTGCCCTCACCAAGGAAGCTTTCTGCCAAATAAAGGAACAAAGAAGAGAAACACGTTGGTGGCAGGTTGGTTGTGCTTGTGAATACAAAACAGCTGAATTTAGTCTGTAAGGACTCAGACATTGAGAGTGAGAGGTAAATTCCCAGTAGAGATGGAAGAGTCAGAATTATCAGGGGTGTCCAAAGCAAAGGTGTTGCCCAGCTTGCAGAGGGGGAGGGACACAGATGAAGTGCCCAAATCACAGATTAGTGTTTTATAGCTGAATGTCACCGTGTCCCTGGGCAATACCATCTTTTAAAATCAGAGAGTGCAAAACCACCCCTTAAGTGGCTTTTAATTTAATGCCAAGCCATGAAACACTTAACACTGCTATTAAAAGCTGCACATGGGTCAGTGAATGAAAGATCCAGAATGAAAAACCCCTCCCTCCATTTCAGTATTGTACAGCCACAGCCCCTCAATCCAACACAGTCCTAAAGAACATTATGGTTTTCCATGCTAAAATACAGATGTTGTAACATCAGCCTGCAGCCCAGCATGGACAAATCCCAGCTGAGAACAGACCACATCAAAGGCAGAAATGGAGACTGGGGTGGCACTGGAAGAAAAACCAATTTTGAAAAGCTCTTTGAAAGGTGGGCAGGTCCAAGGCAGTTTAGATCCAAGTGGAGACAGAGCCATTCCTGCCCTTCTCTCTGCTCCCCGTGCCATGTTCACACCCCCTCCCCTCACAGTGATGCTCTGATCACACACAGCCTGTGCAGAGTTGATCTATTTGAAACTCATTTGTTCTTGGCTGGATCAAAGCTCGCAGCAGCTCCAGCTCTGATCCTGTGTCAGCACACACAGAAGGCAGGAGGAGGACAAGTCTTGGGGAACAGGAGCAGGACAACGAGAGCTCTGCTTTAGATTGGCTGAAAGTGCTGTGAAATTGCACTTTCAGAGAGAAAGAGTTTGAGAGGAGTGCTGGCAGAAAGGGGCTGTGAACAAAGGATTATATGCAGCTGTCATCCTGGAAACAGGATTTGCTATATCCTTGAGGACTCACCAATTTCACCGCATACCTGAACTGATTTCCATTAATCAGGTGAGCAAGAGTTTTTATTTCTTCCTGAAATCCACTAGGAGCAACATTTCTTCTTGTGCTGAAGCTGAGCAGTGAGGTGTGGTGAAGCAGAAACTTGTAGGGTTGTCGTGGTTAAAAGGACTGCCCAGATTCTGCAAGGACTTGGCTGTGCTCCTTCCCCAAAAAGAACAAATAATTCCTGGATCTATCAGAACCAAAATCCCCTGGACTTTTCTAGTGATGCATGAGATGCTGGTGAGGGATTGTGAACAAGAAAAACTCCAAGGAGTGTTCAAACCACTGTTTGTACCCAGGGCTCTTCAAGGATGCAGATGAACTTCATGGTAATTACCACTGCAGCTTTAAAGCGTTCAAATTTGCTTCACTTCAGTAGCATTCTGCAACTCACTGAATTAACGAATTCCTAGCAATATCAGTGTGGTGTTCCATCAGGAAAATGCTCCTCAGAATGTGCTAAGCCACCATATTATTGGATTTTGGTGTTTAATTCTGCAATATGCCATAATATGTATATAAATGGCACAAAATGTACCAACTTGTTCACAACAAAGTCATTACCCAGTGAAGTGATTGTATCAACATGTCTAAGTGGTGATGGTGATTTAAGAAGTCCAACATTTGGTCTTAAAAACAGATTATAGCATTTAAAAGAGCTGTGGGTGGAAAGGAAGAAGCAAAGCTCATCTGTTGGGAGAACAAATGAGGAATATATATAAATATATATATAACTCTTCCAAGGCATAATGACAGCAGAAAGAGGGATATTGTTTAAAGCTGATGGAGAAGAGAATTGATCCTATTCATATCTAGAGGCCTGGATAGAAAACCTTGGTATATTCCATTACAAGATAGAAAAATACACTCAATCTCATGAATAATGGTAGCTTTACTGTTCAGTGCAATTTTTCCTATACTTCTGAATCTATGAGATAATAATTCCAAACTTTTGAAAAGATACCTCACAGAACCTAAACACAAGTTTCAAATCCTTTTTAAAATAGATGGATGGACTAAAGCTCTGCTGTGTGTCCTGTTTATGGTGTACCTGGTGTTCTTCTGAACATACACAAAACCCCACATGAATTATTTGAAAGATAAGCATTCTCACATACATATGCATTATATATCACATTTTTCAGTTGTTCTTCTGAACAGAAGTCCCAGAATTGCTCTGACTCTTTTCTCCCTGGCTGACACAGACATTTCTGAACTGAGCCTCTCAAATTCTCCTGCATCCCAACCTTCCCAGAACCCCCTGAACAGCAACTCCAGGCCATTTATAGCGGAGCTCTGATCCAAAGTTAAACAAAAACTGAAATCCCAACAGGAATGAATTAGTTGGGCTCTTTTTGACCCCACAGAAACTCCATTAAGACAATTTTGTACCTGCCCCTCCACTATCCACTTGGAGATGGAGGTTTTGCCGTCGTATCCTGGGCGGAACTGAAGCGTGGCAGAGCGGGGGCTGATGTTGGAAATCACCAGGTTGGTTGGAGCACCTGGAAGTTCTGGAGAAAACAGAAGAGTAAATGAGAGGTAGAAACACTCTTTGTCTAGGAGCCAGTAACACAAGCTGACATTGTTTCCAACATAAAAAAGCACAGGGAAAAGGGCTCTATTTGCCTCAATTGTGTTTTTTTTTTCTTTTTTGGCAGTTTTACCCAAAGCATTACTATTTCTGCTCTCTGAGCATGCGCCACATTTTTATAGATCAAATGAGAAAAGAAAGAGCCCATCTACAGAATTACAGGTACTATTTTAGAGAAGCTTGAACAAGCTTGCCCATGAACAAGCCCTGGTGGTCCTGGGGGGAAGGCATTTCCCAGCTCCAGGTCTGCCAAGTCACCTAATTCCACTGCACTTCTGTTTCCCCAGAATTAAATTACAAAAATTTTTATTTACTTCTTAGAGGACATACAACTACAACTGGAAAAACTCGGTTTTGGGTAGTGTCTTTAATATTGACCTATAATATCTGGGTTTTCCAGGGCTTTCTATAGCCTGATTAAAGTAGATGATTTTTTTTCCAATTCCTTTAGCAAATAAAGAAGGTGACCTCCTACGAGGAAAAAAATCTGAAGCCCCAATCAGATTTTTGTCTTCCATCAGCCAAGACTACAGTGGCATTTACATTTTTAATATCATCTGAATTAACAACAAAAGCAAGTCCAGGAAAGACATTAAATACGTAGTGTTTAAAATAAATTCTCAATAGCTACCTGCACACACAATAAATGGAAATTATTATTATTATTATATATTTCCATAAATAAATTATGTAGTGGAAGGTGTCCCTGCCCATAACAGGGGGATGGAACTAAATTATCTTCCAACCCAAACCATTCTGTGATTTTATGATAATGCTGGACTCTGTGCAAGTGCAACAGGCCAAAAATGGGCAGGGTTCTGGCAGATATTTCAGGTATCCACAAATATCCAGATTTCTTGGTTCTTACTTCACATTTGTGGGAACCACGATCGATAAACTAACCCTGCCCAAGTGGGATAATGCTGTTATCTGGCAGGCATCCTGCCATCAGATATCATGGCATTGATCCAGTCTGCAGCTTGTCACAATTACCTATGATTAGGGAAAAGAAGGGCAAACATACTTTAGGACACACAGAAAAGTTAAATAATACTGGAGAAGGAAAAAATTGGATTGTCTCAGTGACGAGCAATAACTGCTCTACTTTGGAAAATTCTATTTCTGTAACCTCTGCATTAACTGAAACTGCTTATTTGAGGTATGGATTGGCTGTTTAGTTTGCTATTTACACTGGATGGGGCAGAGTGTAGAATTTTAAAACAAAATACAAAAAGGGTAAATGCACAGGTGCCCAAACAGTAACTCAGACAATGTGGGACAGCACTGCCTCCTCCCAAATATATTTTCAGGCCACAGCTTCAAATTCTTGTAAATAAGATTTTAGTTTCACTATAAAAGTGAAACATTCCTAGTTGACATAAGCTATATTGCTTCCACTTGGAAAATCCCTTTCCTTTTAATATCACCCAACTCTGTTTTTTCCCCCAAAGCAACACTTTGAATTGATTCAGGCTTCATTTTGATGTCACTTTGTAAATGTCAGGAGATTCTGTATTGTATCCACTTTATTACTTTGTCCATTCCATTGTCATACCTACAACTTTTTATTTTTGTATTTGTATTAACCATCCTCAACTTCCTGGAAATTTCAAACTAAAATGTCTTCACATTAACATTTCAGTCCATTCCAAAAATCAAACCCAAATTAGGCGGCAAAGAACCCCAGCGCTTTACAAATAAAATAATTTTTATTACTGCTGAACCGAAGTAACTTGTGACTTTTAGAATACAGAAACATGAAGAACCAGCATGTTTTGTGTTGTTTTGTTTTGTTTTGTTTCCTGCAGGCTGTGACCAACCTGGGGGCACTCCAGAAGAGATGGTGGAGGAGGTGACGGCGCCGCTGCCCTGCGCGGTCACGGCCGCCACCTCGATGGTGTAGGTGGTGAGGGAGGACAGCCCCGTGATCTTGAACTCCAGGGTGCTGTTGGACAGGCTGCGGGCCAGCCGGGATTCATTCCTGCCATACACCTCCCAGGAGATCTGGTACCCTGCAAAACAGATCACCCACACCTCAGCAGCTTCCCCAACAATCCACAGAAACTGCTGCGCGTGCAGGTTGGAATTCTGCGCTGGAATTCTGGTGGGTTGTGGTCTCAACATTGCACCCCAAAGACCTCAGGACCTGAGGTTCCAAAGGGCACAGACATAACTGAGTTCTTTGGAAAGTTCTTTGTGTTGTTTGTTGTATTCATGGCTAAAAGAAATGCAATAGCTGTAGGTGGTTTTGGTGGAATTATCACAGGAACATGGAGTGCAAGAGCTAAAATCACTAGTTCTTCATTAGAATTTACTGAAACAACAGCTGGAAGGACTGAAAGTCCAAAAATTTTGTTGCTGGTTTGCCTATAATCAAAAGATCTTGTCTTCTTTGAAAAAAACTAATAATTCCAGTAGGAATGCTTTCATAAGAAAAATTATTTAAAAGGTGAATCAGTTTTGAGGAGGCCAATTCAAAGCTTGCACCTGAGGGTATTGAGCTGGGAACATTTGAGGAATGGTTGACTGAGGGATAAATGACAGAGGTACCAATGCCATTTGATGGGGTAATTGATTGTAAGGAGGTACCACTGGTACATGTGGTCCATGCTCTTTTTTGAGTGCAATGAAAAAGGTTTGCCATCAAATGGAGAATGCCAGTACTGAGCAAGATGCTTCCCCTTCAACATCGAGGGCAAATACAAAGCTGTTTAGGGTGAATTGCTGCTCTAGGACAATTATGCCATTCCTTGTGATCACCTTTTATAAACAGAAAAAAAGCCCTCCTTGAAGTAAACACTGCCTAAAATACCCAAGTATTTAAAAAATATTGTTAATTCCAATAAACAATTGATACAGATATCTCACAGAGCATTATCTCCCTGTCAGGGGAACATGAGGTCTCAACTGTCTTCTTTTTCTATGCTTGGCCTGGAAACCTGGAAATAACCTGACAGAAAGGTGGACTTTCATTCTGTGAACTCCACGAAGCCAGCAGGAAGAAACACTTATAAAATATAAAATCTACTGGAATATCTAATTAAAAACCTCTATGTGCTTAGTAGGACTTTCTTGCTTTGCAGGCTGAAGCAACTTTCAGTGCTGCCTCTCTAGAAATACTTAGAAATCTGACAATAACAATCAGGCAGGAACATTGTGGGAATCTTCTAGGAACTGAAAAACCTCTACTCCCCACTGCTTGTTCCTTGCAGAAATCCTTCAGCAGGGTGAATCATTATCCTTTCTTTCAAAACCATCTTGGAGCCAATGCATTGTCCAAAGCTGCACCTGCCCTGACCTCCACATTATTCTTCTATCATAACCAGACTTTCCTTTTTATCTCTTTGATAACCACTTGCCTTCCAAGAACTTTTGAAACTTTCCACTGTCTGATTTGCTCAATTTTACCTCCAAATCTGCTTGTCCTCCTCCTGCCCAGTCCCACTTTATTCTCATTTGAACCTATGTGAACCTCACTGTGCCAGTCCCCGGAGAGCATGTCTGAAAAGTTTGCTTGATTGCCGCTTTCTTTGTGATTTGACTCAGAGGGTGAAAAAAAAAATAAAAAAAATACACATAGCTCTTGAATGCCTGTGAAATTGAAGTGAGTGAAAAGGACTAACAGAAAGGAATCCCACTGAGTGAACCATGCACAAGGCAAACTGGCTAGAGAAACTCCCTACTGGGTTCCTGTTCCCATCATCAAAGATGAGGAATTCAGACCAGTTGGAGCGCTTGAAGGGGTTTTTTTTTCAATTTTTTTAAAAATAAAAAGACATGATAAGCTGATTAACATATATGAATTGATGTAGCAAAACCCCTCATGGTATTAATCAGCAAGAAAACATCATCTCATGAGCCAAAAGCATGGTGAGACAAATATTTCTGCTAGACTCTGAGAGGTGTGAGACTTCCTCTGTCCTCTCTTTCAAGCTACCACCACTGACAGGGATTCATCTTAACCTGATTTTGCATGAAAATGGGCTCAGTGTGCTCACACAGTCACTAATTAGTTTCAGGTGAGGGGGCAGTGATAAAGGAAGGTGATGCTTCAACAATTCCAGCTACGCCACAAATGCTCCTCTGACTTTGCACTGCAGAGGGGAAGGGGAAAAACTCCTGAATGCTCATCTGGAACTGGTTCTAAACAAGTGTCTGAGTGGGAATTAATTAACTCAGTAATTTACCGATGCCTTGGAAACACTGTGGTGTTTTGATGCTCTCTGAAAAGGCTTAAGAATAACTTGCTAGACCAGAGCTGATGTAGCACAGACAGGATTGTGAGCTGTAGGAAGATTTTGACAAAGTTTAAGGACTCTGTTGCCTGAATTAACAGAGGATGAGCAGAAAGGTGGGGGCTGGCTGTCCCCTGCATGTGATGCTCACAGAAGGACCATCACAAACAGTCTTTTCTTTCAATAGCTGTGGGTGCAGCCTGTTCCAGACAATAAATAACCAGAGGAAGATAAGCAGGGGACTTTTAATGCTCCCTCTATCCATTTGTTGCTTATGGACAATAGAAAGTGTCACTCAGCATGCACCAGGCAATCTTCAGTGATTGAGATATCTCCTCTCCCATCTGGATAAGCTTAGGTTATACATCAAATGTTGGTGATTATTCTTTGGACATTTTATCTCTTCTCCCTTGTGACCACAGGATGAGACCCAGCTTTCCCGCCCATTAAGCACATAGTCTCTGTGTATTTATTTTCTAAAAAAAAAAAAGTTAAAAAAATGTTCACCAAGAAAAATATCCTGAATTCCAGTGTAAATTGAAGTAAAGGCAAAGAGGCAGTATTTACTGTCGGGGATTTCAGTCCCCAATGGACAGTTAAATTCCAGTCATATAAAAGATGAGAACAGAAAATCTGTATATACACAGTGAGCAGACACAAAGTCAAACGCAATCAGGCATAACAAAAACAGATGGAAAAAAAAAAGTGCTGAAGGAACAGAACAAGAAGCACTGTACCCCCAAGCAGCACTTCAGCCACACTGAGTGGCAGATGGGCAGAACCCTGGGCCATGTGGCTGCTGAGAGCTCACTCCCTGCGTCCCAGATGCGATCCCTGCCACGAACACAGCTGGATTTTCCAGAGGGTTTCCCCTGGAAAACCTCTTGGTGTGAGTGAGGACAGGGAAGGTGCCACAGATCCTTCCCCCACTCTTTGGCACTCCACAAAACACTGCCTAACGGGAACTAATGACCAGAGGAGTTGCAGAAACAATTTTCTGTTGATGTGGAGTAAATTCTCTACACGAGAGCACTACACCCAATCACAAACTGTCCGTCCACATCCAGATCCTCATAAATCAATGTTTGCTGAGGGAATGAGGAAGATACTGAGATTTACAGCAAGAGTAATGGGCAATTTCCCAGAGCAGGTTGGCTGCTGGGCACCCCCTTCGTGCTTCCCTCCTCCCAGTGCCCGTGCAGGGAGCAAGAAGGTCCAGTAAAGACATCAATGAGCAGAAATGATGAATAATTGCCTCCCTGAGCACTCAGATCTCCAAGCAGCCCTCTATAAACCTTTGAGGTGCTCAGGGCACGAACAATTTTGCTGTTCTTCTAGCCCAAATGCAATTTGCATCACTAAATAGCTTTCTTTTTCCTTATAGACTCTACTGGGCATTTTCACATTGGTTTTTTTTTTTTTGTCCTGAATAAGAGAACGTTTTCAGTTAATTCCTTCTGAAACAATTTACCCCAAATATAAACCAGCCCATCATTTGGCTCCATCCACTTTCAACCCATTCTGGGAGGGGGCAGCTTGTTTTTTTAACAAAATAATTCTGCAACACCAAGCACAGAGCTGCTACCTGCAGCTTAACAAGGATCAGTATTACATCATCCTGGATGGAGGTACCTAAATTTAAGCACTTGGGCTTGAAAGGCTTTGGCCATCCTCACTGAATCAATACTGCTCTGCTTTCAGGAGTCATTAGTTTCTATTCTCAAACCACTTAAATCAGTGCATATTTCAGACAGGTTTCTGTGGTGGAGAGGCAGGAGAGGATCTGCATGAGGATGCCACAAACAGCTCAGAGCACACAAATGGTGCACGTCACAGATACACAGAGAAAACACTGACCAGTGAAACCCCATCAAAATAATTACACCTGTCAAAGTTAAAATGCTTCAGGAAATTAGACTGATACAACATTTCTGTGGTCAAGGGTCAAAAAATCTGTTTTTCTTAAATTCTAAAATGCATTTTTTAAAAAACGGTAACACAATTTAAAAAAACACCTGAACATTTTGATACTCCAAAACCAAAATATTTTGATCCACATGAAATTATTTTCTCCCTTCCCAGCTATCTCCACTATTTTAAAATCTGGGAGCTTTTTTGTGCTTCAAAACTTTTGTTAAATGGGATGTCCATCCTTTGCAGCTGTAATAGTTTCCCATCTGAAAACAATATTGCCTCTGTTGATAAGAACTAGAGGTTTCCTCAAGTGTTTATACCTTCCTTTATGAAAAATAATGAAGCTGCTGCTGTTGTATCGACACTGGCATACAGTAAATAGATAAATAGCTTGTCAAATGGCAGACTCATCAAAGGGAAACAAGAGAGTTCTGAACCCTTGTGCTGGTTTAGAACAGATTAAGTAATGACATGCAAATTCTGCCACGCAGTCCACAGCCAGACCACTTGATCACAGAGGAAGGATTCTGCTGATTTCAGGCTTGGTCTTGATTGCAAACCTCAGCAATGCCAATCCAGACTTTGCAGCTGTGAACTCTGTGTAGGGACCCCCCACCCTTGGGGCAAAGGCCAAGCACGGTCTCACAAATTTCCAAAAATTCAGTGAAGCAGGTGGAGGTCACGGAGGATTTAACAAGACCAGACACCCTGTGGGGAGCTGATTTCTAGCACAAACTGCTTTTCCAGTAACCACAATCATGAGCTGCCAGTAATTGGAGCTGCATTTTGTGTAACACTCCCTGGTGACATCTCAATTACCCAGAGGAGGGGCCAGGAAAGCAGCAATAGCCCCAATTCTCCCTAAATGCTCCATTACACAGTTTTCCACTGCAACAACACATTCCACCCCACACACTCTGAACAAAAAACAGGAAGAAAAGCAGAGATAGCAGCTGATACCTGTGATGATGCCATTTTTCTCTACAGGTTCTTGCCAGCTGACCTTGAGCGAGGTGTCCAGAATCTCAGTGAAACTCAGGTGTCCCACAGCTCCTGGCTCTGGAAAATCAGAAAAGGGAAGTTGTTAATAGGTGAACACCACTTAACTGGGATCAGATTCATGTGGCAGGGTTGGGATGCAGAATTATGTCCCTGAGCCAGGGCTAAGGGAGCTGGAAACTTCAGTGAGAGGAGAACACAAGGAGGGAAGAAACACTCTGGCAATCATCATGTCAATTATTTCACCCAGTCATCATCCCAAGAGTGTGGAGGTCTAACAGCATTGCTGTTTTCCCTCAAGGATACCTGTGAAGTGTTTACCTGCCCTCTTTTGTGCAGCAGCACCACCAGCAATCCTCTCACCTGGAAAGAGCCTTTTCCCTATGGAAGGTCACAGCAAGGACAGAATCATGAGCCACTGCTTGGATAAATTCCCTCAAAACAACTCTAAAAATGTCCAACATAATGGCAACTGTCTTCTGTAAAATGAATACAAGTGTGTGAAACTTTTTAAAGGGTTTTTATGATGTAGCTCAAGAGCTCTTAAAAATTTCAGCTCCCTAGTGTGCAATGAAAGAGCATAAAATGGAATGACTGTCAAGAACATGCCATCCTCCCTCAATTTTGATCTTCAAGGAAGACAACCTGACTGATTTTTGATCCAAATGCTGTTCTGTCCTCAATCGATGTACTGGAAAAAGGAGGTTTTGTTCACTTTATATTCACTGTGCTTCTGTCATTGGATGCCTGCCCGAGTATCCTCCGGCTCCACTGACATCAGTTGGCAATTTCTTGTCTGCAATTTCATGTTTTGTTTCCTCTTCAGCTTAGTCCAGCCTCCCATTCCCCTCCAGCTATGACAAAAAAAGCCCAAACCCTGCCAGTAGGTCAGCTAAACCCCATTTGCAACTCTGCAGTCCCAGGTAGGAAAATTTCCAAATCCACTCTGCAGTACCCAGTAGTCAAAGCACCACAGAAGAACTGCTGAGCCTGCAGTGATCCCAGGAACGCCCAACAAGAGCATGGAATTATCAATGTTTGGGACCATGGAGCTGCAGATATGGAAACCACACACTCACAAAGCTTTGCTCCAATCAGCCCCTGCAGTTGCAGCCCAATTTTAAAGTCATCAGGAAACACAGGTGCAGGTGACTCCAGGCCAGGACACAATGCTTCTGCTCACTGGATGTCAGGTTCTATTTGACCTACAGCTTGTCAGCAAACAGATCCCTGTTTTCCTAAAGGATTGCCTAACTTTGCTCTCCAGACAGAAAATGATCACCTGTGAACATGAATGACAGGCCTTTCAAATCTTTTTTCCCACCACATAAATCCTGAAGCAACTCAGCTTCAAGGAGTTCTCTGCCAAGATACATTACACCATCCTGCACAGAACTTCTCCATCATTGTGAAAACCCAGAGAAGCAATTCTGCAGGATTAAGAAATAAATAAATCAATCCTGCTCATCTCTCCTGCTGAGGCTCCTTGCAGCATGGAGCTGGACACACCAAGAAATGTCTCAGATTATCCAGAAAACACCAGACTGGCTCTCTCTTGGTTTGTGTTTCCTGGTGGAATTCTCTTGTGTTTAAAATGTGACTCCAACATTTCCTGAGATAGCCTCAATGAGACAGGGCAATTACCCTGCCCCTTCTCCCACTTTGTAGAAAGCATTTAAAGTTCATTTCTGCAGCCTATCCCTCAGCAGAAATATTAACAGTCTCTTTCCCCTTCCCAGCTGATTACTTTTTGTGAAATCCAAAGAGTTTTGTATCTTTGGTTTCTTACCCTTCTGCACTCACTGAGATCAACCATGGGGTTTTACGGTGCTGAGAGGGAGAAGACAGATGAACTCAAATACATTTACAAATCATCACTGGCTGAAGCTTTTTTCCCTCAGGAAAATGGGCAAAAAAGCTGATACTGCACAGAGGAACCTAATGCACATTTCTCCTTCCACCACACCTTTTGCTTTCATCTCAGACACACAAGTTGGAATTCAGATTAGTGGCTCACACAGATTTCTGGTCCTTAAATTCCCACCTCTGGTGACCTGTTCTAGTACATAGAGGAGTGTAACCACACCAGGAAAATCCATGGGAAAATAATTTTCTCCAGGTTCCTTCAAAAGTATCTTGTGAAAAATTGGATTAGCACTTTGAGCCTCACTCCTGTGATTGTTAATGACAATTGGACTCCCCTTTATGGGAATACTGACTAACCCAAGAGATCCCTATGAAGGCAGAGCAGTATTTCTAAAAACAATATCTTAATGGATGAATTAGACATTTTTAATTTTGTTTAAACCTGAAAACGTGCAGCAGTGTTTATGATGCTCCCAAAGCACTGGCCAGAGCCAGGATCACTGTGGACACAGTTGGCTGTGAGGGCCACTGCAATTTATCTGCATCAGACACACACTGCACTTGTTAGGCACAAATATGTCTTGAGAAAACAACTTCAAGGGGCCACAGAGACCAAACCTTTTTCTGATGCAGGAAACAATTTATATGCTAAACCATCCAGTTCATTTTATTTCATCCTGCCTCCAGTTTTTCAGGATGCAAGAGATACTGCCTTGCTGTGATCCTGGTTTTTTCACACAAACACTTGCAATATAATATAGATACAGACATTTTCAATTTATTGAGTAACAGCAGGAAACAATCGTAAATTAATCATTGACCTCCACAGGAAGTTCCAGTGCTCAGTTCCTAAGAAGATCAATTCATATTTATTTGGGTGCCTGAACATGGATTTAAGAGCAGAAGGATTCACAGACTTAACACATTGTGTGTTGGCTGAACCAGACTATGAAGCTCTTGGCTAATCATCAATATAAAAAAATTCACCCAGGTTTAGTCCATAATGAAACAACAAAAAAAAAATGAAATATTTGCCACAGAGTGAAAGAACACCCATGGAAAACTGGCTGAGGTCTTCATCTGACACGAGGTCACATGAGAAGAGAGTGCAGAGCGGCAGAACCTGAGGTCAAACTCGAAGCAGAGATTGAAGAATTTGGGTACTCACTGTCTTCCAGGGTGCGCAGGAGCTGGGCAGGGCTCCGAGGACCATCCCCTGGGGTGGTGAAGCACAGCACTGAGGTGTAGTAGGTGGTGAATTTCTTCAGGTTGGTGATGCAGCCGCTGTGAACACCGTGGAAATCCGGAGCGATGGTGACCACGGTCACGCTCTCTGGAGCATCCACTGGCCATGCCAGGAGCTGGAAATTTAAACAGGGATAAGCTCTCATTAGAAGTTGTGTCTATTTGGAATCAAAGTGGGTTTGGCTGCCAAAACCATCTTAATCTGATTGCAAAGAAGCAAGCAATGCTGTTAAACTCCTGTCAGCTGCGATGCTGAACAGATGGATGCAGCACTGTGACACTGGAGGGATGTCTGTAACACTCACTGCTGATGGGGACACACCAGCACTGCAATTCTCCATGGCTGCTACTGAGCAATCCCAAAATTATGGCAAATCATTATTCAGATGACACAAGCCTTTTGTCTCATCAGCCTGGCCAGCCTCTGCTGCTGAAAGCAAGCTGGAGGAAGAAAAGTACTTTCGGTCCTACTCTGTCATAAATGTTTTATCTTATTTCCTTTAAAGATCACAGTCTGGGGGGTTATTGGGGTCAGGGGGACAGGGATGGGGACAAACACACCCTCCTCCCCCTGCTGAGCTCCCCCAGCACCCCTGTGAGCAGCCCTGCCTCACAGTCTGGGAGCATTACAAGCTCAGTGGACTGGGGACATCCACACTGTGAATGATTCAAGCACTTCTGGAACTACAGAAAGAATAGAAAATGGTTGTAAAGATGATTACTACAATTTTCAACACCTGAGTCCCAAAAGTTAGACTCCTGAAGACGTTTTCATGCATTTAAAATAGGGTTCCTGTCAGAGGAGCTCAGTCTTCCAGGTTTCATTCATCTCAGTGGATGTTCTGGGCGATCAATATCTCTGAGAGTGCAATACCTCATGTGTAGGAACCTAAATGAGGACTTAAAAAATTCATTTTTGGCAAATGACTTTGAAATTCTGAAACAATTTTTGAAATCGCCTTAAAGGCTTATAGGTCTAAAACTTGAAAGTGTTTATGAAATTTTTATTTTGTCCAAAAATCCTTATCATGTGGCTTACAGGAGAATGTTAAAATTCCAGGCCTGACTCAGTACCTGTGTAAATCGTGCTACTTGTATTGATTTCAGGCTCATAAACATGAATAGATACCTGAAATTAATAAGCCATATTTGACACATTTAGCCAATGTGTAGAGTCTCTGATAACCAGAAAGCACAGTTAGGGGACTATTAGGAGTAATTTTGTTAGGAATATTTCATATTTGAGAAGGTGCACTTTACAACTTATTGAAATGCAAATAAATTTCGAAGAAAAGATAAAAATGTATAATGGCTGAAGAGGATAGTAAGTTTTATTTTCTTTTCTAAATCACCTCTGTGGATTACAATTAGCATTTATAACTTTAGAGGACTGAACTCTTGAGGAAACATGAACATGCAATGAAAATACAGGTGAACAATTTTGTCAGTTAAAGGAAAAAATGGGTTTAATCCTTAAGAAAGGCAAAAGCCTGGCTTTGAATACTGGAAATTTATAAATCATACACCAAGCTACTCTGTAGAAATAAGTGACAGAAATGATCTCACACAGTCTTTGTACTGCAATTCCCAACCCCTGGGAGAAACAGGATGGCAAAGCTGTGGCAATCTAATGCAATCAAAGAAATACAAATTCTGATAATTTCAGAAGTTTTCATTGGCTACTGACAGATACAAATGACAATTTGACTTCTTTTATAGCATTGCTGAAGAAATGGAAACATAAATTAGAGATAGCTATGCAATGAGATGAAGGATTTTTAGACTGAAACTGAATACAACAGAGAATGAAAATCTGAAATAAGACTTTTGCAAACATGGGCTCACTGTGCTTGGATCTGCACCAGAAAATTACAGTGCACTGCAGTCCACTGAACCCCAAAAGTGCTTTTATTCTGAAGCCTGAACAGAAGCCAAGTGCTATTTCTGTGCTGGAGTTTCAGGGTATTGTGCTGCAGCCCTGTCAGTCACTGAGCCTTGAGAGCTGATTCTATCCCTGCCAGAAGCAGACACAAACATCTCCATGTATTCATTTACTTCTTCAGCAGTGAGATTCTCAAACCACTGCAGGTCTTCATGAGAAATATATTGGTTTGGGCAGAAATACCAAAATTCCCATGCATATCTCAGTCCCTCTCAGCTTCTCTGTCACTCAGACATTCCTAGAGAAGGATCAGGTCTTCTGAAACATCTCAAATCCGTGTACAATCCCTTAATTCACAACTTGTCTTTTGAACTACAACATCCTCCTCAAATCACTCCATGTCCCTTCACTCAATGCTCAAACCAACCTTGCTCCTCCCTGCTCCTAAACCACACCTGTCTTCCCTTTTCCTGCTCTGAGATTCCTGCAAGAATTCTCGTTGTTCTCTCTATGGAAGTGTTTAACCCTTTCATTTATTATGCCCTGACTGCTGAATCACTGATGGAGGTTCTATTAAGTGAGTTCAGCACACACTTCACTGGTCAGAAGCTCTGTTAAGCATTCTGTGCACTCTTAACAGATATTGCCTGATTAAAAAATTCTACATTCTCACATCTCCCAGATCATCACAGTGGGAAAGTCAAGGCAAATATTCAGTGTGATGCCTTGGTTCCCAGTGAAATGAATGGTGATTCTGCATTAGCATCAAGAGAAACCTCAAGGCTGGTTTCCAGTGCCACAATGACATGTCTCCTGAGGTCTCCAAACTGACATGGAATTGCTTTCTGGCTTTGGAAACTCTCCAGGAAAATGACAAAGGTATAAGGACTTCTAGGTTATGATCCATTCCCTTTTCAGAACTTATATAAATTGCAAATACTGGAATCAGAGAATGGTTTGGGTTGGAAGGGACCTTGAAGATCATCCATTTCCAACCTCTGCCATGGGCAGGGACACCTTCCAGAATCCCAGGCTGTTCCAAGCCCTGTTAGGAGCAACATCTGCTCACTGTTCTCTTTATTTGACCCGTGTAAGATACTCCTGAAAGCACGGAGTCACTTTGGAGATTCAAGGTTGAAATTCTGTTTTACCCCAGGACTGTTAATGCAGACATTCTCTGAACTCTGGACTCACCTTGTACCCTTGGTTAATGCCATTGATGAACTGCTGGGGTGGAGGGTTCCAGAGGAACTGGATGGTTGTGGAATTCACAGCTTCAACCTGCACGTTCTGAGGTGGAGCTGTGGGCACTGCAGAGAGGGAACAAAACCAAACAGAGCAGAGAGGGAATGAGGGGGAAAAAGAGAAAAATGAGCACAGAACCCACTGAGTGTCACTGGCAGTCACAGAGTAATAACAACCTTGAGAGAGGGATGCACTTCCCGTGAAACAGCAGCGATTTGGAAAGCTGAGTAATTGGGTTAATTTCTCATCCTGTATTGGAGATTCCTTCAAGGGGAGGAGAAGAAATGGTTTCTGCAGCTTGTTATCCTGCAGAGGAGTTTCTCAGAAAGACTTGAGGCAGGAGCCACCTAAGGATAGGTGAGCACAGCTCTTTCAGTCATCCATGAGTGCACAGAGAATGGAGAGTTTCTAAGAGAAATTTCTTCAGTTCTTTAATGCTGCTCAATTCCCCAGATCAGACAAGAAAACATGGAGTTTGCACAATTAAGGTTCTAATTGTGAGTTATAATCTGGCAACAGCATCTATTTATTATTTACTGCTGCTTAAAGAATTAGGACCAGTCATATCACATGCAGTGAAGATTTTTCTTGGGAATTGGGAGTTGTTCTCATTTTATCTTGATATGATATGCATTCATGTATATTGAATTGATTATATATATCCTGAGCCAATACATCCTCTAATCTACTAAAAGTTGCATAAACATTTCATGCCAAGGATTTAATTAGACAGATGTTTTCTCAATACAAAAGAAAGCATGGAACATAAAGGCATGCTGCCTCCAAACAACCAGAACCAGCACTTAAATATTTCACCATTTAATAAACTGTCTCATTGCAAGCAATTTCTTCAACTTACTGCTTTAAGATGTCATTTCTATAGTTCTCAGAGGAAAGAATATTAATAGACAGGCCTGTTTTTCCAAAATTATCAAGCTTATAGCAATTTTAAGAAGAAAATGGCTATCTGAGTACAAAAAAATGGACTAAGACACTTTAAATCCTATAAAATAAGCTTAATAATGCTTAAAAAATATCACTATTGACAACCATGTGCATTTGTATTCTATGAAAGAGGAGCTATCCACAAGTGGTTTTGAAGTCTGGAAGGCTTTGTTCCTTCTGCTTCCAAGGGAGAGTTTCTGAAGCCAAATGATCTGTGCTTCTAAGGAGTATCCATGATTCCCACTGAGAAATGGGGGTTTCCTCCACACTTTTCAAACACAAGGCAGAAACTTTTAAAGTTCCAAACTACTTTTGAGAAGATGAGTCTTTGTGTGGAGAAGAAATGAAGAAAAGAAGTTCAAAAATGCAAAACTGTCCCCTTTTCTCACCAAAAGTGATTCTCTGTTTGGAAGAGACATAAAGGGGTGTTATTCTTAACTAGTGTAGACACTCCAGTAAGACAGAAGAGTGCACACTTATCAGAGATGTGCACAGCCCAGAAATATCAACACAGAAAAATGGAGAAATCCTCAAGGATTGTCAGGTTTGAAATGACAAGAGCATCCACTCCCATGCCCTCTGTTACTAAAATTCCCTGAAGATTCTGCCCCAGCTCCAAACTTCACTCTGCTCTTTTTTTTAACTTCAGTAGCTGTGTATTAGTCAGAACTTTCTTGCCCTAATTTAAAACTTGATGTCACAATTTATGAACTATGCATAATTATTGAGTTCTGGAAGCAGAGTTTATCTGATAGTACTCTAAATTTTCATTAGAATCTGGGCCCTACTTCCTGCCATGTATCATAATTCCCTGTGTGCTTTTGGAAGGTTATACTATTATCTGAATGACCTGTAGACATCATAAAGTTTTTGTAGTTAAGAGATTCACCAAATCATCCTGAGATACAGTCATAAATATTAAAGTCACTCTACAGTCATAATGAGTTGCTTTGGCTACAGTCCCCCACTAAATGCATTTTTTCTTATTCATGTTCTTGATGAAACTGTTTATTATGAGAGCCACAAGACTTATTTAAATCTGCTTTTGTGTGCAATACCTTATATAGTTAATGGCTAACATGCATAAAATTTTTACAAGTCAAAATCCTTACTTTCCTGCATATTTGCATATTCAGACATTGTAACTGCCAGAGATTTGTTATTGCAGAAGAAAATTGTGTTACAGGCCTTCATGTTAGTTTGTTATCAGAGAGTCACCAGGATATCACTGATGGATTAATCTTCTCCTGCCAGGAAGGCTAAATCAGCTGAGCATCACCAAGCTCCAAGTTTTCATTTGTGCTCCTCACAGTCCTCAAAAAGGCTCAGGCAAACACTTGAGCATAGGTTTACTACAGTTTTAGGAATGTGGATAACCAAATGCATTAGTTATTTCTTTTAAAAAGGGAAATATTTTTTGTTCATTAGGAGATAATTTTCTGAAACAAGAATATATGGTCATAGCAGAAAAAATATCTGCTGTAATACTAAAAATAGAAAAGATTATGAACAGAAAATATAAAACCTTCAGAATGTTGGAAATCATGATTTATATCACAATTCCTCCTTGGATATCTTTATTGAAAAATCAACATCTGCATCTCAATTAATGCATTTAAAAGATGGAAACATGGTCCATCTGATATGCATAAGCTTAATTATACTGCAGAAGACATAATGTAATACATTTTTATATTTTTAATCAGTGAAATATTGGCATTATAATCTCAAATTTACTTCAAAGTGCCAGTGTAAAATTCTCCTTTTATGTCCTGATATTAAAGACTTCCTTGGGTATCTGAGCAGTTCTGCATTTTAAAAAGAAAAGAAGTTTGAGAGAAGCTAAATCAGAATTGACCTTCTGATCACTTCAAAACTGAAATACTTTTCCAAGATTATAGAGAGTAACTTCCTGAAGCTGTGGCTGTCTGCACAAAGGATTTTCTCATTTAGTGGTAGATACCTTTCCTCTTCCTACAAATTTGTTGTCAAGCTGTACAGAAGCTGCCAATGTCAAACAGGTGTTCAAGAGTAATCCCCAAGTATTTACACTCCCAGCTTTTAAACCTGTACTTCATCATGTCTGCAAGTATTCCAAAGCCATCCCACACTGGAGATCCATCTGGGAGTCATCTCAGAGCTGCAGATCAAATTGGTCAGACACAACCAACTGTTACTCTCCTCCTGATAAAATGTTCATGTGGTTGGAAATCTACGGAGAGCTCAGCCCCCGGGACTGCGGGTTAATGCACAGCATTCCAAGTGGAAAAGGTCATGGAAGCACTCTAGATAAAAACCATTAAAAGGGTTTCACTGACAAGATAATTGAGAGGAGAAAGGCGCTGAGGTTAAGCATGTGTGCATGGAATTACTCTGTCCGTGGCCACGTGCGAGCCGCATGTAAATCCTGCGGCGTTTCTGACCGCCAGACTCCTGCTCCTAAATGTGGATCTACAACACAGGCTTGCAAAAAAGGCTCCTCTGGAGCTCCTGACCTTCGAGGGGGCAGCTTGCCTGTCTCAGGCAGCCTTGTGGAACTGCAGGTTTTCTCTCAGTGAGGACTTGGCTGCTCCTTTAATGCACCAGCCTGAGGTGCTGAGCTGCACGTCCCATGGGAGCGCTGGGGATGTGGAGCCTGTAATTCCTCCTGGGAAGTCTCTTCCCTCTGCTCCCTGCTGGCATTCTGTGCTCTGAACAGTGCTGTCTGTAAGTCTACACATCTGAGAATCTGCACTCTGGAATTCAGCAGGGTGAGATTTGGCACTATGATGAGTTGGGTTTCTTGGGGTGGGAAACGCCTCCTTCCTTTCCTGCAGGCCCCTCACACAGACAAGATTTTATTTCTTTATCAAGAGCTGGGGCAAGGGGCCTCTCTGAGAGAGCTGCTGATTTCACTTCCTTGTGAAATCATGTAAAAACAAAATAAAAGCAGTAGATGGCAAATGATAGCTAAGCAAGGCAAGCCCCCCAGACACTACAACTCCAACCTCTACTGCACAGGAGCAGCCGGGCCAAGAACAGCCATGGGTGCTCCCAGGCCATTCACTCCCCAAAGGAAGGGAACGAAGATTTTTAAGGTATTTTTGCCAGGAAAGCCCAAGGGAAAGCTAAAGGAAAATAGCTTTTCACTGAGATAAAGTGAATGGTTGCAGAGGATACTCCACAGTCAGGGATTCCTTTTTCAAGATTATTTCCTACATAAAGCAGGGAGCTTTCAGTTAACTGGGTTTCCTCTGGCTCTTCTACCTCAGCCATACGCATTTCTCTGAGTCATCTCAGTGCCTGAGGAAGAAGCTGCTTTGGACCTGGCTGAACAGTCTCCTCTTGCTTTTATTTTTTCCACACCATCAAGACTCACCAGTCTGGTGGCTTTTATTCAGGAAGGGCTTTTGCTTGGCCTGGCAAGGGGTGTCCGTGCATGGCAAAGAAGGAGAAAAAAAACGCATTCAAGTACATGTTGAGATCTGTGAACTTTGGGACATAAGACTGGCTTTTGAGATATGCATCAAGAGAAAGACATGGCACTAAAAGCAGAAACAGAAGCAGTTGATGTCAATGGAGAGGCTAATGGAAGCAATGTCTCTACTTGCAAACCTTGCCCTGCTTAACCTAAGGCATGGTAGGAGTTTTTCAAAGAGAGAGAAGTTCAGAGATATTCACAGTGGTGAGATAAAAGGGAAAGACCCAAAGTAAGGGGTGGAAGCTGCTACTTTATCAAATCAACCTGCAGAAAAAAGGCAAACATGCCCAAAGTACAGAGCAGAGACAATGTTGTCACCACAGAGAGATGTTTATACCTTCACAAAGCTATTATTACATGAAAAGGTATTGGGAAACTTCAGGTTTTCATATGGCAACGAGAAGTCCTGCAGGACACTGCTTAAATAAGTAAAATTGCCCTATGCAGAGGGCTGGCACAAATCCCTGTGAAAAGTAACATCAAAGCAAGGAACAGCTGGAGAAACTCTGATGATGAAAGACCTATATATACAGAGCATCAAAGGATTAGGCTGAATATCACTCTGAAAAGACTTTCAAGATTTTAGAGACAGTCAACCTGTCTGACCCTCGTGCTGGGATGTTCAGTGCTCTGCCAGTAAGTCTTTCTGACATTTTATCTCACTGACACTATGCACCAACTTCCTCCAAGTTCAGATCCCTCAGCACCTCATGAGCTTGGCTGTGTTCTGGAAGTTGGTGATTTTCGAGGAGCTTGGAGCAGCTGATTAGTTTTCAGTGGCTAAAGCAATGCCAGAGGACTAATAAGGGATTAATAGACTAGCTCCTGGTATAAATCCACAGCTTATATGGGCAGTCAATAGCCCCTATGACAAAGGTGCCAATATGCTGATGTGCTCCTGCCAATGGGTTGATCTGCTCCCAGGGTTCATTTCCTCCCAGGGTCTGGCTGCACAGCACACTTGATTAGTACAGGGTATTTTTCATCTGCAGACAGACAGGTTCTTGCCAGCGCAGCTCACATCATTTAATGCATGTCAGAGCAGAGGCAGTGGTGGTGTGGTAGTAGGAGAGGGGGATGGATGGGAGTGTGTGTCTTTGACATTTATCTCTGCTCATATTAAAATCAGAATATGATTTACAAGGCATTTTTACACATGGCTTTTTCTTACTCCTGCTGGTTTGGTTTAGGAAAAACATTCTGGAGCGAGATGCAGTTACAAGATCTTCCTGTCTTTTCTCAACTACAATAAACATAAAGGAGCAGAGATTGGGACAGGAGCACATTACATATGGAGACTGAATATGAATCCAGTTTCAAATTTTATTTATACCAACCAGTCTCCCTTTTCAGCTCTAAATGTAAAAAGGCTTCAAACTCTTTTTAAAACAGGACATTTACCTTTGGTGAACCCAGCAAGGCTCATTGGGAGGTGGCAGCATCCATGATGTAGTTATTAACAGTTATTAATACCAATATGAAATAAATCAGAAATATCCAGTTTTTCTTCCATGTCTACCCAGCACTGAGGAATTACATGAAGCCAAAGAGGCCAGTGCAGGTTGGCCTGCTGTCTGAGCACTCTTGCTGATTAACATGAATGCAGGACTGACTGCACCTAATTTATAACAGAGGATTTATACCCTTATAAATGACAACAGACAGCCAATCAATAAAGGATGATAATAACTGCACATAATATCAAGGGAAATTAGAGTCAATTACAGGGTTTAAGGAAAAAGAGTGTGAAGTCCAAACCTGGGCCTTAATAGATGGAAGGTTAAGGTGCTATGATAGCTTAAAATGTGCAAATAAACAAGGTAATGAATTACAAGCATAATCACAAAAGGGATTCAAATTCTGTGGGCAAACCAATTCTCTGCAGAGCTTGGGTCTTTAGTGGGATAGAAAACATTAATCCTGGATGCAAGGAGAAGACTTCAAGAAAAGCATTTCAAGGTCTGCTATAAATACTTCCAGAATGAGGTTGAGTGTGCTTAGGCTCCTCTAAACTATGAGACTTGACATGCCCTAAGACAAAATACAGATAGTTCTTTCTCTAATTGTTGTGGTTAATTAGTGTTGCATATGAATAATCTTTTTTTAAATATCTCCCTACTCCTCAAACTGTATCTAATCATGTTATAACCTACTCCTAGTAACAATTAACAAACAACTACATCTTCTTCACTGATGGAAAATTAACTGATGCACTGTAAATCTTCAAGTTTTTAAAACAGTGTAATTGTTTTATGAGCAATGAAGTAGAGCCCATGTCCTGTCCAGTGCTCAGCATGCAGCACAGCCCTGCAATTATGGGAATATATGGAAGCCTTAAGGACCTGGCACTTAATTATCCTACAGATTTTTATACCAATCTAGAGGTGTAAACATGCCTTACACCGGTTGTAAAAAGTAATTACATATCCTTTTGTTGGTGTAATTTATACTCTTCTTAAAGCACTTAAAAAACTGTGGAGGAGCTGTAGCATAAAAATCAGGGCTTTAAAGATCATTTTATCTTCCCCTTTGCAAGTATCTGCACCATTCCTGAAATGCTTCAGAACCCTTTCTCCACAGGTTGTATTTCTCTCCCTACACTTCCCTTACAATTTATTCCATATTTCTAAAACAAGGTATTCTGTGATTATCAGAACTAATGCAGCTGGTTCACTCTGTCTGTCTCCTATATTGCATATGCAGCATCTTGCATGCCTTGGCCATGATAAAACCAATTCCCTGCCATATTTTCTCTAACTCTCCTGGCAGGGTAACCTCAGCCCCTGCCTGTCACAAGTCCCATAAATCCATTCCCCAGGACCCCAGCTCCCATCAGCATTTCTATTTATTACTTCTGCTGCAGCTGACTCTGACCTGCAAGTGTGGCAACACGTCATCACCAGGGTCAACAAAACAGATAATTCTTGACTTCACTCCCAGCTCTTCCTACAACAGAGATAGAGCAGAGACTCAGCTCTGCTCAGGCATTTGAAATGTTCAGGTTTCCCTGCTCCAAGCTGTCTGTCAAATTTGACTGAAGTGACCCTTGAACTCCAGGTTCTGAGGTGGGATTGGCAGGCAGCACATCCCCTAAGGGAGCTGTGGGATGATCAGGGAGATGCTGGTGGGATGTGCTCACCTCCCTGCAGTGTGTACTCTGTCACAGGCCTGCTGAAGGCTCCCAGCCCAGCTCCGTTGTAAGATGCCACCTGGATTTCATACTGGGTCCAGATGATCAGGTCTTTCACCAAGCAGTAGTTGATTTCTGCACTGGTGATGTTCTTGTACTGGTACTCTCCTGGGAGGCCGGCCAGGCGATACCTGCCACGTGGGGAGAAGAATTAGCTGCTTAATTAGATGGTATCAATTAGAGAAAATATCCTGACTGGCAAAAGAGCTTTCTTTGTGAAGAGGCAATATGCAAAGTTTTACAGCACAGTTTTACCAAGAATAATGAAAAATAATCAGGAGGAACATAGCAACTTCTGATAAGACCATATCATGTTTGACTGCTATGGTATTTATAATCTGATCTCACTTAGATTACAGGCTCAGGGCTAAACAAAACGGGTATTTTATCCTGTTTTATGGTTGCAGAAAAATTACAGCTTTTTAAATGTGGCTTGTCTAGTAAAAGCTGTGATTTAGTACAAAAAATAGCCCAGATGTGATTTTTATCAGAGTGCTGCTGTAAATCAGCCTGAAAAATGGGTTTTTTACCTTCACTTCTGAAATCTGAAAAGGAAGAGCTCAGAGGGCTCTGACCTCCTGGAATCTCAGCCACTGGCACCTCTGGCTTCCACCAGAATTTACTTCACAGAATATTTTAAATAAGGATTGAATACAGTTGAGACTGAAGGGTTGGGTAAGCACTGGAATTCCAGGAGAAGGGCTGTGTCAAACACAGCTGGGTGATAAATACCCTGAAACTCTTTCTGCTGAGACATGGGAAGCTCAAACACCAAATACCTTTTCCCACATAAAAACTGTATTGCAGAAAACAGAGCCTCTTTGGTGTGTCTCTTCAGGCCAACAAACTACAGAAAAGAAGTAAATTATAGAAAGCAAACAAACCTTGCAAATCTGTGAATGTGAACAATACTGTTTGTTTTCCTTCCTTTAGGAAAGAGGTACAGTGGATGCTCACAATATGCTAATTCTCAAAAAAATAAAAAACCAGAGGCCAAATAAGGGACACAAGGCATTACAATTCCATGAAAAAGACAAATATGGAAACATCTGTATTTTTATTCACCACACAACTTTTATACACTCTCACCCATCCTTTGCTTCCCTGCAATCACCAAAAGTTTATTGACACAGAACAATTTCATTGACAGCTTACAGACATTTTAAATTCATCTAAGTAAAAGTGGTGCAATGTTTATGACTAGACAACTTCTTGTGTTTCAGCCAGTGATTTTTGTTCTAAAATCTTCCTATAAAGAGATCAGCTCTTAATCACTGACACCTCTATTTTCTGCTGCTTGCCTGACCATCCTTTAACTCACTTAATATCTGTAATGCTACACAAGTGTGATTCCATTTATGAAATACAAATTAAAATAAAGAAATACCAGCCCTCAGCTGAGTTTATCGAATGTTTTGCTCCCCCTTTCTCCTTCTCACCTCCCGTGCAGGGTGTGAGCTCCCTGGCAAGTCAGTTCTTAGTGCAGCAATGCTGTGACTCCTGCCCAGCAGACAAGGTGCAAATGCTCCTGTGATTTAATCTGTCCTGCTGTTAGCATGGCAGACCCCGAAATGCAATCGTGGCAGTGAGAAAAAGGGCAGAGGAAGGAGGCCAGTTCAGAAATGTCATGTCTTCATGATTTTTCTCACCATGGACTTTGATGGATACTCCACATGACTTGTGCAGTGCACCTTCACTTTTAAAGATCAGGTGTTCCATCAATTTAGCATCTTGCATGTCTTGAGCTTTGGGTCTCTGGGATGGCTTTTCATTCTGCTATGCCCTGATTCTGCAGAAATCAGTGCAGGAACATTGCTCTTCAGTGCATATTGCTGTGACCACACAATTCAATGTGGAAAAACAGCCTGGTTTATTACCTGGGACAGTTGTGCTTTTATGTGATAATCTTAAATTCCTGTTGAATAAATGGTTTCTCTGCTCTGCTGTCAAGACAAAGCAAGAAGATACCAAAAATGCTCACAGATTGAGCATAATGAATATGAGCACTATTAAAATGGAAAGAGATGTTACAGCAAGGTCAGGGATCAATTATGCAGATAAATGCTGTTGAAAGTACCAAAATTAAACATTATTGGAAATGCTATAAGGAGAAAACAGCACAGATTGCCAGAACTAGAAGCCTATGGTATTGCTTTTTAAAGGACTTAATGCTGAGACTGGCAAAGACTCCCTGGGAATACCTAAGGAACTAATCCTACCACTGAGGAGACCAGCTGGAAGAGAAGAATTGCATAAACAATCTTTGCACCCTGTGCAAATGGGAACCCAAAATTCAGGACAAGGGTCTGTCTGCAGGCAGAAGTTAAAGAATCATTCCCCACTGATGACAAAACATTTTCAACTGAGCCCAGCCCTAAACTTTGCACCAACAGCACTTGCACAGGGGGCTCCCCTCTGCTAAGGGCTCTGTGCAGGGGACAGGAGATGAACAGACTCAGCTCTGCCTGCAGAGGGAACTTCCCAGCCCTATTTTGGGAGCTCACCAATGCTCTTAACATGACAAAAACCTTTCCATCCACGCCAGAAAAAGTAGGAGCACAGCATGAGCAGGATGTTGGCATTTAAACTGCAGCATTTAGTTATCTTTTACAGTTCTGGAGGACACTGTATTAAAAATGTCAGCAGCCTGCCCACAGGAGGCTGCAGCCATCACTTGGAAATATGTCAGGGGCTGGGAGTTTCCCACAAAAACTCTAATTTAGATAGTGCCTCTTTCCCTAGAGGTGTGGTCCTAGCTGGCTGCTAGCACTGCCGGGTGTGGAGGATGCCAAATGAGCAGTAATCTATAGTGGAATTGGGTAGGAGTGAGTCCCGAAAAATCACCTAAGAGAAATGCTCTGCAAAGCCTCTCAAGTGTGGCAACACCTTTTCCAACACAATGAATCCCGTGTCAGCAGCCAGATTGGATGTGTGCAGGATTCCCAGGTACCTGCCTGAATGTGTTTCTCATTAATAAACACAGAAAGGGCTGAAAGGAGCTTACTCAACTGGCTGATTTTCAAAACCAAACCAAGGTCTGCCACGAAGCATCTGACCTGTCATTCCCTCTCTCCATTTTGTTTGGCACAAAAGTGAAGTTTATTGATTCTTTTCTGCTCCTCCATAGGCAGGAGCCCTGTTGTGTCTTTGATAAATTTAATTAACCTTTTGAGCAGGGAGCTGAGCTTGTAATAAGCAAATATACATCTGCATAGGCTGCACTGTACCAGCCTCCCACGTGAACACTTGCATTACTTGTGCTTCACTTCCCTTTGAAAATAAAGTGAAATAAAAGGATGCAGTGAGTCTCCACAGGGAGTTGGTCCTTTGGAGCCCCCAGACTCTCTAGAACAGACAGGCCAGAATTTAAGTGCCTGCACCCTTGTGACCCCTTGAAGAGTTTCTGTTTTCTCCCAGGGCAGCCTGAGTGCTTGCAAACAATAACTAATATCTTTAATTCAGCTAGAGATAGTTTTTATTACACTCTTAAGTCACACCATTTGAGCTCCCTTGTGCACACCTGGACCAATCTCTGGATTTTCCAGGTTAGGAAAGGACTCACCTCAGGATGTAGCCATGGAGAACCCCATTGTGCTCACTCTCAGGAGGAGGCTGCCACTGCACCATGATGGACTGATTGGTTCTCCCACTGGCCACAATGTTTTTAGGGGGGGCACTGGGGGGCTCCTCAGGTAGCATCAACCTAAGTACAAAAGAATGTGATGGACATGAGTGTTGAAAGAAAACATAAATAACAGTCTATTTCCTGTATCCACTCCAAGTGAAGCACTTTCTTTTATCACAGTCTGATGACTAGAAAGAAATATAATGCTGATCAAACTGCTGAAGACATGCATGAAATAGTTACAACAAATCAACATAATAGGAAATCAGTTAAGCAAGCAACAAGACAGACAGCTGAGGTAACCCTATTCTCTTGGAATCACCCAGGCTGCTACAACTCTTTAAAAAGATTACAAGCCTGAATGAGTAAGAGCTCAGGTCCAGTGTCTGTGACTCCTTCCAAATTGTTTCTTTCAGCTCTTTCAATATTTTTCATATCAAACTCCTACATTTTGAAAAAGCCATTTAGAGTTCAGCTGTTCTGCAATTCAAGCTTGCAGCAAGCTTTGGTTCACAGAAGAAGGGGGATGCATTTGAAACTGAATATGATGAAGCCATCCTTCTCTGTCACATCTGGGTAAATTCCAGAAGTGACATTGCCATGACAGGGTGAGAGCTGTGCTCCTGCCCGGGCTAACTGCTGGGGCTTAGCACAAGAGCAAAATATCATTTCCAAGATCCTGCTCAGCTGATCCTCTGGAGCATGAGGCCACCTCTCCCATGATGTGCTGATCTCCTGCATCCCCTAAATGCCATCATCCCCAACTCCTGCCAGCTGCAGAGTACTCCAGAGTGAAATGGCAACTTCTCCCAATCATTGTGCAGAAGATTATTTTATTCCTTGACTCACAAGCAGCATTTTCCCCTCCCAAGGTCCCTCCCTCCAGCACACAGACACTGTTTGTCATTACCTGCTGGTCTCAGTGCTGTACTGGCCCTTTCCCACCTGGTTGACTGCACACACCCTGAACTGGTAGGTCCTGGCTGGAGTGAGGCCACTCACAGTGACACCAGTCATCTTGGGGTCAAGGTTGGACAGGTGAACCTTCCAGGGAGAATCTGTTGGAAAAATTAGCATGGGTAAAAAAGAAAAAAAAATGAAAGTGGCTGTCAAAAGCCCTGCAGAAGTGAGAAAATGGCTCTGACTGCTCAGAGCTCTTTGTGCTTGCTTCCCTCAGAGGAACTTTGGGAAGAAGTTTCTTTTCAGCAGAAGAAACCTTCCTGTCAGCCCACACGGTTATGCAGATTGCACATTTGTCTACTGGAAAGTGATGCTGCACATGTCATGGCATAATAAATAAAAACTATATTCATTAACATTTTAATAAAAGAGGAAACAAGCATGATAAAGACAGATGGGCTGTGTATTTCACAACCCATCTGTTTGGCAGGCCATCACACCACCACACCCATGAGTGGCTCTGGTGGAAGGATTCTAATGAAATTCACAGGCAGTTTGGAATATCTTCCTACCCAGCTTGCAAGCAGGTGTAGAAGCGTGACTCTCTCTGCCAAATCAGCCTTTTGCTGCAAGACCTGAGAAAGCTTCTGCTGCTGATTCTACGTGTCTGCAATCTATTTTTTTTCTTTTTTTTTTTTTCTCTAGTGATAGTATTCAGCATGGAATCTAATTGTCCCAGGAAGATGCCCTGGTAGAAAGAGCCCTGGCACCATTCTAAACCCCTTGCTGTCAGTTCAAATTCTTGCCATACCGAGCTCCTCTGATGCCCAAATTCCAAGTTTTCAAAGAGGTCAGAAATGAAACACGTGGAAAATTAAATATTCTGACTCCTTCTCTCCATAGCCTGGTGTCACATATTCTCCCTGAAGTCATGACTGAAACAGTCAGGGAGAGGTGACATTTGGTCTGTGTTGCAACAGTAGAGCAACGGAATCAGCCAATTTGAAGATTTGTTCAGTTTTTAAATAATACCAGCTGTTTTCATGCTCCCTGCTCAAAATTACTAACACTTCTGGAAATTGCTGAGGAGCTTGCTGTGGATTTTGGCAGCGTTATGTGTGCATGTTGCTCATCAGAAGTGCATCGTGGCTCCTGGCAGGTCACCTCAACGTCTGCCTGAAAATGAAGATGAGATGTCCCAGACGTGGAAAGCTGTTAAACTTCACACCAAGACAGAAGCCACTCATTTTGTGCTTTTCTGGCAGATTCCTTAGCAAGTTTAAGTCCTCTAGGGTGTGATGCCAGTTGGGCTATAAACACTGCATCTTCAAATTACTCCAAATGTATTTATTCCAGTAAGGGCCTTGCCAGAACCAAGTCTTTTTTAACAGGAAAACTGACACAGCAGAATACTGGGAATGCTGGACAGGGACATTTGCACAGCAGTCAAGGTCTGTCCTTGCCAATTGTTGATTTACCAACAGCCACTTTGGCTGCAAGATCCTGATGCCAATTTATCTTAGCTGAACACTGGATTTCTTTTAGAGAGCCCCTAGAGGAAGCACACCTGTGCCACCTAGCAAAGCGTTACTTGGGAGTTTTTTGCACCCTAGTTCCATCTGAATTTCCACAGGTTTCCCTTGAGATTTACCAAACAGCCTTGTTATGGCCAGAGTGCACAGCAACAAATCAGGGAAAGCTGGAGTTAAGGTATGGCTGACTTAGTGCATTGCCTGAAGGAACTTTCTGAGGAAAATGGAAGAGCAGACACCAAGAGGGGAGCGAAATACCCTTGTATGAGCTACTTGGGCAGTGGTCCGTTTCCTAGAGCATTTCATTTGTTTACTGCCAGTGTAAACACCACCTGAGAGTGCTTAACCCAAGCAGCTCAATGTAGTGAGCAGTTTGATTCAACAACAGGCCCTATTAATCTCCTCAGCACCTTGGGGCTTTGCTCTGTTTATATGCTGCATCTGTAGAATACTTTATTAATTCTTTTTCCTCTCCTGGTGGAAGATAAAAGATCTGGCAGGAAGAGAGATTAAACTGGAAACTAATATAAACGAAGCCTATTCATCTCCTGGGCACTCTGATTCAGGGAGGAGGGCGGTTCAGGGAGCATTTGCTCACTCCTGGAGCACTGGGTACACTGAGTGTGCAGAGTATCTTTAAAATTTAAATGTCAAGTCTTTTTATTTTTTGACAATCAATAAACAAAGCACTCAAAAAAAAAAATAAAAAAGGATCTCCCTCTTTAGATACACACAACTAACCTCAGGATTGTGCAGAAGCTCTTTTCACTGTGGAGAAGAGCAATTCTGACAAGGGAAACATGCCATAAAATTTTCAACACCGCCTCTCCTGTCCTCCAGGGATGGCTGTCACTCACCTGTCCCAGGAAGCCTGGAGAAGCTCCATGGTGACAAAAGACTTGCCAGGTCAAACTATTAAAAAAGCTTCTGTTAGACTGACCAGAGTCTGCTAATCCTTCATTTAACTTCAGCTGCCCAGAACATACTCTGGGCTCTGCTGCTCTTCCCCCGTAATTGCTGCTGTCTGAACAACTTCCATGTTGAGCTGTCTGTCGTCTTACAAATATTGGGCATTCTGAATTAACTCTGATTGCCTCTCCAAGTTAATTTATTGGAAATGACGAATCTCACAGGCTGTTCTCTGGTTTACGATGTCATTTCGGGGGTTTTAGAAATTGCATTTTTTTTTTTTTTTCTCTCATGAATTTTTGGATGTGCTTGTGATGCGTTCAATAACTCTGGCTATGTGCCAAGAGGCATTTCTTCTCTATTTCCCTGCCTACCCTACAGTTCATGCATTAATTGTAATTTCCCCAAAAATCATTTCTAATTTGATATTACCAATCAGATCTACTGCAGAAAGCTGATTTTTGCAGGTTTGGAACATATTTCCAGCTCTTTCCTTCTCCAGGGGGTTTTGCATAGATGGCAGCATAGGAATTTGCTGTACTGCTGGAATTCACTGAATTCATCTTTCAAATCTTTGTAGCAATATGATATTGCAAACAAATCCAAATGAAAGCTAAATGGTTCACCCTTTGTTTGGCAGGACCTATATAAGGTCTACCAGTGGCCTGAAAAAAAAATATTTTAAAATTATCATATTTAGATCTGAATCACAATCATGGCAATGCAGTTTTACTTTGATTTTTGCAGATTTATCAATGAGTTCAATACTTGCTATTTGATTATTTGTACCAAATTCAGGATGACAATTGATAGGTTTTAGTTAAGCATGTAGAGATGCTTTCCACAGGAGCTTTTATTATCTCCTCATTGGCACAACGTGATGAATCTGAGTTATATCATTACCTCACACAGCACAGATATCCCAGAATACAATAAAACAAAAAAGGGCTTTTATCTTAATTGTCCTCAGCAGAATTCTATAAGTCTTAATTCATTTCTTCAGTTAAAAGACTATTCAGAATATTTTTTTGATTAATTCCTTCAGTCTAGACCTCTTTGGAATAAAATAAGCATATCCCCTCCTAACTCTATGAAGACACTTCATTGGAATTCTGAGGTAAATTGCAATGGGGCTAAACAGGTCATGAAACATCCAAAATTATATTAGTGCAAATGACAGCAGTGCATGGTACTATTTATTTGAAAATCCTATTTCAAATCAAGGTTCACATTCTTGGCTCTGTGTGGGCAGGAATACTTAATGACTGTGTTTCCTTGGAACTGTGTTTTTCAAATTAGATTATAAATTTGCCCCCAAATGTTTAGGCCATATGTCTCAAGTCACCCACAGACACAGTCTACTGTGAATACTTGTGTTTTGAGAATTATTGCATTGTGCCAAATACATTAATTTTAAAAATTAGGTGGCTAGAATCGTTCATATTCCCAGCAATTTATGTGCACGATCTGCCACTGTTTTTTTTCCCTCTAATTAAAATAAGGGCTTTGTATCTCTTTACTGAATTGATATTAATGAAAAGGAGTTCTAATCCATGCCAGGTGGAGTGACACGCCTCCCTCTAATGCAGCTGGTAATTAAACCCCTGAAATTTATACTCGTTATTTTGAACACTCTTCAGCTATTTCTCTGCCACAGAGAGAAATTTGTGTATTCATTTATGGTACGTGCTTCAAAACCTACCATGGATCCTAAAGCTGTGAGAGAGACATCCAAAACAGAACAGCCAAAAAAAGGCAACAAAACAAGGCTGTGTTTCAGTACCTGTAACCAAAACATTCCAACTCCAAACATTCCAACTCCACAGAACTAAGAACAAAATCTGCACAGCTTTGCTAACTGGAAAATAAAGGATAATTCTGGTGTCCCTCCTTCACATTTGAAAGTGAAGGGGGTTGGGTGGGAGGCACATTGCTCTGCTGTGACAGTGACAGAGCTTGTGGAGGGTGTTCCCTGTCTCCCCGACAGTCACTCCTTCTGCAGCACAAAACCCAAACAGAAATTGTCTTTGAAAAGCAAAGAGAGTTTCTGCAGAGTCCTATCAGACCAAGCTATACCTACACAACATCAAATGCCAGCTTTGTGCACAGACAGTGCTTGGCATGGCTGGGAACAAAGGGAAGGTGATGGTTTCCAGAAGAGCAGGAGGTCTGGAGAAGCTAAATATTAACCATACACTGCTGAGATCAAAATAACCCTGAAAAACAAACACTTCAGGAAAATAGAAACCAAAACAAGCCAGTGACAGTGTGCAGACATTGCAGTGTTCCAAACCCAAGTCACTGCTGACATTGCTGTGCTATTCTGTGTATATGGAACAAGAGAGCACAGCAACAGTGGAATAGCAAGGGCTCAGATCCTTCCCTGTTCTACTTCTGTGGGCAACCATTTACACACTGCACATAAAAGCAAAGTAAATAAAGAAAACAGTTTAAAGGACAGCAAGACCTGGGGTATATCTGGGAGTTAAGCTGTTCTGTTCACAACAAACCTGGTCTGTGTTTGGCTTTTGCAGCTTTGAGCTGTGGCAGGACACGGACCTGTGCTTTGGGACAATGAGAGCCTCTCAGTGGCAGATTGCAGTGACACCAGCCAAAATTATTTGATCTATCACAGAGTGAGCAGTGGTTCACAGGACCCTGTGCTGTTCTCAGGGATTGTGTGCATGCTTTCCAAAGAACTACTGTTGATTTTGGCTGAGCCTTCCACCAATTTCAGTGAATTAATTCTAAAATGATGGCACATCTACCCCATTCCTATACAACTGCAAAGCATCCTTGGTAGGAAGGACTTGAAGACCTTCCAAACTCCTCCATGACACAAGAAAGATGATGGAATGAGATGATCATTAAGGTCCCTTCCAATTGAAACAATTCCATGATTCTCCTGGCACTGAATGAGCTGCCTCTTCTTTTAGGGACTTGTCCCAGTCAATGCAGCCCACTGCAGGACCCAAGTGCACATGTTCTGCCACCTCTGTGCTGTTTCTGTGTAAATATAGCTCTGGGATCTTTGCATCACGTTCCCACACTGGGACTTCACTAATTTGTCATCCACAAAACCACTGGGAAACCAGGAGCAGAAGGGGAACATCCTTGGGCAAAAGACCAGGGAAGGAAAAGAGGAAAAACAGGCAGTTACTGGCCTGTAGTTATGGGAGGCAAGGAGAGAAGAGTGAAAATAAAAGGAAGGTGTGATAAAAAGGTAGAGGAGGAGTATGAGTGCAGGATTGTGGATTTTTCTTGCTCATTTGTTACAAAAAGATCAGGAGTCTTTGCTTGAAAAGAGCTATTTTAAGGACAGCAGTCCTGGGCGTGACTTTGGATTTCTGCTAGGATTAGAAACCTGCACTTTTCTTAAGAGTTGTCAAGATCACCAGTTCTGGGACCTCCACATCTGAGAAGTTGTGCACTCCAGCCTGCAAAGCAAAAGGCTTGTATGTGATCTGAAGCCCAAGTTTCCCCTCAAGCTCTCTGTGTGGCAAAACAAACTGCTGCTCCCAGATAATCAGAAATCAGAACTGTTTCACATTCAGTTATGCAGTGACTAATTTCCACATGTCACAAAAAGTGATGCTCTTAATTTTTTCATCAGGAATCAATTGTTCAGCTTGGATTTCCAGCTCCTAGGGTGATAGAGATTAGAAAGTATTGCCAAGGTGACCGATTTCCATATAACCTCATCTTTCCATCAACTGCTAAAGAGGCATTAGCAATGTCCCTGAATAACCTTGCAGACTGAGGGCCACGGAGGACCTGGTGTACAGCATGATAAATCTGGGAAGTGGCAATTCCCAATGCCCACATTTGTAACCCAGGAAGTCAGATATTTGGATTGCACTCAAGCATCCCCAACCACCTACCTCAAGGAAGGGTGTAAAATGATAATCTAGAGAAAGCAGAGAAAATAGATGAGCCCACAGAGAGGTAAGACAGCTGCTCCTCTTGACATCCAAGTTTGTTCCTTTGACAGACCATCAGTTCCTTGAGTTATCACCCTCTGCATCTTTTAGGTGAAATTGGGACTCTGAATGCACCAAGAAATCCATGAAATTGGAGAAAAGGCCATGGGAAGGAACAAACTGGCCATTGCTGTTTTATTGAGGAATGAGCTGTCGTGCCTCAAGCCTGGCTGGCAACACTAGAGGTGGAACTAAGACTTTCCTGTAAAACTTTCCTCCATCTCAGCCTTCCTTGTCATTCCACTCTCTCAGCGTGCAAACACCTGAGCGCAAAACCCCTCATTTAGCAAATTTCAGCAGCATTTTGTCAGCAGCTCTGTGGAGAGGTGAGTCTGAAGGAAGAATTAAGAACACCACGAGGCTGAGAAGGATTTACTTACTGTTCTCAGAGAGCTCCACCACGTAGTAGAGCACGGGGCTGTTGCCGTCGAAGGGGCGCACCCAGGAGAGCATCACACTGCGGCTGTAGGAGGAGTTCAGGGTGGCCACAAGGTTCTGAGGGGAGTGAGGCAGCTCACTGTGGAGCAAAAGGGAGGAAAAAAAATATAAACCAGCACAGAAAAATTATTCTGCGTTTCACTCAGCTCCAGTCTTACGGGCTGGCGACATCAGCCCTGTGTGATGATGGATAGAAAACCACCGGCAGCTATTGTGCAATTAAATAAATGAAAGGCATCTTGGAATTCTTCACAGTTTTATTCTGTTTGGGAGGGGAAAAAGAAATTATGCTGAAAGTCCCAAGGCTGATGCTTAGAGCAGCTAATGGACATGTCATTAAATGTGGAAAAACGCCAATTTTCATCCTGTTTTTGATTGAGCAAGTTGGTCAATAAATTCCCTCTCTCACTTTTTCTCCCTTCTTACAATGATGTCCTACAATGTGACAGCAGTGATACGTATAAACAGTAAAACACATGGGAGATATGATTTAACATGGAATTTTTCATACTCAAGGAAGCAGAAGACATTGACACTATCCGCACAGAGCGACTAATCAAAATTACCATATGTATTCTTAGGCTACAGAACAGCTTGATTTACTCACGGATTCAGGCTTATCCTGTCATGGGTAGGATCCTTCCTCCCTATAATAAGAATTTTTTTGGAAGCACCCAACCAGAAAATGTAGTGAAAAATGCCTGCAGAAACCCCATGGAAAGACAACATAAAACATTTCAAAAACAAAAATAAAACAGCAGCTCAATTAAAATGTGTAATTTCTACGCATAAAGGAAATTTGTGGAAAAACATTTCATTTGTACCCATTGGCTGAAAGTGGGAGCTGCGTGGTGAAGTGAGAACACTAAATTCTGCTGCAACCCTTAAATGCTGATGTGTTTGAAGAGATAAAAGCCCTTCAGCATTACACTTAAGCGTGATTTTTGCTCCATATCATCCTGGTTCCTAAGGAGAACGAGGAATTTGGAGTGAAGGAAAAGCAAACAGGGCCAGTTTTTACCCATTCAATCTGCCCTCCTCCCCAGGAAGGCTGAGGGTGACCCTTCCACAGCTCAGGTCAGAGCAGAAAGCCATCAGGGCACTCCCATGCTGAAATTAAAAACTCACTAATTCCTGCTTGTGATGCATTTTGTCACTGAAGGCTCAGAGTTATTTAAAAACCGCAACTCCTCAGCCACTCACAAAAGTAAATACAGGCTCTGGCTCCCAGCCAGAACAATAAATATGTCCTGGATTTCTGTTTCTACTGGAAGATTGGGGAACATATGGAGAGCCAGACAATAGTTTTATTATTTTTCTGCTAGAGCCGTGAATGCTTTTGTTTACGTGCTTCTGATGGATACACACTGTGGAGTTAGCACCACAAAAAAAAAAAAATTGTTGGAAGAGCCAAAGAGTGGCAAGAAAAACACACAGCTAATGAGGCACCAGAAGCAGAAGGCACTTCCCTGCCCACCTCTCTCCAGGCAAGAGGGGTTGATATTTCCTAAGGCTAAACCTGAGACTCAAAGCCTTGTCTCATCTCATTTGACTTTAAACGCAGAACCAAATTAGCAGCACGGTGACCCCAGGCTCTTTCTGTAGTAAACATGGAATGACACCTCAGGGTGTGATTCAGATCTCAACTTCATTAAATCCCTTGCTTGAGATGCCTTGATGGTGAGAGTTTAACTTGACTGTTCTCACTCCTATCTGGGCGTGCACTGACAGCTCAGACGTGGCCACTTTGGGGCTCAAACAAACATCAGGCACAGCAAGCAGCCTGTGTGGGCCCAAAGGGAGCAGATTCTGAGCACAGCACTGTGAAATTTTGGATAAACAAGTTCAGGGAAGAGAGGGACTTGGAAACAAAGCAAGAGGGCAGCTGACCTGGGAGACAGAGTGTGGCTGTCACTGGAAAGTGTGGGGGTGTAAGATATGGCCATTTACCCAGGGACTACAGGAGTGTGCTGCTTAATTTTGAATGAAACATTAAATTATAATAAACATTAAACCTCCACCACCATTTATCATTATGTCCTAGGCAAGCTGGTTGGAAAAGTTTTTGTGATTAAGCTGGCAAAGGTAATTACTGAAGGGAAGAGTGAAACGTCTTGTTGCTACATGGCTCACAGAAGTCCCAGTCCCCACTTCATTTATCACCAGTCCCTGTGGGGAAGAGCTCAGAGAGGGGCTCCAGCTCCTCCTGGAAGGTGATGGCCACAGAAGCAGTGTGGGAGGAATGGCTGAGGGGGAGCTCACAGCAGATTAGCCCCATGTATCTGCTTTTCTGGGCAGCAAATGAGCACTCCAGTATATATTATGTATATATTATGGATATTCTCAAGGTGTGTATTCACTACTCTTGATGTCCTATACATTAGTAGGGCTCAATGAACAGCTCACTTGAAGACAGAGACTACACAATCAAGAAAGACTTAAAGCTTGGTCTCTCTTTCCAAGTGCACAAGACTCAGAAGACTTTTGAAGAAGGCATCCCCTTTTCTTTGTTTTTTAAAAGCACAAACTGAGTTAAAACCTGGGGTTTTGTTTGCTCAGGATTTGGGTTTAGCAGATTATTCTCTCAGATTGACAAGGACAATCAGCAGCAGCACGAGGGAAATGGGCACTTTCTGTTCTGACAGAGATTGAGTAGCGTGAGCTGCTGCTCCATCCAGACACCCCATCCACAAATATCACAAATATCACAAATATTGGGTTTGTCTTTACCCAAACGTGTCCATGCTCAACAGCAACAGATGGTGCTCACAGACTTAAACCCCTTGAGGCAGACAGAACAAGAAACACACCTGGACAGAAATAAATATTTAAAGCTACAAAGGCATTTCAGCACAGGAGGGTACCTCTCTGATTGTAGTATGCAAAAGCAGAGATTAATAAGTAGTAATTTCTACTTTAGCATGTGCTTACACTTTGTCTCCTTCTCATTTGCTGCCACATACCCTGTGGAAGGGATGATAAATGAGACCTGTACCACCATCATGAATATTCACATTCCCCAAAGAGATTGTTGCTTCTATTTTTCCTTTAAGAGGATTATTTTTCCTTGCTTCTAACACCCAAGAAATTATTGCAGAGAATTCTAATTTCAACCCTTTCTCAGGGTGAGGAGGACCTCAGCCTAGAGCTGGTCAGCACCAAGAAAGTGGATGAGGTTTAGGACAGTAACACCCAGAGCAGTGAACAGACCCTAACCAGACACACAAAGTGTAATTCCATAATTATATTTCTTTTGGTCGTTGAATCCCCAACAGGAAATATATGGAAGTTTTTCAATATAGGGTATCTTAAAACCTCATTTTTCTAATACTGAAGAATTGCATGGAGGCAAGTTTTCCATAACTTATTTTATGTGATAGCAAAATATGTGCATGGACACTTTAAAATCTGTAATTGATAGATAAGCCCAGGGTTAATGGCATTGCCACCAAGGTGACCTGAGGGAACTCTGACAAAGCAGTTAAAATAGTGCATTTGCAAGAAAAGAACATGAAGTCATTGTGACAATCTGGGAGAGAAATATTAGCCAGTTGCACATGATACATGCTCAAAACAGAAACCCTAATGTTTTGAGTCAGCTCATCACTGCCAGAGGGCAGCTGAAAAATTCACTCAGCAAACACATAGAGCGTTTTATAAAATTAGCTAAAAGCAGAGTATTTGCTGAGAAAAATAAACCAGACACAGTTTGGAGAGACTTCTGAGAAAAATGGTCCAGCAGCAGGTAATTAGAGAGACTGTGACTGAAGAGGGGATTACTAAAAAGGCAGAGGAGATTAAACAAGTTTCCTTGTCACTTTTTGAAAAGCCCTGCTCCTGTTTCCTGAAGGATTCCCAGCTCAGGTCCAGCAGGCAGGGGCTGCTCAGGAGCAGGGGTTCATCTGCCAGGGCTGATAACAGCGCTGGGCTGAGGCAGGGAGGGGATGCAGCACTCCTCAGACTTGATCATGGTTTAAATTAACAATCGTGGCAGCTGTTGCTCAGGACTCCGCAGTTTCTCTTGCAGAAGAATCCTCTCCAATTTACAAAGGCAGGAAGAATTTGTGTGAGGCAGTCCCGAGTTTTGAGGCTCTTTGTCTCTCACAGGTCTGTAACAAGGGGAATTTTTGGAATTAAAGGGTTGCTGAGTTCTAGAGTGCACAGATTTATTTCCCATTTCAATCTGCTCAGATCTGCAGATGACTTGGGATAGGGGTTTGAATGTCATGCCTTCCTTTGGCTGAAAACACCCATGTTCCTGCCATACCTTCACTGAGAAACACACACAATGGCATTTATTTCCAAATGCATTTCTGGGTGATATTTCTCCTTTGAGTATCAAGTGCACTCAGACTCAGCAGTGAACCTTGATTCTTGGATGACATCTCAATAGAGAGCTTGGAAAAATAAATAGAAGCCTTCCTTTCAGTGAGGAAGGAATAATATGTTTTCAAGTTTGACATTCCTCCTGCTTTCTCTCCCTGGAGAAAGGGGAAGAGATGGGCTATTGGAACCAAGGGATGTGGGATCTGTATCAAGTTACATTTGTAATGGGATGTCATTTTTATCTCTTACCCTGCACTGGTCATACCAGTTTTAATTTTAGCAGTAATTCTTTTTATGGGATATATTGGGAAGGAATTGGAAGAAGTGGCAATTATAAATAGTCCAGTAAAAAGCCTATCCAAATTCATGGATAGATGGCTGACAAAGGCAGTAGTGTGCATTCCTGGCAACCCACTGGGGTTTATGATAAGTGGTTAGCTCCCCTCTCCTGCTTTTGAAGAAGACAGAACAATAATAGCTCTTTCTCTGATGAAAGGGAACTGAAAGAAGATGAACTTGCTGCCAGGAATAAATTGCCTATTTTTGTATTACATTGTCCTTCCCATATTTTTGCATAGGAAAAGAGCCTAAAAGATTTTACTATATGTTGTGACATAACAGAGGCTTGTACAGGGCTTTGATTTTCCAACAATGCAGCATTACCATACTTTGCAGTCACATTCACACAACAAAGAGATCCTCTAGCATGGGCTGATATTGAGCAGTGGGTGTCATCAGGCACACATAGTGGTAATTCTGCATATTTTATACATCCTCAGAATCCTCAGGATACTCTGAGCTGGAATCAGCACAGTTTCCCATCAGGTGAGTGATCATGGTGATAACTCAGCTTTAGGAACAAACCATTTTCCTCTGTATGTATTTCAGGGTGGTGTTTACAAGACTATAAAAGTAAGCTAAATGAAACTGGGATGTTTCATAACATGCAATTACTTTCAGGATCAAACCCTGTGACTTGCAGGGATGCAAGAAAAGCAGGGGGCTCATCACCAAATGTTTCTGATATGCAGCTGAGAAACTCTACTAGGGGAAAAACAAAGTCAGTGTAAAATTAAAATCTATCTCTTGCTGAATAGAAACATCACTCGCAAATGTTTTACCTCATGCAAATCAAATCAAGTGATGTACATGGAGAATAAACACATTTAGAGGGAAGACAAATGAATGAATAGAGTATCTTGACTAGCAATTAGTTTCTGTGCCCAAGTACCATCAGTGCAAAATTGATGAGCAAGGTAACCTTTGGCTGCACTTTAGCAAGTTCTTCATTAGTTTTCTGGCTTTCCTTTGCAAATATTTTATTTCTTTTTTCATGCTGAGGAAGATGATCCATCCTGCCTGCAGCACCAATGTATCTGTGCCGTGCTATCAGTGCAGGTTCTTCCAGCAAGGAACAACACCTTTCTCCCCAAGCCTGACTTCCAGCAAGGGGAGGCAAAGGAAGAGAGAGTTTTCTTTCCCTCTTTTCAGAGATTTGAAAACTGGACCACTCAGAGATGAAATAACCTGAAGGTCGACAACCTTCTATTGAATCAGTTTGAACAGAAATCAGTAACAAACTTATTTGTGCTTTTGGAAATTCCTCTTGATGGGCACAGAGGTGGAGGAGGAACATGCTGATTTCTGGGGTGGAGAAAAAGGTGGGGAGAGATTTGGAGTTGTCAGGAAGGCTGTGTGGGACACAGTATTATCCATTGGGAGCTGCTCTAGTGTGGAACTGGTTGAGAGGCCTCCTTTGAGCATTTGTGTGACATTAGTGCTACTCAGGGCACTGAGGTGTAAGTGCTCATTGATGGGAACGTGCATGCCCTGTTTGTTAATGCTCCACACGAGGGAATTATCCAGGGAATGTTATAGATCTGTCATTCCTATACAAGCTGGAATTTAATTTAAGCTTTACTTCAGACGTTTCCTTTCCACATATTTTCTTCTTCATTTCACTCCTGTTGTATCGTGTATCTCTCTTCCTCGCAGATCTGTGCTGCTGAGCCAAACGATAATGATGAAAGCTGCAAGGAAATGCAATGTTCTCTGGCAGTATTGCACTACCTGCAGCTCTGCTTTGAAATGAAATGTCACTATTCAAGGTATTATTGAGTGACTTATCAGTTACTTGACTCCTCTGAAAGAGTGGGTCTGATGGATTCCTTTAATTCCGCCAGGAAAAACAGGAGATGGGCGATCAGCAACAGAACATCAAAGGAAGGGGAGATGCAGGATGAAGAGGCAGTTCCAGTGCATGGAGAGCCAGCCAACACAGCTGGAACAGCTGGGGTGCCTCAGCAGTGCACACAGGATGAGCCTCTCCCAACCAACTTCCAGCCCAGATTTTATGGACCATAAAAGAAGCTCCTCAGTGGTCAATGGGGACCTGCAAGTAAATCCAATTCCCTGTGCTGCACTGGGCTGCACAGGGCAGCTTTTGCTATTCAGCATAAGGAAACTGCCCTGCTGCTGAAGTGTTTAGCACATATTTATAGCTTTGTTTCAAAGCCCAAGCTTTAACATTCTTTTCAGTCTTTACTCTGTGATTTTCTGCCCTCCATTCAAAAACCTCAGAGAACAGCGAGCGTTGTTATGTAGCAGCAATATATTCTGAATTGTCTTCTGCTCTTGGATTCCAACCAGCAGTAAAATGCACTCCGGGAGGAGAGCTGAGGAGTGCTTAATTAGAGAAAGAATGTATGACCGCTCTCAGAAAATGGGCATCTGATGGAGCCTTGGCACTGTCAGAATGATGCTGTATCAAACAGCCCTCTGCACAGCAAATCTCAGAGGTGAACTCATTACACTGCCAACCACACAACTGCCATCCTCCCAGAGACATCAGGCATGACCAGCAGAAACAGATGAAATTTTAGTTAAATTAAAGCACGTGGCACGACTCGAGTAAATAAATAAATAAATAACTCTACATAAAGCATTACCTTCTTTTTTTTTCTCATTTGATCTGCTCCACACATGTACCAAACCCACAGCTGTTGCTTTTAGTGATAAAAATAAAATGGAAGTGCACTTCACCCCAGTGGAATGACAGAAATAGAAAATATGGAACCATATAATGACATTTTTATAATCCTTTTCCAGAACTGAATGGCACTTTAAACATTTTCTTGTTTTTATTTTTAAAGATCCATAGGAATAAAGAAAGTCATACATAAAAATACTTCTTTTCCTGAAAAATGATGTATAAAGAGAATGCAAGAGTAAGCAATGCCCATCCAGGGACCAGCTATTCTGATAAATGTTTAACAGAGAAAAAATACTAAAAGGAAGAAAACATTTTCTTGTTTTCAAATCTTGGCATTGCAGCACAGCACCTGGGCTTTATGGGAAAGCCCTATAGCATGGGGTGATAGAAGGATCCATATTTAAAGGGACCTTAGGAGGTCTTTGGTCCAAACTCCTGCTCAAAGCAGGCTCAGCCATGAGACCAGAACATTTCAAAGCAATTTCATTAGCAATGAACCAGCCTTAATTTCCCTTAAAAAAAAAAATACACCAAAAAAACCCAGAGCCTCTGACTCGCCACAACACCTAGAATTAAATACTAGAAGCACCCCTGAGGTGTCTGAAGGGCAGTGCAGTGAATACTGAAGCTGGAGCACTCACATCACTTCCAGGCGAGCCGTCCTGGAGTCGTTTCCCCCGGAAGAAATGACCTCGCAGGTGTAATCCCCGATGTCCCCCGACCACGTCTGGCTGATCAGCAGGGTCCCATCCTTCTCTACCGTGATCCTGGAGCTGCTGGATGGATTTATCACAGCACTGTCCTTCTTCCACAGGTACCTGAGTATTACAGTGTTTCAGTTATTGATTACTCTGAAGAACAGCAGAATAGATTTATTTTAATTCTGCTGGAAGGGATCAGCTCCTGTCATCACGTGTTAAAAATGACAGGTCCCTGCAGCTACTCTCAAGAGCAGTGCCTTTTACAAATTTAAGTTTTAGATCAAGTGATCAAAATGAAAAATGTAATTCCATCTGAGATATTATGTGTTTTACAAGGAAAAGATGAAGTACTCCTAAATGTCCAAGTTCTTAAGTTCACCCCCACCAGAGCATTAACTCTTCAGTTAACGGTGGGTGCTGGCCCCACTCTGCCAAGGCTCTGTAACATTGGACTGCCCAGATCAGAAACTTGCTGAAGGTTTGCTGGAGCTCACATATCAAAAACACACCTCCCAACATGTCACAGAGGTGGGGAGAGCCCACAGACTCACAATTTCCCACCTCTCACTGAAATTTTTATATCCATATTTCTCTTTCCGAAGTTCTTTCTGCAGGTCACCCTTCAAGCACTCTCCAAGCTCTTCCTTGCATTTTATTTCATTTATGTTGCTTTCAGACTACATTAATTTTCATGGCAAATTTATTTTCAAGTTTTGAACTTCCTCTAAATGCTCTAATTCAAATTTTAATAGCCCAGACAAGTTCTGGTTTTCTTTACATGGTTAGAACAGACTATAAGCTCAAGTTATTGAGTTGTTTCCAAAAACATGGGCATCTCTTCTGTGGCTTTATGCACCCCAGAGTAAACACTTCTGAAATCCTATTCCTTCTCTTTGGCTTTTACTCTCATTAAGTATCAGCCTCTGACAAGTTGGTTTTATTGATAGTGTATTAACCTTGACAGTAAAATCATGGAAGGCTATATTGAAGTCATGAAGTGGAACATAGCTCATTGTAAATAATACATAAGGCTGAAATGGAAGATGGGATTTATATGATTAATGATACAGTGTACAACCTTATAATGCAGTGATCAGGGGTTTGGTGTGAAAATCTGGGGTCCCGAAACTTTTCACCTAATGTTATTCACCCAGCTGATAAAATTAAGCTGGGATAAAGCACACAAAGGAGAAGTGACACCACGAACCTGATTGAAATTCTGGGGTCGTGGGTGGCCTGGCAGCGCAGGGTGGCTGTGGTTCCTTTGATCACCGTGCTGTCCTGGGGAGGGCTGACAATGGCAGTGCGGTCTGCAAGGAGCACAAGGCACAGCTCAGGTGAAATCAGAGCCTTTTGTGGTGGCCATTCACTCAGAGAGTAGCCACTGAGCCTTTGTCACCCAGAGCAAGAGGGACACTGCTCTTCAAGACACTGTGACACAGGTGACAGCTCTGGGTGAGGACAGGCACAGCAGCACAGGCCACCAGTTCAGAGGAATGGCAAAGCTCTCTAAACTCTCCTTTGGCTTGTGCAATGTCTTAACGAGTGTGTGGAAGCAAACACTGAGTCAGGAAATGAGGAACGCTGTTTGGAGAGGCAAAAAAACCAACAAGAACAAGAAAAATCTCTGCAAAGAAAAAAATACTGAGAAAGAGGTCAACTTAAACCTACAACTTCTTCAACTCCAGGATGGTGAAGGAGCTCCTGGAAGAAAAATCTTCCTTATAAAAAAGATATGTTGTTTACTCAAATGTTTCACAACCTCCTTGCTCAAGCCCCTCCTGGAGGCTCAGAACACAATAATTGCTGTAACTACAGCAACCAGATCTGGTGTGAAAGATCCCCATTATGTGTCACACACAGGAGCAGCAGCAGAGAGCATCAGCTGAGGCAGGGAGACAACCAGGATGAGCATGGAAGATATGTGGATAATGTTAACAAGTCCCAAATACTGCTGTGATATCTCAGACATGCACAAAAAGGGACCATCAGCAAAATCAAAAGCTGACTCTAAATACCACAGAATTTTTAGCATTACTCCTGATGTACCTATGTAACACTTCTGGCTTTATAATGTTGCTACACAAACACTCAACAATGAACAGGAACTATCTTTAACACCTGTAAGAACCATAGAATTGAGAATTAATAGGAAGGATATCCTTTACTTGATCCCTACACCTGGATATCATTCAATTTCCACCATCCTGATATTTCTGCCAAGTCTGTGTTGTTAGTAAGACCTAAACATGATGGCCACATGACACAAATACATTACAGTTACTGCCAGAAATGTTTTCAGGTACTCCCAAGTTCAAAAGGAAAAATGTGGCTGATTTAGCTTGCAGAGTTTGGGGATTAATAAATACCAATTATGCACCACACATCAGCAGCAAAATCAGTACTTCAAGTGTTGGAGAGGAGAGAAGGCCACAACATTTCTGTATTAATCCTCATCATCTTCATTATTTTTAGTTGCTCTTAGTCCCTGCTCAGGGATCATTATTTTGTTCCTTGAGCAGTAAAAACCATGTTACACTTCAATTGAACTCACTTAGGAGTATCACAGGTGAACCTCTTGGATCACTCACTTCCCCAACAGTAGAAATAAAAAATGTAGAGATCAAGGGAAAATGGTGAATGACAAAACCATTTCATGGGATGCCCTGTCCCACACCAGTCTGTAGCGTGAGGGATTAACTAAAATCTGCTGCACTTTGATTTGGCTTTCAACAGCACCCAGAGCCACAAAGAATACAAAAGTGTGAGGAAAATCCTATCTGTTGTGACTGTGGCCACAGCCTGAGTACCAGCACAGACAGGTCTGTGCTGCCTGCAGACTCCTGGAGGCAGAAACCACCTGCAAACAGCCAAGTTAAAAGCTCAGAGTTGCAATGCAAGACGCCAAAGCAAAACCTGAGTAAAACTGTAATTGTGATTGAAGCTCTATTTAAATACACTTCCTTTCACAAAATAGAGATTTATATGCATAATTCTCCAAACAAAAAGGGTATTTGTGATAGGCTTCCTAAAATAGACACATTATTCCTATTAAATCATACAAGTAACTCTATTAATGAGAAAAGCATAATTACTTATGAAAATTTCCTGAGCATACAACAAAAACTGATTAATACTTGATTAAAGTTAGACTTTAAACAAAGCATTATCCTTACTCCACACCGTCAGCATCACAAAAGCATTCAGAGCTCCTTCAGAGTTGGCTGCACAGCAAGTGTAATTGCCAGCATCCTGCAGGAACACGGGTGTTATCTGGAGCCCTCCAGACTCGAGCAGAACGAAGCGAGGAATCTGCACCGAGCCACTGGCTAAGATCTGCTCTCCTGAAACACACAGAGGAAGCAGAGTGGTTAGTGTCAGGTAGGCTCAGGGATTCAGAGCAACTCCAGCTCTTCCAAAATGTTTTATCCCACCCAGGCTCGTGGTGGCCCCATGGTGAACACACTGCTGATGGGGCCAGGGGAAAGGGGAACGAGGCACTGAATGGATCTACAGGATCTCAGTAACAGGAATGGGCAGGAAAATGTGGATTACAGCTCTCCTCCACATTCATAACTGGCTACCTTTCTTCCAGGAGATGGCAGGGCGTGGAGCCCCTGAGACTTCACAGGTCAGCACTGCAGTCATCCCCTCGGTGACCGTGGTGTCCTCTGGGGGCTGGATAAAGGCTGGCTTGATGTCTACAATAAAAAATTCAAACTCAGTGGCTCACCTCTCAGAAAGATCCTTTAACTGTTACTGTGGACTACTTTACATCCACTTTTATAGAGCTGATCATGGAGAAGGACATGACAATAAGACATGAAAACCTTTCAGCAGTGACTGTAACCTTTTCTTATTCATCTCCCAGGAATTGCCTAATCCTGTTTATTACCTACACAGAAAATAAAAATCTATCAGTGCTTGTACCTGTACAAGTAAGATAGGTTAAAGAAAAAGGAAGATAAAGCTCAAAATGAGTGTTTGGGGGGAACTTAAGAAATCTAGATAAACAAAACTATTTTCCTTCATCTTCATAACAGAGTTCTTTAAGATGAAAAGCAACTTGAGAAAGGCATTAACTTTGAAACTTAAATGTCAGCCAAAAGAATTTAGAACCTGAGCCTTATCCAAGACATTTTCTAAGTTTCTTTCTCTCTTATTTTCCCCCAGTTGCATTTTATTGCAGTTTTTTTCCTGCAGTTTCCTAGATCTATATTGAACTGGGGCTGATTTATTTTCTGAGGCCAGTAGGAATTCTGGTCAGTATGTGCAAAGTGCTCTTGGGCTAAAAATCAGCTTCCTGAAGGGAAGTTTAATATTAGAGAAATGACTGTTAATAATCACTGTTAAAAGAGACTACTAGGATTTGTAATTCTTCCACAGAGAAGCATGCACTTCATTAACAAAACCATTCAATCTGACTTCTTGGCCAAAAAAGACATTTAACTTGAACTTTCTTTCTTTTCCCTGACCAAATGCAGTTGCAGACAAAGGCAAATAAAATGATAGCATGCACAATCATGAAGCAGTAACTCAAGTTCAAAATGGAATTACATTAGAGTGGAAATATAAAGGAATGATAAAAGTATTTCACAATTAATATTTTTTTTTTTACTAAGAGCTCTTTTTGCTGTGTGAAATAGGGGAGTGCACCTCCAGCCAAGCTCTCCTGATGTCATGGAGAGCTTTTCCACACCATTCAGCAGATTGTGCTGAAGCCACAGGGACATTTTGGAGTTCCTTACTGCTGGGGCAGCCACCTTTGACAAAACATCAGAGTTGTGTGGATTGGACTAAAGCAGGAGAAACGTGATGGGTGTGGGGTCTCCTACAGGGATGACACCTCCTGCACCCTGTGGCACCACTCCAGACTCACTGGTGACATCCAGGTAGGTGTAGGTGTGGATCTCCCCAGCCTGGTTGCTGGCGAAGCACTGGAAGATGCCGGCGTCCTGCGGCCGCAGCGCGTGGATGCGCAGCCCCCCGCTCAGCAGCACCTTGTACCGCGGGTTCTCCAGCCTGCTGAGGGGAACTGAGTCCTTGTACCACACCAGGGTGGGGATGGGAACCCCTGCTCAAGCAAAAAAAAAGTCACTGTTAGTCTTTGCAGAGCATGTTTTAGGTCATATCCCTGTTTTCCCATCTTTCGACGCCAGTTATTTGTGTTTTTTCCGAGCTGCTTCAGATAAAGGAGGCTGCATCTCACATTATCAATGGTAATAACACACTGTGGGACATGAGGGAATAAAACCAGCAAATGCTAAGGGGGAATGTTGAGAAAACATGTTATCAAATTACTTTCTTCACCCAATCATATTTCATGCTACTACAAAATAAGATTTGGAGCAATTTCATGTTGAAAGCCAGAATCATGCTCCTTAAACAGCAGCAGTGTGGTAATACAGCCAGTCTGTAAGACTGTTCCATCCCAAATAAGATTCCTCTGTGCTTCTGTAGCTAAGATAGCTGAAATACAAAGGAAATGGCAAATTACACATGAAAAATGAAGTGCTCACATGGCTGTACTTGAGTCCCAATTTAGCAGCTTAGTTTGAGCCGATGTACAAACAACATATTGCCAACAATAGAATGCTTTAAATTATTATTATTTTTATTCAGTCTCAAGCTTCACCTGCTATTTGAAAAAAGCAGGCATAAAGAGAAATAAAATTCCTAGCCTAGATAAAACTTACAGTCCCATTTATCCCTGTTTTCTTTCATGTGCATGTTCCACAAACTCTGACACAGTTATTTCACACATATTTTTGTTGCTGTCATGTCCCCGTCAGCTGGGATGAAGTGGTTGTAAATTTATTATACACAAATAGTGTAGGATTCTCTCTACCTCAAGAGATGTCAGGGGCCTGGAACAGTCTTAGCTGTTCTCATCCCACTGCTCATATCAGATAATATTTAATCTTTACATCCCAGAAATCCTGACTGGATCAAATCCTGGGGGTTCTGTGTAGAGGTCAGAAGTGAGGCAGGTATTTTATGACATAATTAGATAATAATCTGTGAAGAAATGCTTCCTGATGTCCAACCTGCCCCTCTCCTGGCACAGCTTAACACCATTTCCTCTCATCCTGCCTGTTTCTCCCTGGGAGCAGAGCCTGACCCCCATCTCGTTACAGGGAATTGTGGAGAACAAGGAGGTCCCCCCTGATCCTCCTTTCCTCCAGGTTGAGCCCCCCAGCTCCCTCAGCTGCTCCTCACAGGATTTACACTCCAAACCCTTCTGTTCCTGTCCCTGGACACCCTCCAGCCCCTCAATGCCCTTCCAGAACCAGGCACAGCACCTGGGGTGTATTCAACACTTTTCACTTAAAACCTCAGACCTACACCATCTCTTGGGATAAGGTAAGAGACCACAAACTTAAGATTCATGGGTGAGTGAAATTTGCCCAAATAGAGAAGTGTCACTGAAGCATGGAGGATGGGATGTCACTGATGAATTGAGCATCTGCAGACAATGAATTTCACTGCAATGCTGGCAGTCACTTGATGTTCTGAGAGCTGAAGTGCCATGGGAAGATCTATATAATCATCATTATCATTTTAAAACTCCCAAAGTTAAATACTACTATGTTATGCTTCCATTCACATCTTGTCTCAGTGTACTTATTCTCTTTATACAGACAAAAGCTGTATTAACTCTGGAAAGAATGTACAAACAATGTATGGAAATGACTGTAAAAAACATCCAATTGTTGTTGTTACTTTTATAAACACGTATCATTTACTTCAATCACCTCTGATGCTTTTGTTCTGCTGATAAAATAAAATGTACTCATAATGCAGATAATCATCTCAGGAAGAAACCCACTATGTAGAAGTGCATTGTGTGATAGAGAATAGACGTGGTGTAGGAGCTTACAATAGGCATAATTTAAATTTCATACAACAGCCCATATACAGAATTAGTATAAATTTCAATGTTCACAATTCTCGGTGAGAGTGTTATTCATCTCTTGAAAATCCTCCTGGGCAAATACAAATTATCACTGAGTAATGAAGAAACAGATGATGCAAAATGGAATAGTTCTCCTGATGCTGAGAAGCCTGGAAATGATTTCAAGTTTAAATAATAGCAACTCCATTTTCCCACACATTAGACTTGATAGGCACCAAGGAAATAATGAAATCCTGCATTCAGAACACTCAAACCTTTAACATTGGTGTCATTCCATAAATCCCATTCTACTAACAGTATTGGCAAACCTTCTAATCCTATAATCACTGTGAGATACACCTTCCTATCACCAACTCAGCTGACAAACTGAATATTACCATCTCTATTTCCCTATTTTTCAGTTACAGGTATCTTCCTCCACTCAAAGTTATGAGTCTGAATAATGGGATCTTATCTGAGCACTCTGATACCTGTCAGCAGCATTCACCTGGGCTTTAGTGATCTTCCCAGAGAGATTTCTCTTCCAAGTTGTACACACATTCTCTTCTAACTTTGCCACCTGTTTGGCTGTAAAAATGGTTAAACCCAGCTTTTCTTCTCTTCTTCTGCCCACCCCACAACCTTTCCTCTCCACACACCCCGCAAAGGAATTTTGCTTCTTTTCTTCTCTAAACAACCCCTGGTGAAAAAATTATGAGGAGAGGAAAACCCTTTAAAGACCTTTTGCACTCTACCTTTCCAGGCAGTATTGGCTGCTCGACCCTGCTCTTAGAGAGGTGAGAGTGGCCTGAAAGACTGGCCATAATAAATAAAACAATAAATAAATAAAACAACCTGATTTCTCAATTGCATGCAGCACTATTCATTTTTCACAGACAAATTAATCTAGTGTCAGGGGGGAGAAGGGAAGGCAGGAAACAGAGATGCAGGTTCTGGCTTTGCCACTTCTCCTGCAACCTTGGGCAAATAACTTCTGGAACCTGAGGCTCAGCTCCTCCATCTGTGAAACAGCTGCTTGACTCTCTGCCAAATTTAACTTAAGAACCTCGATGAAAGACTCAGAATATTCACTGTGTCATCTTTGTTATTTATTTTTTACTGCCTCCTCTAGATCCCACTGAGCTAATGGGGAATCCCCAAAGCTTCTCTTCCATCTCCTTCTCTAAACAGGTAGAACTGAAGTCCAATTAAGTGTGCTCCCCAGACACCCCCCACCACTGCCTGCAGCTCCAAACTTTCCACAAGCAAATAAGAAAGAGCATTTAAAGGAAAACCCATTGAAGATTCAGGCAGCATCAGCCACTGCAGAAGATAAACAGCAGAGCCTGGTTCCTGTGGCCTGATACCCTGAAACTCCATTACAGGAGCAGGTCGCTGCAAGTTGCAATTTTATTTACAGTTAATCTCTGCTTATACTGTGAAATTAATCTGTCTCTCACACATCCATAGTGCACGAAGTCTTGGCAAATGGGCTTTGTGCACAGGACCTGATGGGGCTGGGGGGAAGCACAATCTGTCTTCCATTTGCAGCAGAGGTAGAAGGCAGCTCTGCAGTTTCCCCAGTGCTTCATTCTCCCAGCTCAGGGCAGGGAGGCAGCAATCTTCATTTATCCTCTTTGCTGGCAATTGCCAGATTTGTGTAATAATGGATAAAATTTCCTCTATGTTTAATTCTAGTACCTGCCCCTCATATGTCTTATAGATACTCAACAAAATAATCCACAAGGAAAAAGGTTTTCATGCCTCTGCACCACATTCAGCATCAAATCAGACGTGCACTTCAAGAGTTGAACAGAAATAATTAATTCTGCCTAATAAGGGTTCCCATATCTCTACTGAGAATGGTTATGAGTGCCCCATTAACCCCCTCAGGGACCAAACTGCTCAAGGCAAGAGTGAGGGTAGAAGGAAGAGTTGAAGGCAACATCAGGTCTCTCTGATTCCTCCAGGTTTTTGGTTGGGTTGTCTTGTTTTTTATTTTTTTATTTTTTTAGTTAATGAAAAACATTGAGACAGCAGATGGGTTCCTGGGGAACTCCACTGACAGCAGGTCCTGCTGTGTTTTGCTCAAAAAGCTATTAATGAACAAGAAGACATTGTCTCTTATCATCTGATAGCTTCATTTCCATAAGAGCTTTTTGTAAGAGATATCATCACAGGCTTCTGAAATTCCAAATCAACCAGAACACCCTTAATACACACACTTGCTTATCACACAGTTTGCAAAGATTCCTTTTAGAAAAGCAGTGCTGACTCTTTCCTATATAAAACACAGGGAAAAATGCTTAAATCATAGTGGCAATAACACAATCACGCAGTAAAAATGTCTTTATTGGCTCTGATTTGGAGGAAGACACCACACAAATCAGCTGTTTGTCAGGTCTGGGTGCTTTTTTAATCAGGGATGTGATCTTTTTCTCTAAGGACCTCGTGGCATTTTATGTGTATTGCTTCTTAAACTCAGCACCAGGGAAAGTGAGACAACAAAATGTTCAGTCCCTCACCAGAGTCACGTAGAAATTTGGTGACTTTGAGAAACCTGCTCTAAACACATGGTGACAGTGTCTCCTACCTCACCAGAGTGCTGAAATAGGTGGATTTGATAGATGCATTTCTGTGGAACTCAACTTGAAACAAGATTTTAGTCAGGTGGAATTCTAGACATTTGAAGCCTTTTATATTAATAAACCCCCTACCAATTAAAAAGTGCCTGTAATATTCCTCCTGCAGATTTCATAACTACATTCAAGTGTCAGAGTTGCTGACATTTCTATTCACCATTAAAGTTCTCTAAGTTTAAGAAGAAAGGGACTGTTGAAAATAAGGACTGTTTGCATTGCAAATGATGGGTTCCATAACCATGCTCTCCCCTCTCCCATCTTCTGGCTCAAGATATTTAAATCTCTTCTCTAGTGACAGCTCTGAAGCACAGGCAGGATCCCAGAGTGACAGGAGCAGAACTTGTGCTCCAAACAGACAAGCATCAACATGCCAGCATTATTCCAAATTAAACTAAATTACAAAAGCCACCCTTGCTTGTACATGGGACCTGTGATAATCAGCAATAAAACAGAGACTTCTAAGCATGAAAACCTTACAAAGATGGTTTATATGAGATGATTTCTTGAAGACTGCACATACATATGCCATCAGTCCAGGTTGATGTTTTGCACTCACCCATGGCCTGGCACAGGATGTCCACGTCCTTCTCCACCTCAGCCAAAATCACGCTCGGGGGCTCAGCCGTGAAATACGGAGGTTCTTGGGGAAAGCAAACAAAAGTCAACAAGCAAAGCCACAGCAAAGTGAAAAACAGGTGCTCATTAAAAAACATTCATCTGAGAATCTCTCCACAGGTGGTGTGTTTGATACAGGGGGGTTACAAACAGATTGTCCAAGTTTGTGTCTATGTGGAGGTGGGGTTTTTTGGTAGTAAGAGCATCAGTAAAATAAAAAACCTGACAATTTTTGCCATGCTGAGTAAGAATTGCAGAGTAGAGTCAATGAAGGTAAAGATTTAGGGGTCTGCACTGCAAATTAATACTCAGAGCAGGGGCTACTTTTCATTTTATAGGACTGAATCATGGAACATGTTAATTTTTTGCTTAGAAAGGCTCTCCCAAGAGGTTTATAAAGTTTTATATTTACAATGCAGAATTTTATAGGATAGTTTGCTTCAGTATCTAGACTGCATTTCACCTCAGCAAGGCATGAAGCATGTCAAATAAAGTGCCATAGCATGTCACAGAGTCAATACCAGAGGACAAGTGCAGCATAATTAAAAGAATTTCAGCTCAACTGTTTTATTTCGTGAAAGCAAACAGATTTAATGCTTTAATTGAAGTTATAGTAATAATCATAAAAATCCCCACTTTATCATTAGGGCTAAAGAAAAGATATTAGATGTTTAATTAAACAAAGACCAGACTGCAGAAATTGCAGAGTGTGCTGGCATGTAACTCTTTCTTCTATGCAGCATAAAATTAAAGAGCATCATGTCAAAGTCCCAGAGGCACTAAGGTTGCAGTCATTATCATGGTAACTAAAGACTGTCATAGTTTGTTCAAAGCAATTATCATCTTAGTACAGCTTTTAGAAGGATTTTACTTGATTATAAATACAGTTCTCTAGTAGCATAACCAAACTCACTGGTAAGTTCTAGAAAATACAGAAAAGGCAATGTAAGTAGCTCATGAAACTGAGTTATTTGATTTCCTTTTTAAGGAAATTGAGTATGTTTTAAAATATTTTGGAAGCTTCAAGAAAAGCTCAAGAAGCTGCAAGAAGCTCATCTGAGCTGACCTGCTCTCAAATCTCTTCACCAAACACGACTGGAAAAAAGGACTTGTGGTTATGTTATTGCTAGGGCATCAGCATTTAAGTAAATAAAATAAAAATCATGTAAATATATCCTGCAAAACCTTGTTGCTCCCTGCAGTATAGCAAGTGTGGCTGTCATTGCACAGGGGGGGCATCAGGAGGCACCAGGTTAGAACAAAACCTCCCCTTTCCCAGCAGCTCTTCCCTCTCACTACAATAAAATACTTGCTTGGGTGTACAGAACTGGGGTCTCGTCTGAGCACCAATGGATATTACAATTCTGTATTCATTCCAAATAAAGCCAATCAATATTAGTCTTCAGCATGCAGTGCAGGGGAGGAGGGGGGTTGCAAACAGCCTGGAATAGTTGTTTACCCAGCAAAACCAATAAAAACAAGCTACCTGATTTATTATATTCTAATAATATACACATGTTAACATTATTGATCCTCACTGCCTAAATATAAAGCTATTAATAAACATGCATAATAAGCTGTGATTTATTGCATATGATCTCATGCGTTAATCTCAACAACAAATTGAAAAGCTGAACATTTAATTGAAATTCACTGATGGCACACACTTTGACATGTTTGATCAGCTAAGTTGCTGAGTCCTCTGCAATTCATCTAAGTCCATATTTTCACTCTGAGCACTCTCCTTCCTCTCACACCATCCTCCAAGCCCTGCCTGGTGTTTTCCTTGTGCTCCATTTCTCTGGATGTTAACTTTTGAATTCCCAGGCTTTCAGCCCAGTGTCCTTATCTGTGTCCTGTCTGTGGCCACACATCCATCTCCCAAATTAAAATTTGAATATTTCATTCTTTGGAAATTCAATGTGATTGTGAGGTGAGGACAAAGCAGCACTGGGCCAGGAAAACATCCAGACACAAATTCACAAATGCAGACATTCCCTTCTAAGTCTGTGTTTCCACTGTGAATGCCTCTCCAGCCATTGAAGTTTATCTTTTGCTTAGGGAGGTCCTGACTGCACCTCTCCTTATATAAAGGGTTCTGCCCTTAATGGGCCAATCTCTAAACTTGGCAACCTTCAGCCACTCTCAAACTTTTTCCTGGATCAGCAACATACTCACACACCAGTGATAAATTTGCAGATTTATCTTCACTGTGGGCCTGCAGTCCAGCTACAAAGCATTTAATGTGATCTCAAAGATGCTGGTGGCTCCATGACCTCTGTTTATGTGCTGCTGCTGCTGCACAGCTCCTGCAGTTACACCTGGCATATTTACACAGTTGTCTTTCCCAGTGTCCCTCCCAAAATCCTAACCTGCAACCTCTGCTCCTTCCTTGAAATCCCACACAGGCTGTTTGTCACCCTCAAAGAAACTTCTGACATTTAGAGATGCTTAGGGGAGCAGGTACCAATCAATGAATTATGTGACAAAGAGCCTGAAATCAGTGACAACTGTCACTTAGCAAACGGGATGTGATGTTATAAAAAGAAGACTCACATCAGTTTTTCTGAAAGAAGCAGGGAGAAACAGAAGCAGAAAAGACAGAAAAAGAGCAGGAGCAGCAGAAAGATGCAATCTAAAGGCCACAGGCAAATCCCAGAGGGCTTTTGGTGCCAACAGATTTGATTTCTTGTCTTGAAGCCCAGACTCACCTTTTCCCCCAGACTAAAGCCTGCTGAACTCTGTTCACAGCCTCTCCAGCAGCTGGAAGCACTTCCAGAGCTACACCTGACACAGAGACCAAGCTGCCCACAGACAAGTCAGATCCACTCTTGAAAGATAAGCACTGATACAGAAAACCTTCCAGAAGCAACTCTGCAATTTGTGACCTGTACTGACTAAAGATTGACACCAGCCTGGCTGGGATGACAACACTTATTGATAAGGGATTTCTGGAAGATCCAGAATAGCACAAGGACAACAGTGCTGTGGTGAAGTCTAATGTGTAAAATTAGCCTTGGTGGCACAAGGAATGAGGGAATTCCAGGAATATTGGTGTAGGGATACCCTAAGGGGTTCTGAGGCAAATAAGAGAGTGATTTCACACAGAACCTCAGAATGGCTGGGTTGGAAGTGACCCCTGGGGAACATCCAGACCAATCCCCCTGCTAAAGCTGGCGCATCCAGGGCAGGCTGCAGGTGTGTTTTTAACATCTCCAGAGAATGACACTCTGGAACCTCTCTGGGAAGCCTCTTCCAGTGCTCTGTCACCCTCCAAGTAAAGAAGTTTGAGCTTTCCATGCGACTGTGCAGCTTTTCCACATCCATTCACCAGCAGCACGGATGCTCTAAAGGTCCTGTGGAGCAGCAGAACTCAGGCTGTGGAGGTGACAGCTCCAGTTACAGGTGCTGGGCAACTGAAACCTCAGCTCCTCACTTTTCAGAGGTGTCTGATGTATCATCTGCATGTCAGGTTTTGTGCCCAAGGGCCTGAATGCCCAGCATTAACTACAAGGGAAAAATTCAGAGTGTGTGAATTTGGGTTGTACTGCACCTGGTGAATGACTGTCAGAAAGAGGCCATAAAAATGCAGCACTATTTATAGGGGTCAGATGGCATTCTGAGGGAGCATTCTGGCTGGTTCTATACATGACTCCACTGCATATTTATAAGGCTTGGTTTGAACCACACAGTATGAATGTAACATTTATTGTTGTAGGCAATAATCATGTGTTGAAATTTAATATGTGTGGTGAAATTATAATGTCTTCCAAAGACTATAACATGCCAGTCTCCACACACAGCCATTTTTAGGAATGACAGTAATTTACTGGTATCAGGTCAAACATTTAAATTTTTTTGGAAATCACAGAATCACAATAGTTAGAATAGGAAAGGACCCATTACTCTGAGTTCACCCTGCTGGCACTGTGGCGTGTGGCAATGAGAGAGGTCACAGCCCACATTAGGCTGAAAGAAACAGATCCTGCATTGTTCAGATCCTGTATTGTGTTTGACTGATCTTCACTAAAATGTCAAGTACAGGCAAGGAGGGGAAAGAGTATTTGAATATAAATGTGTGCTTTTAATAGTTGTTGAGGGTTTCAGGGTTTTTTTGCACTCCAGACATCACTGGAAAGATGTCTCTCAGAAAAGCCCTTGGGAGCCTGCAAAATTTGATCCAGTTCTAACTTCCCTTGTGCAGAGTTATATGGTCACTGATTTTAACATTCAAAAGATAGCAGTCAGCATCCATTACATACCCTTCAAGCTGCACTGGAGATGTGTGACCTAATCCTAGATACACACATGAAAGTCAGAAAGAACAGAGAAAGCCCCAGGGGCTCCTCCAAAGCTGAAATTCCTGCATCTCTCAGAAACTCAGGGCTGCATATTTAAGAGGAAAATTGAGCCTTCAACATGGAAGCCTTCCTCCAGCACTACCATAAACTAATTTATTTGGTGAATATCTTCTGAAGGAAGAGGAACTGGAAGCTTGACAGCCCCTTGTAGGTACAAAGTCTGTAATTCCAGACAGAAGATCAGACCAGCCATGCTGGGAGAGAAGCCCCATTGTGGATGCAGGTACAGCAGCCTCCTTGGAGCAGGAAGTTTCTTTGCATGAATATCAGGTTAAAACAGAGAGAGATGAAAAGATCCATGTGGTTTCTTGCTACCCCTACTGCGAGCTGCAGTCTGTGTGTTCTGAAATAACAGCCTGGGGAACACATGTCCTGTCTGCAGGGCTGAAAGGAGGAAGGACTTGTTGGGAATAGCAGAGACACAGCTGGGCTGACCAGAAGTCCCACTGCTTCCCTGTTGCATTTGGGCCCAAGGCAGAATGTCTGTGTGCATCTCAGAACCTCTGAGGCTTGACAAATCAAAAGCTGCCAATATTTCTTTCCTTTGGGCCCAAAGTGTGATTGGGCGAGTCCGAAGACATTTCAGGCTATAGTTTCCCTTAAAACTCATTATTTTCTTACACAGCAGATGAACACAGTCATTGGGATCTTCTCTTAAGTGCCACACATGAGGAATTCTTTCCACTGCCTTCAAATAAAGGATGTGCAGAGTTTCAAAGTGCCCAAGCTGGAGCCACGAGAGCTGCTGGGTGCTGAGGTCTGAGCACGAGGCACTCGTGGCTGCAGAGGGAAAGAACTTCTGCTCTGGCAGTTCTGTGCACACAACACAAAGCCCTGAGCAGCAGAAGTCACAGAGAAGACCCTTCAGCATCTGGCACTCCTGGAGAACAGGAGGGAGAGGCAGCCCCAGTCCCTGTCAGAGCCCAGCCCTTCAGGCTAACGCTGGAACCCTTCTGATGTGATCCTGAATCCTGTGGTCCCACAGAGCTGAATTCTCCCAAGAGAACAATACCATGTCTTTTAATGTAGATCTCTGGGCACAAAAATGCTCCAAAAGAAAGGGAGCCCTCTCCTCTGAATCTGTTTTATTCATTTGTATTCCTTTGAAGCCAACAAGGCTTCAACCCTCGGTTCTGTACAACCACTCATCATGCCAGGCCATTCTTTCTAATTGTTTTTCTCATTTTATTTAGGTTTTACTTTCTGACTAAATTTAATTTAAAGAGCAGTTTGGATTTCATACAGTGGAAGATTTTGGTTCCCCATTTTCTCAAGCTCCTAAAATTCATAATTTCCCGTAGAACAGTCACTTAAGAAATGACTATTGCCATTTGTCACTAAAACTTGCAGAAGTGGAGCAAAAGAATTTAAGATTATCTCAGCTTTCAAATTGGTTTGTTCATGGGAAGACTCTTTAAATTACTTAATCTTCAAACTGTTAGTGATAAAACAAATGTGCTCTTATCTAATCTGCAACAAATCTTTCCCAAACTGTTACTCTGCCAAGCGAGGAACATGATACCCTTTAAAAATTTATAACAACTGCAGCTAATAAAACCAAGGTTTGGAACCACCTCAGTTTATCTTTTCTGGAACAATATGAAGATGTCAGGGAGCTCTTTGCCACATCCAGAAGAAAAGTGCAGCAGCACATAACTAGAGGATTTTCTTCTTGTTTGTGCTGTACGATTCTATTACATTGGAGATTCAGGTTTTTTGAATATTATTGTGATTTTAATTTACAGAATGAGATATATTCTCAGAAAAAATCCAGAAAAAACTTCTGAGATAACACTGTAGGTCACAAATAACAAATTGTTGAGTAGATGCCTTTGTGCTAAGTTTCACTGCCTTCTAATAAAGCTCTGGTCACCACCTGAGCCACACTCCAATTGTGACCTCTCTTAGCTGGGAAAGTCTAGGACTGATATATTTGGAAAAAAGCTTTGATTAACTCAGTGTTTGTGACATATTTGATACATCTTTTTATTGCTATCCTCGTCCTACCTCGTCCTAATAGCAAAATATTTTTCTCTATTGAGCCACAGAAGCTCTCACAGCCATGCTACTGAGGGGCTGCATTTGATTTCTCCCATTCTGCAAACAAATTTCTTTTACTCCAATTTCCTTCTTCTGTTAGTCAAGACCCCTCATTAAGTCCATGCTGTGTTATTCTCCCAAGAAGTACAACTCATTATCAGCTCCCAATCTACACATCCACACTACAAATATTTTATGCATGCAAATGGACAAGCATTCCTGATTCTCTCTAAGTACTGCCCCCATGGACTGGGAGAGATACACTGCAGAAAGCCTTAGGTTTGAATCTTGTCTGCACTTTCCTCTAGAACTCGTCCCTTGACTAATTAAATGACAGCCAGATCCATCCAAGAATTCTAAAGCTGAATATAAGTTATGCATTAACTACTAATCCTTTGATTTGGCTCCCTGTTTAGAATTAGAGATCCATCCTGCAAGCTCAAGAAACTCATAAATAAAGAAATCTATCAGGCTTTGCTGACACGTTGAGTAAACACCTGCATCTGAAGTGTCGTGTTCCATCAGAAGAAAATAAAAGTAATTGGTAACCAATTTGTTTCTGCTTTCTTTCATCTGCTTGTTCTTATCTACAGACCTTTTCATAACTTCATTCCCTGACAGCCTCCTAAAACTGGATAGGAAATAAATAAAACATTTAAAAATAACAGAGTAGGTAAGCTACTAAAGCACTGCTAGTTTAATATGATTCCCCAGTGATTATTTTTCTGTTTTACTGTAACTGTATTTAAGAATCTTTTACATTAACCAAGAGGTTGCTTTAAGTATTGCATTAGGCTGGATCTGACATCACAGCAACAAAGGCAAACCAGCTACAATAAAATCTCATGAATAAAGAAGAGTTTAAACAAAACCTATAAATAAGTGAAATCCATCTCTGCTCCTTAAAGGGAAGGTAATAACTCCCAGAAAGAGAGGGCAAGGAAAGAGACTGGAACCAAACTTTGTCCAGCAGGTAATAAATATAATAGACACACAGAGCTCCAAATGAATCTGGAATGGAGCTTTGCAGAGGGAAGAGCTGCTTTCTCACTTAACAGTAGCTACTTCAAATTGCTTTAGCAGAATACAGATCATACAGCAGTCTTTAAAACTGCATTTTCAGAAGGCTCAAAGATGTAAAGAATCATGGGCTGCATTCCCTCTGCAGAGCTCCAGGAGTGCACGTGCCTGAACCCTGAGCAACACTGAGACTGGTGGCACTGCCAGGGCTGCAGCCTCCCAGGACACTCCCACAGATAAAAACTCGACTTTACACAATCATTTCTGGCTGAAAACACCTCAGTGTCCCCAGTCTAAGCCACCTCTTTTAGTCTAAAAGTCTAAACCACTCCACACTGTGTGCACTGTGCTAATGTGCAGAATTCCAGACATGCCAGGAAACACCATTTCCAAATTTCAACCTCCTCCCTACAGCAACACACAGAGGGGAGGGAAAGGACAGTAATGGCCTTTTCCAAAGATATTCATTCCAGAGTTTCCCTGGGAGCTGAAGGTCCAGCAAACAGAGCTGCTTTAATGGCATTTCCTTGCCTGTCCTGTTGCCTCAGCAATGCTCTGTGCCTGCAGAACGTCCTTGGACCTGACTGGCACCCACAGCTCATGAGGCACAGGAGTGCTCCTAAAAGCCTTCTTTCAAAAATACAGGCACTTGACATATGAAAACTGGATGTAAGCAAGCCAGGAGTTAATCAGGATTTAATGCACCTAAGAGCCAAGATAGGGAAGCTGCCCATTACGGATTTTACTACTGTATTTCTCCAAATTCCCATTAAATGTATAGTTTCACAGGGGATTTACAATCACAGCAGTGTTTAAAAAAATCTATTTGATGAATTTATATTAGCAGGGAAGAAGGGCTGAATTAATTTGGAAGATAACCCTCCTTCACCTCCTTTGTTCTGTTCTCTGAAGAAAGGTTCAAATGTAAGGTCAATGAAATATTAAGATATCAATTTTATTTCCTATTATACCTCAGCTGAGAGCCTTTTTTACTAAAAAACACATTGCCTTGAGAATTACCCAATATAGAAAGGAAAGCTTTTGCCCTTGCTGGTTCCTCTGTGCTCTCTCTGAGTTTGGCTTCACAGAAATACATCCCCACATCAGCAGAGGTGGGGTTGGTGATGGTGAGGCGCCTCCCAAAGCTGCTGATGCCACTGGTGATCTTGATTCCATTTCTCTTCCAGGTCACACTCAGCCTCTCAAGAGGTCTGCCAAAAAAATACAAGAATAAAATCATAAAACATGCATATTACAGAATAATCTCTGTGTGCATATATATATTTATACACATGAGGAATTTAATATTACATATTATAAAACTTCTTTAAGTCTTCCTCTATCCCCAAAACACACTGTTAGAAAGTAAATGCATGTATAACTTCTACACATCAAGGACTACAGACTACTCATGTGGCAATATGCAAGTACAGCTAATTGATACAGCAATAGAACTTAAGTGCTAATAATTTGATTTCTCCAAGCAAAAGGAGTAAATACTGCTATGGGAATCAGCTGCATGGGAAGTGCTTTCATTACAACTCAATTACCAAAACAATATTAATCATATCAAGAACATCTCTGCCCTCAGAGGGGAAAGTAAATCAGTTGGTCTTATCACCCAAGGACTTCAACTATTCACTTCTACTGCAATTCAATGCTATTCTAGGCCAACTAGATGGAAACATAGGAGGAATGCTGTGAATTCTGTATTACAGTGCATTATGAACAGCTGAGCAATAATCACTGCAAAATGAGAGTGCCTGAAAAAATGACTTCATAGGAGATCCTCACTAAATTTATTTACTAGGAAGCATCAACTGTTCAACAGTATCACCTCTGCTTTGGTAGGCAACCGCTGAAATACTATTAACCCTCACCATAATTTTTTTTTCCTTAAGATAATATCTGCTGCTTGAACAGCACTTCTTTTCCTTTCCATGTGAGGAGCAGGTGGGGAAGCACCCCTGCCTGTACCCTCATGTGGCCAGAAAAAAATCAAAAGGTTTAACTCAGAAAAGTTGGACAAACAAGATCACTCATAAGGGTGCTTGGTAGAGCGAGCGCCCTGCTTCAATCTCCAAATTAACAACAATAAAGAAATGAAAATACCACCCTGGAGAGGCCAGAGTGAGAGGAGAGCTGTGCAGGTGTTCCTTACCTGGCGCTGGCCACGCACTCCAGGGTGGCCTGGCTGCTCCCTGACACCACGCTGGTGTTGTGCGGGCGGATGACCACGGCAGGCGCCGCGATGTCCGGGGGGCTGGGGGCACCTGCAGGGCACAGACACACCTGGTGAGCCCCAGGGACAGGGCACAGACACACCTGGTGAGCCCCAGGGACAGGGCACAGACACACCTGGTGAGCCCCAGGGCACAGACACACCTGGTGAGCCCCAGGGACAGCCAGGGTACAGACAGACCTGGTGAGCCCCAGGGACAGGGCACAGACACACCTGGTGAGCCCCAGGGACAGGCACAGACACACCTGGTGAGCCCCAGGGACAGGCACAGACACACCTGGTGAGCCCCAGGGACAGGCACAGACACACTTGGTGAGCCCCAGGACAACCAGGGCACAGACACACCTGGCGAGCCCCAGGGCACAGCCAGGGCACAGACACACCTGGTGAGCCCCAGGGACAGGGCACAGACACACCTGGCGAGCCCCAGGGCACAGCCAGGGCACAGACACACCTGGTGAGCCCCAGGGACAGGGCACAGACACACCTGGTGAGCTCCAGGGACAGCCAGGGCACAGACACACCTGGTGAGCCCCAGGGACAGGGCACAGACACACCTGGTGAGCCCCAGGGCACAGACACACCTGGTGAGCCCAGGGACAGGGCACAGACACACCTGGTGAGCCCCAGGGCACAGACACACCTGGTGAGCCCCAGGGACAGGGCACAGACACACCTGGTGAGCCCCAGGGACAGGGCACAGACACACCCGGTGAGCCCCAGGGGCACAGACACACCTGGTGAGCTCCAGGGACAGCAGGGCTGGGACAGTGAGGATGCCAGTCTCAGGTTTGCACCTCCAGCACTCTGCTCTGTTCCTACAAACCCAACACTAAAACCCCACAACTCCCCAGACTGCCCTCCACCCTGGAATATTCTCACAGACAGAGCAAATAAATTAAGCATCCTAAAGGTTTTCTATTGTTGAGCACTTTTATTTTTATCAAACACTTGCTGACTTATATTTTTAAGACCTTTTCATGTTTTGTTTAATCTTACCCCTTCCACACCATTTCAAAAGAGACTGCCAATACTCATGTTGGTTCTTTAAAAAGATTTTACACACTGGGGAACAAATATAAAATTAACAAAGCAGCATATCACAGCAACTTCAATCCCCTTTTCTTATCAGGAAAGTAAATAACCCAAATCTGTTACTCTTTTGTGAGGCTTCATACTGTAAATAATTTAGCTTATGCAACAGTCAGCAGACACTTAAAAAATGGTAAAAAGGCAGCTTGTAAATTTTCTCAGTATGCATTTAGTAAGTGAATTAAAATACCCATGTATTCATAGGTACTTTGCTTCAAGCAACTCATTTGGGAAAGAAAAATTAGCTATTTTTTAGCTTGAATAACAGAGTAATACAATTTTCAAAGATATGGAAACCAATAAACAAATTACAGGGGAAAGTAATGAAAATAAAACTAAACTGATGGAAAAGCAAGCCAGTTCATCAAATGTTTTCTGCACAGGGGGCTAGTCCATGCCCATTAAGCAGCATGGGAAATTGGGAAATGCAAGGCATGGACCCTAAAATTTAAAGTAATTCCCAAAAGAACAGAAAATGGTCAGAAGATTTTTTTGCTTAGATCATACCCAGCATGCCAAAAACCATTTGAGAACGGATTTCACTTGTTGGATGGACAAAGGCTTTGGTCATGGGGCTCAGAAAGTTCACAAGGTTAGCAGATTACTCAGTGACAAATCTTTTTACCTTTGGATGTTTTTCTAATTGACAGCAGTTAGTGTAGTACAGGAGAGGGAAGCTTGGAGCATCATTTTAAAATTTAAAGAATACCACCCACACTTCTGAATAAATTCAAGCATTCAAGAATACTTAAAGTGTAAGCAGATATTTATTTCTTCCCCTAAATATGCTCTGTCAACTTGACACAGCATCTCTATGAGCCACACACAGGATCTCAAAACACAAGCTGTTAGTGGTTTTACATTCCTGGAAATACAATGCCATCAGGTAGCAAATCAATTTTCTAAGATTTCCATGCTGGTCTCATGGGTGTTCATGGCAGAAATTCTCCAGATAGTAATTAAAAAAAAAAAAGAAAAAGAAAACTAAAACTAACCAACCAACCAACCAACCAAAAAAACTCAGAAAATAAGAGCTGATCAGATTAGAAGCTTGTTAGTGATGAGAAGAAATAACCTCAGCATCACTGCTCCCCACCACTTCTGCCCAAGATGAAGGTTTACAACAGTGAATGCTGAAAGATCAACAAACCAGTGACTAATTTGGCAGTAATAGTTTCTTATCTCCATCTGGAAGAGAGGAAAACCATTTGTTTGAATTATCAGCTCCCCACTAAACCCAGCAAAGAGGAGAAGTCAGCTTTGATGTGACCCCCATCACCTCACACGAGGTGCCCTGTGTGTACCCAGCAGATAAGAAAGGAAATAAAAGTGCACATTCCCCATCCTGCAACCAGGAAAAGGCAGAGATTTCTTTGTGACTCTAACAAAAATCTAAACAAAGCACGTGTTTGTTGTTATTTTGTACCATCCCTGAAACAAATTTATTAAAAGCAGGCTCCTGCTAAAGGTTGGGAGTGTACTGATAATGACATAGGACAGAGGGCTCATCAAAATGGCCACAACTTGGATTCCCAGGAATACATCTAAAAAGGTCAGCTCTAGACATAACAAGTATATACAGAAAACAACAAAATTTCCAAGTATTACCTATACAGTATGGAGGCAGCATGAATATTCCTATTTTATATTCAAAGGTAGCTCAAATTTCCCTTTGCAGCACTAAGAAACCCCTTCCAATACTCACTCTGGCCTCAATCTTGCCAAACCAAGCTCCACAGGGACATTGCCAGGGCTCCCTTTGCAGAGGGCAGTTTGCAGCTTTGTTTCAGGCTAATTGAAACAGCTAAGGAGGATCTGAGTTTTGCTTTAGAGTAAAAATCTCAATAGGGCTGTAACTTGGGCTCTGTGCCTTTCAGAACTTCACCCAGATCCACAGGTTGGATTAGAGTAGCCAAGATCCTAATGGAGATAAGCAACACTGGGATTTTGTTTGGATGATGGGATGTGGCAAATCAGCTTCCCATCAGCCTGGGGAAGGCAGAGAGTTACTGCAAACAATCAGATAATGAACAACTACCCAGACTTCCCAAGCTTCTCATCCTGCCTGTCAATACAGCCACTCCATCCTTCTCCTGCCTCCACATGCACCACACAGATGTGATTTTACTTGACTGATGCTACACAAAAATCCAATGCAGAATGTCATTGTTAGCAAACAGACATTTTCTTTTAAAATCCTTTGTCGAAAACAATTGGATTTTTCTCCTTTTCACTGTTACTTTTTTTTTACTTCATCAGACTTTTTGTTGCCTGAGCTTTCTAGCACTTTGCTGTTTCTGGTTTTTCATCACCTCTTTCTTTTCCTCCTCCCCTCCCTCAGCTTCTCTGCATTCACCTCTGGCCATTTTCCCCCCTTTTCCATCCCATGGTCCCCTAAAGAAGTTTCTCACTATTTCAGAACTGCTCAATTTCTGATGTATCCCTTAATTTAATGGTTGAACTTCAGCTTCTCTGAAGGAAATATTAAATACACTGAAATGGGGAAGTAACACAAATGCACATGGGAACAGAGCTACAGTGAGAGGAATCCACTAAAAGGGAGCCACCACTCCAAGCTATATTCTACATTTTTGGAAAGAAAAGGTCTTCTTCCCCTTCCATCTGCTTTCTGAACCCTCCTCTCAGCTAAGAAAGCAAAGCAACATTAGGGGAAAATCCTGACCCCAGAACTGCAGCCAGGGGAAGCCTCACTGTCAGACTTAACCAGTCTGCAGAGAAAGGCTGAGTGACACTGAAAAACACTTAAGGGATGTGCTCTTAATCTGATTTTAGCCCTTTATAGATGACTGGACAGAAGGACTGCCACAGGCAAGAGTCCCAATCCAGCAAGGACTGTTCTTCAAAAGAGAGTTCACACTGCTTTATTTTCCTTTCTATCCATTTTAGCCACTGCACTCCCAGCATTTCCAATCTCCCCTTTGCTTCTAAACTTTCTCATTTATCACTGTCTGAGCCATTACCAGGACCTACAAGGGCCCAGAACCTGCAGGGCCCTCAGGACTGACCCCAAACAGATTTTGAATCAGGACTGTGGGGACACCAAGGACTTGGACTTGGTGGGATTTGGGTTTGTCCTCCAACCCTCCAGTGCTTGCCATCCCCAGCTGCTCATGAAACAGCTGAACTGCTGCCACTTGCAGCCCAAGATATTAAGGTAAATTGCCATTGATACTGAGTTTTCCATATTAAACTTTTGTTTGTTTGGGTTTTTTTAAGAGACAGAAAAAGAGAAAAAAAAAATGAGACAGAAGAAAATGGAAAGGGATGAACTGGGTTTTTTTTCCCATCTCTTTGAACATAAATTCTCCTCCAGACTGTGGAATTCAGGAATCTGGCAATCCCCCACAAAGCAAAGATAAATTGAGAGAAGAAGAAAGAGCGAACAACTTTTGCATGGTCTATTTGTTTTTATCACCTGTGGCTGTGAATGGCTGCACATCACTGAGCCTGCTGAACTTCCCCCTCCCTCCTCCTGCCTGATCAGGAATGAAACCCACCCAAGGCCTCTCTAACACTGATTTCTTTTTTTAGTACTGATGAGCTGTAGAATTTTAATCTGCTATTTAAATACAATAATTATGTACACTGCCTATCATCTCTGGAAAGACAGTATTTTTATCTCTCTACATATATTGACATGTAAGGTACAGGAAATTTTAAATATTGTAATTTACAGTTTATAAAGATCACAGACTTTATCAAAGCCACCTCAGGAGCTTAATTTTCCCAATAGAACTGAAATCTCACCCAGGCCAGATGACTAGAGACACAATAGGTTCTTTCCCCTTCAGAAATGCATAAACATTAAGTTCTTCCCCAGATTTTACATTATGACATGCAAAGTTTATCTATGTCTGTATTTGCAGTGCAGAATATTAAGTGTATTACTTCAATGGATGCTCAAATTAATGTGACAGAGATATGAGGTAAGCCAGCCTCAACAGAAACTGAGAGAAACTGTTTATCTCCTGAAGAGAAGGAATAGCTCTAGTTCAGACTTGAGCACAATGATAAGGTTTATTTTTGAGGTTTTCTTATAGGTCCCAGCTCTCTGAAGGAGTTTCACCCAAACAAGGTGACCAAGAGCAGGAGGAGGGGGAGGATTGTCCAAATAATCAAAAGCCTGGCTGCACCTCATCCCTACCCTTACTGTAAATTACTGAAATTACTGCTCCATATCCAGCTTGCAGTGAAGAAGGGATCCCACAGGAATCAGTACCCAAAAATAAATTTATTTATTCTTAGCGTGAGATTTGTCTATGTGTGAAAAACTCTTCACAGAAGAGATCACCAGTACCCTACCCTCAAGCTAATAGAGAAATTGATTACTCAAACAGAACTTGGAAACCATTTAGTAGTTATCCTGGGAGAAAAATATTAGAAGACTTTCACCCTAAACTTCCCACAGACTTCCAGGCTTGCACAGGATGCAGAAATGCCTTGGTAATTACTATGCAGGACACATGCAAAGCTTCATTTTATCAAATTATGGACACCTCAATTAGAAAAAAAGCAGGATAGGAGATAAGAGTCCAAAATAAATAGCAAAAAATATTCAGTGTAGTACAACATGATGGCATCAGGGACTTGCAATCTCTGCCTGGGACACAGAATGTGAGAAAAGAGGAGAAATGACAATCACAGGGTTGCTTCAGAGGGAGAGAAAAAACAACCTTACAAATACAAAGTACCTAATGGAACAAACTCCCTGTTGCCAGGTACAGATTGCAGATGGTTTGAATTATGAACCCAGAGTGGATTAATGCCCCTTTCCCTCTCCAGTACAAGACACACAACAGGAATTGGATCCTGATCAATAATAGATTAATTTCCCTTCCCCTTCAGAGCAAAAGATGCACAACAGGAATTGGAGCCTGATCAACAGAAAAGCAAATGCTGACAACCACCTGCAGGCACTAGAGAGAAACAAAATGCAAATAATGAAAAGAAAGTGTGTTCTCAATCATAAACCTCTGTCCCAAACCATGTCTGCTGGTTCCCTGCTTATTAGAGTGATTACTGAGAGCTGATACAATAAAAGAGCATTAAGATAATCAAAGTTACTCTTTCAGTTTCCCTCTTTGACTCTAGCAAGGACTATTTATTTTCAAGAAAAGGGAAATGCCATGCTGCTGTCACTGCACAGGTCTCTGCTCAGATTTCTAGACATAAAGAAAAATAACAGAGACTTTCCCGTGAGGCTTCTTGGTCACATTTGTTTAGTTTGATGAAGAACATAAAAACTCCAGATGGGGCTTTTTTTGAGCCAGCATGACATAGTTATAAAATAATTAGCAAAGTAATGGTGAAGAGTTGGTGTATCAAAGAATGGTGACTTTTCACTACCCAAAAATGTCTTCAGACTTTTCAGAAATATAAGTATTAACATAATTTACTTAACTTTTGAGAACTCAGACTGCAGACCTAAAAAAGTAAGTAAGACGCAACATAAAAACCTAATTCTGTGGATCAAATTTCTAGGGAAGAAACAGCCTAGTTGTTTGAATTAATCACAGCAAGTGAATTTTTATATATCCAGCCCTCGTCTTGAACCAGACATCAGACATCACAACATATGAATAAAACACCAGATATGAAACAGATTTACCAAACACAAGCAAAATAAGAGAATGATCTAGGTTGGTTGTATTTATTGACTCATTACACTCTTGTCACTGTGACTAAGCTTTGTCCAAATCACAACAAACACAGGATGCATTTCCATTGCAAGGAAAATTTTAAAAAAGAAAAAATTAAAGAAAAATGAAAAAAGGGGTGGATAAAATAATACAACTCAGAACAATATAGAGCAAGTAGATCCCAAGTTAAATACCCAGAGTTTGAAGAGGGATATGGTAAAGGAACAATTAGAAAATATTTCATCAGCACCTGTTGAGGAAGCCTTGCAATAAATTAGTTTTGCCTGAATTGCCCATGACATAAAGGCTGAAAACCTCCACTCCTTGTTTTTCCATCCACCCCTCCTGGGCCTGTGGAATTGTCTGAATATGTCATAATGACACTTCTGATGCACTGATCCTCAAAAGCCAAAGTCACCCACAGAAATTAACCCATACAAGGGGTGATTTTGCCAATCCAGATCCTTTTTTGGTTGGAAAGCTTCCTAAAGCTTTTCTGTTCGACCTGCTACAAACACTCCTAATTTCCAGCTTAAATGGCCACTCCATTAGTTCTTCTGCCACAGTTGTCCTTTACAGTTTGAAGAGCTGCTCTGTCTCCCTCTGAGATGTTTACACCCTAAAGCAATTACAGAAAACAACCCTATTCTTTCACAGTCCTCATTTTACTTAGTGAAGTGAGCAAAACTTTTCTTGCCTGGAAGGATTCAGTGAAAAACACACAAAAGATGAGGAGCAAGGGTAAAAATCCAAGCCAGCATTGCTCTATAAATGCCTCCAAATGTTTAAACAAATAATGGCCACCTTTTAAAACAGCTTTTTTCCCCCTTTGTAAGGGTTTTCACACAGACTGCAAGTGCTGTTAGTTTTAGCCCTAGGGGAAGATTAATGGAGAACTCAGCTCTAGCCACAAGACGATTTATACCCCTTTGTGTGTAGATAGTCCTGTAAAGAGGAGATTTATATATTTTATTGGATAAAACTGAGTCTAAAACACAGGTTGAAAAGGTCTAAAACCTTATAGAGAGTTCTTAGGTCTATTCCTGGGCACAATGAGAGGCTGGGACCTAAATACAGTTGATTTAAAGATGGAAAATGTATTTCTGTAACCAACAAAGTGCCCCAGCAGAGGCAGCAAGGCCAGGACGGGCACAGTCTCTCCAGCCTGCCTTTCACCAGTTTTGCTCTGAAGACAGGGATGGGAGATGTGGCTTTCTTCTTGATTTTCCTCTCTTTCTACAGACCATTAAGTGCAGGTGACCTAGCAACTGCTGTTTGGGGGGTGAATTCCTCTTTTTTCTACTTCCTGAGGCCTACAGACCCACTTTGTATTACAAGACTACTTCAGAAATAGATTTCTAGCATTGTCCCATGTAGTTTTAAGGAAATTAAACCACTGCTTAGTTACACAGCTCCCTGTGAATCAGCAGCTAAATTCAAAAGCAGACCAAATTTCTGCTCAAACACTCTGAAATTCCCTTCTCACAACTCCCCGTGCAGAAAGAGCAATTTGGAAGTTCAGTGTCTGTCACTGACCTGACCTTCCCCCATGCACAGTGAGGGGCTTCTTTCTGCCTGGAAACGTATCATCCACACCATCATTAGAGCTTTTAACATGAAAAAATATATAGCCTCAAGCTATTCCAGCTAAAGAACACTCAGGTGGCTTTTCAATTCACCACATCACTTTAATACCAGCTAAATAAGTGGATAGAGTGTGTAATCTTATTCAACAGCAGTTAAAAGGGGGAAAAATATCCATGGTCTGGCAGTGGAATCTATTAGCCTCAGAGTCATCTTCAAAGGGATGCAGGAGGCAAAAAGGCAGAGCAGCTGCACTGCAGCCAGGGCCCAGAGCCTTTGGCTGCCATGGAATCACAGCCCCAGAATGGTTTGGGTGGGGAGAAGCTTTAAAGCCACCCCCTGCCATGGCAGGGACACCTTCCACCATCCCAGGCTGCTCCAAGCCCTGTCCAAGCTGGCCTGGGCACTGCCAGGGATGGGGCAGCTGCTCTGGGAATCTGTGCCCACCCTCCCAGGGAAGGATTCCTCCCCAATATTCCATCTGTCCCTGCCCTCTGCAGTTCAGAGCCATTCCCCTTGTCCTGGCACCCCAGCCCTCCTGGAGCCCTTCTAGGCACTGGAAGATGCTCCAATGTCTCCCCAGAGTCTCCTCCAGGCTGAACAACCTCAAATCTCTCCCAAAACACGGCAATGTTTAAGAAGACTTAAAAATAACTCATTAGTGGGAATTACTTTTAAGAGGCTGTATATTTTTACGATGTACTTTAGTGCATTGCATGAGAAGCATCCTTTTAACCATAAACAGACCCTCATTTGGCAGGAGGAAACAGGTTTGAGGGGCCTGGCAGGGGCTGCAGGGGTTTCTGCAGCACAAGGCAAGACTCATTTTCTCCTTAGCACAAAACCCAAAATTTTAAAGCCTTCCAATCTTGGTGGTTCACACACCTGGATATTTATCATTTGCTTTCTTAATAATGGGAAATTTAATTTAATAAATCACACATCACTAGCGGGTTAAATAAACCAAAACTGTCACTTAATAATTGTGTCCAGAAATGCAAATTCAGTGGTGAGATGAGCTGAGAGGAGAAATGAAGGAGGAAAGCTGGGCTGGGGACGTGGCTGTGTCACAGGGATCACAGAGCTGCTGCCATTTCAGGGGCTGCAATCCTCACCAGCAGATCCTGCTTTAATGTCAAGCAGCAGCAAAGAGAGAGAAATGGGAGATAATAAAATGCTGCCTTCTATTTACAAATATGTCTTTGCATATGGCTTCATGTTGGTTTATTTTATAAATGCATTTCTTAACTCCTTACTTTGGCACAAATTAAATCACACAACTGACAGACTACTTTTGCTTTTTCTTACTTGTAAGAAGTTTTAACTCTTCCTCTTAGAAATGAAAGGGTGGTAACAACTAAAGAAGAAAATCTCATCTATCCTTCACTGAACTTAAATAAAGAAAAGCATCTGCAGCGACTTTGGGGGGAAATTCTTTAAGAAATACTTTCAACAATTTATTTTATGACAACAATAATGGAAGCACTATTTTCAGAGGGAAGATTTTAGATTAAATACGCTCTGTAGAGCATAAAGCAGATACGTTCAATTGATCACATGTGACTTCCCAAGATCTATTTCTCTGTAGCAGTGTTTTTAAATGAACCTGATACTGTGGGGCATTACATGGGAAGCAGAGACTGGCATACACAGACTGATCACAGAACCCCAGAATGGTTTGGGTTGGAAGGGACCTTAAAGATCATCCAGTTCAGGGGCACCTTCCACTGTCCCAGGGTGCTCCAACCCGACCCAGCCTGGCCTTGGACACTTCCAGGGATCCAGGGTTTCTCTGGGAATCTGTGCCAGGTCCTCCCCAACCTCACAGGGAAGAGTTTCCTCCTAACTTCCTATATAATCTAAATCTCTCCTCTTTTTGTTTAAGAGTTCCATAGTTTATCTGCCCCTCACAATGAAGGGAGGGGATTTTGTGTCACAGATATTTGGGGCATGTGTCCAGGCCACCACCTGAGCCCCATTCCCATATTCTCAAAAAACACTCAACCAAAGCCATGCAAGTCCATTTTTGAGGTGGTGGATAAGCAAAACGTGTGTCAAAACTTCCTCCAGAAAATCCACTCTAACAACTGAGATTAAAACTTGCCACATATAAATGTAATTTGAACTTTAAAAGAAATAAAGCATCCTACCAAATTTAACAGCCTGTCCTCAGGTCCCAGCTACCACAGGCTGGGCACAATCACAAAGGATTAAAGGAGAGCAGTTCTGCAGGGAGGATAACACTGAAATAAACAGGCACTCTTGGTTTGCCTTGTTAAACTTAACTCTTCAAACCCACATGCACTCACTGAGCAGCATTTTCAGCTCAAGGTCAACTCTTAGTGCATTCTGTTTTTATATCTTTATACACACACATACACACATCTGAGAAACATGTTTTGGGATCCAGATTGCTACCTTGCTCCCAAAGGTCTGCTATTTCCAAGTCTTTACATAAAGAGAACAGATCAGAAAAACAAGAAGATAACCCACAGCCTTCTTCCAGCAGCTAACTCAACCAAACATATAGAATGACTTGTCAAAATAATATTTTGAGAAATAGGTTATCAGGGGCCTCAGGTCCACTCCATATGGTCTAAAGTTCTCCATCCCCCTGACCATATCATGCTACTTCTCCACTGTCTTCTATAAAAGGAGACAATTCTTAATAAAACTAGAGTTGTTCAGGTCACAGACATTCAGAAACAAAATTTCATTTCTAATATTTAGAGTACTGTAAAATAAAATTTTAAAAACCAGGACAACACCATGCATGCAGTAGAGCTCAGAATCCAAAGAAATGTTTTTTTCTAACAAAAGAAAGAATTTTGTTTCCCCTTTCTAGTACAGATTTTTTTTTTTTTTTCTAAATAAAGTGCATTTTCCCCTTTGCAGTCTTTGTGATTATCAATCTTTGGTTATTTTATATTATAAGGTTGCCTCAGACCTCAGCAGGGAGAAAAATACACATTGCTGCATTTCCTCTGTCACAAGAACAAAACAACTCTGAAAGCAAAGACTGTTCCAAAAGACTAAACAATAACCCAGCTAAAGAAAGTCTACAAACTTATCCATTCAAAAATAATTCCACATATGGATAAGCATTTAATTTTCTGAAGAGAGAATAAACCAGCCTCTCTCTTTTCTGGGATGTGGAATGGGGTTTTGGACCTGCCTATTTATACCCAGTACATAAATGCTGCTCAGAAAATGCTGCAAGTCCTGTAAAAAGCAATCTAAAGGAAAGTTATTACTCCAGGCTCTTTGTTGGCATTTCTGCAGTCTGGGGAGTGTTCAAACAAACATTGTTAAAAACAAACTGTTGGTTGTACCTTGCTTGGCCTGTACAAATGCTCTTTGCATTAATGTTTTTAGGATCTCCTATTGCTGTGCCCTGCCAAGAGTTGAAGAGTGTGATGTCTTCTCAATCTTGCATTGACCTCCTGCCCTCTCAGATGAGGGCTGGTCACAGTTTTGGCTGTGTGGATGGTAAACAGCCTCCCCTGAATATGACAGGGACTCACTGCTGTGATAAAAAGCATAAGCTTATTTCCACAGGGTGCTCTTGACTCCCAGCTCATGTAAAACTTCGCATTTCATGCTGCTTCTTATTTGAAATTTTCATCATTATAATATGACACTCGGATGTCACAACAGAATTACAGTTAATAAGGAAAATTAGGGGGAATAAATGAAAGATAAAGTGGCACATTAGAAAATGCACCATTGTCTGAGATGTGAATTTCTATATTTCTGAGGTACAAGTAACATTTATTTCATTTTGTTTTAAAAAAGAACCAATTCACCCCCAGGTTTAGAAACACTCTAAACACTCTTTGTCACTTGTCCTTGGGTTGTCAGTTTGAAATAAATTGGCAACGTGTCATTAGGCAGAACACAACCGCATTGTTTCGACTTAATTAACCCATTTTATTCAGATTTGCCCCAAAAATAACCCTTAACAATATGATTCTGCTCTCCAGATGGTGATGGGCTGTGTCAGAGCAGAACCATCAGCTGTCAGAGCAGCTAAACCAGAAACCAAACATTGCAGGGTCCACTTGAAACCCAAAACCTGTCGCTCGCTTCCTCTCCTACACTCATCTCCTCAAAGTGCTTACAGAGAACGAGGAAGGATGAATCACTTAAACACACCCATAAAATGCATCTAGAGGACATTGAAATTCCCCCAAGCAGGTAAAACAAAGCTGCCAGGAAGGCAGGCTGAAGAGCTGGCTGCATCCTGGGTGGGGATGCCCAAACACCTCCAGCACCAACCTGGCGGTGCCACCTCCTGCTCGGTGACTTCCCTCCAGCTTTTTGGCTCTGGGATTAGCTGTGAAAACTCTGCATGCACACTCACCTTCAGTGGGAGGAAACACTGAATGAATAAAGCATGTGCAGTGTCAAAAGCTGGTGCTGGCCTCTCTGCAGGATGCTGCCAGCACCCTACGGAGTGTCACGAACTGCTTCATCTCCCTGCCCTCCTTCCTTTCAAAAAATGTTATTATAGATAAGAGATTAATGTGTGACAGACCATTTGGCTATTCAGGAGCAAAAGAATTTTGCAGCATAGACTGAATTTAAGACAATAAAATGTGTTACCCACTGAACCACGAAATCTCTGAGAAGACTCAGAAATAGAAGCAGCTTTTTGAAATAAACCATAATCTCTCTGTCCTGTTCCCAAAGTCTGCAACTTCAAACAAAAAACCCCTGAAAAACACAAAGCCTGGTGATATATAAAAATAAAAGTACAGATGAAGCATTTTTGACATTTCTCTATCACTCTTAAAAATAGTAATAATCTTGAGCTATTGAAGTTGCTGAAAGAAAATAAAAATCAATGTGTTTTCACTTAGCACTTCTGAAAAAGAAAAGGATCACTTGGTATTTCAGCAAAATGCTTTAATGCCACTCCGTAACAGAGCCCACTATAAGGTGCAAATAAAGCTCTTCTCACTCAAGCATCCACTGCCCCCCAGAATTAGGGGCTGGGAAGGGAACTGGGGCAGGGAGCAGCTCCCAGGGTGAGGAGGGCAGAGCAGTCCTGGTGCCAGGGTTCATAACCTGGGGGTTCTGGGAACAGCTGCCCCACGTCCCCCACACAGGGCAGACACTTCAGACACATCCCCATAGCATTTCATACATTGAATAAAGGCATTTATTTCCCAAAACATGGAAACTGCACTGGGTTTCTGCTTTCCATGCTTCCCACTCAGCCCTGATGCAGCAAGCAGTGATGCACCAATCTCAGGTGGGCTTTTATTGTTGATTAGGGAGGGGCAGTTTGATTTGCTTTTTAATTTTTATTTAAAATAACATGCATGGAAAACATTACAAGCCTCAACTCCAATGTGCACCCAAAGGTCTGAAAATGTGGGTTTTTTAGTGTTTCTCTGCATTTCCCAATTTCTGACTGGTCACAAATTTTAGGTGTGCAACCATAGGCAGGACCAAATTTCTGAGAGACATTGAGAAGCTTTTGCAAATCATTGTTATCTGCTCACTTTGAAAGTGGTAAATGGTTGGACTTTCCCCTCAAAACAGGCAGGGTGGACATAAAATTGTGTATTTTATAGTGAATCACAAATACAACTCATAATAATTAATAGCAATAGCCAATGTAAAGGACAAGAAAAAATAGCATGCTGCAAATGAATGTTTCTTTTTTCATACAGGAGAACCACAGTCACAAAAAATGCTTTTAAAGAAATGTTTTAAACTGCTAACAATTTTTTCTGTTGTTTCTGGTTCCTCTCAATGCATACAAATGCATAAAATGCAAAACCCAGCAAAGAGGGAAAGTGGAAAATTTTAAAAAGCTGATTTATTTCTGTATAAATCCTTTACTCCGACCATTAAAAAGTACAACTTATTACCACTGGAAAGCAGGAGTAGAAAGTGCTCTTGAAAAATAATAACTGCTCCTCCTAGCACACCAGAGACCTCTAGAGAAGATGGAAGAACCATTATCTCCATTTTATGTGTGGTGAAAATGAGGTGAGGACAAACATTACCGAAATGAGGCTGCACCAGGTGCATCTGACCTGTTTATTACAACCTTTTAACACATTAGGCTACACTCAAATACAAGATGGAAAGATTTTTTTTTTTCCTTTCCAGTCTTCAACTGGAAGAAGATCCAATCCATGGGGATCTCACAGGCTCTGAAGCTGTCCCCCTTCTCACAGTCCCTTTTCAGGCCAGTTCTCAGTTGGAAAATTCCTTAATGGGATGTGGTATTCTAAATTTAATTCTGCTGCTGGATAGTTATTTACAGTATCTTTGGTCAACAGCAGAGGGGGAAAAGCAGAGTGTTCTCCCAGGTTGTACTTCAGGCAGTTTGCATTTCTCAGTTATTGTCTCAGGCTGCAGGCAGACCCTGGCCCATGTCAGCACACCAATTTAACTGAGCTTGAGCTGGTACAGAGCATTAGAATGGATGCCTAAACCCCAGATCAAAACATGCTAAGGCCATTCAGACAGCAGGTTCCACCCCAGTGTGAAAAACCTGCTTTTCTGCCCCTCCATCTCCACAGTCATGTTCTGCCTTATCTTTCTTCTGTCCTTCTTCAGAGATCAAATGCACACATCCAACAAATTAGAAAGTTAAAAAGGCCAAGATGAAAACCTGACTGAAGCATTGCAGGGGATGGGTTCAGTGGATGTGAAGTGTCAGAGAGGACCCTCCACCTTCCTGGGAACCAGCCAGGAAAGAGCCAGGGCAGGGGATGCTCCTCTCAACCCCCTGAGCTGAGTCCTTCCAAAATTCAAACCAACAGCACCTCTTTGCCTTCCCAATCTCCTCTGGATGCAAACATGGTCAGTTCTACACACTGAATCAACTCCTGGCTGCTCTTTAAGCTGTGGGAGGGTGGATTTAGGTTATAAATTGCAAAGAAATTATTCCCTGTGAGGGTGGTGAGGCTGTGGCACAGGGTGCCCAGAGAAGCTGTGGCTGTCCCATCCCTGGAAGTGTCCCAGGGGCTTGGAGCAGCCTGGGATGGTGGAAGGACCTGGGATAGTGGAAGGACCTGGGATGGTGGAAGGACCTGGGATGGTGGAAGGACCTGGATAGTGGAAGGATCTGGGATGGTAGAAGGACCTGGGATGGTGGAAGGTGTCCCTGCCCATGGCAGGGGGGTGGGACTGGGTGATCTCTAAGGTCCCAACCCAAAGAGTGAGAAGGGATTGAGAAATCTCACCCCAGCCCTTCACCCAGGGCAGAGCAGCTGCACCTTAACCCCAGCCCTGTTCCTGCCAAGGGTGCTGGGCTGTGCTCACAGCCAGCCCTGCCCTGCCCCTGCCCATGACTGGCACACTCCTCCTTCAGACAGTGTGGCACTATGGCCCTTTGTGGGGTGACCAGAATTGTTAATTTAAGCTGATTTTGTCCATCATTGTGACTGATGTCACAGCAGAACAGAGCAGTTTAAGGAGAAGCTGGGTACAGCTGCTCATCTTTGAGTGCATGAGCACATGGGGTACAACAGGGCAGGGCTGTCCCCTCCTCTGGGAAGTCTTCAGAACATTAATTAAATTTTTGTATTAGCACAAATACAAAAATAAAAATGGTTTCTGAACTTAGGATGAGTTTGCTTTGCCCTGATCACTTGATTGCCACAACCAAAAGTTGGAAGTGGGACAGGAGTACTGAGAGAGCCTAAATGACAGAAATCATCCTATTTCTGTGAGGATGTTAAGGGATATTTGAGAAGGGATATGACTTCCTCTTTAGGAAGAATGAAAACAAAATTGAATTTTCCCCCTTAACCTTTATGAATCACAGTTTCCCATTTGTCTGTGGTGACAGATTCCTGTATTTTTCCCAGAGGGAAACACAATTTTCCTTGAGTAAGGGGAAGCAAAAGAGAACACAAGTCAAAATATTTTGGTTATTTCAGTTCTTTCAAGGGACACTTTCTAAGGAAGGAACTTGATGAATTCATCCTTACAGCTGCCCTTCCCTTGTACCTGCAGGGTGGGATGAATTCCTCAGGCCACCAGGAGGAAAAGGGGAACATTAATACATTACTAGTTAGTACATCACTCTTTGACATCACTTTAAAGACTCGATTCACTAATAAAACAAAAAAAAGCTTTTCCTTCTAATGGAGGAACATTGGACAGCTCAAGGATGAGGTTTTGTATTAAACCAAGGAGTATTGAAAATTGAAATTGAAAATTAGAGTAAGAAATACCCCAAATGCTGAGGATGCAATAGAATGAGCTGCTAAGTTCTGTAAAATCTCCTCCACTTCACAAACACCCTTGGTTTGAGGGGAGAAACCTGTTTAAAAGACACACTATTAACTTCCTAACTTTTATAATGAAGGTTATAATCCTCAACCCTTCCTGTTACATTACAGGAAAGGCATCCAAAGATGAAAGGGAACGTTCACCAAAGCACAAATATCTGTTACCATTATTTGATGATCAGCTTCAGGTTAAACCTGTCTGCCTTGAGACTGGAGATTAATAGTGATAGCTTCTTTTAATGACTGTAGAAATGCCACAGTGCCTGCCAATAACAACTTGAGCAATGAACAGGTTGCTATAGAATGTATTGTTTATGCACCACTGACTGCAATCTCTATACAGAAAATTTAATAGACCCTTTTTTCCCTCTCAGCAAGCTTATGTGGTTGGGGATTTAGAACTGCATTATTCCTTATGACCTGACTTATTTATCGTGTCAATCACAGTAATGATGTGTCAAAATTATCACAGTTCTGAAGCTTTCCCTTTATCATCATTTTGAGAGTGTTCTTTCTCAGCATTATAAGTACATATGACAGAAGAGACATCAGAGGCATAGATTTCATGCATGGCTCTAACAAAATCACAGGGTTAAACAGCTACTTTGAGAGCCAAAGCACCACGGAATAACTTCTTCCATTTTTCTAATTCAGTTCTTGTAATAGCAGCCAGACACGGCTGCAGCTGCAATTAAGGAGAAAAGATGGGGAATAAAACAGCACAGAGTCAATTGCCAAAGGTCAAATTAAGATGCTGGGATTTGCAGGTCCTGACCCTCATAACACCATGTAGTTGGCCTTCTGATACCACCAGTCAGATTTAAAATTACAACTTTAGCAATTACTGTGAGTGAAGCAGCAGACAAGCAGGTTATGTGTTGGTGAGGATGCCCTTCCCTGCCTGAGGAGAAATCTTCCTCAAGGACTGCTGCTAGGGAAGGCAGGATAATGCAGCTGGAGGGGTTCAGCCCTTGCTGGAGCAGAAGTTTCAGACAAGAGTGTGAGCAAGGTCAGGGCCAGGCTGATGAAGGTGACTGTCTCAGTGGCACAGGTGCCACATCCCTCAGAGCAGCTTTCCCCACAAAAGCCAGGCTATCGACTCGGAGAAATTAAAGGATGAGAAATAGTTAACAACAGGAGTTCTGTCAGAGGTACAACATATATTCCTTTGGTTCAATTTTCTAAAGCCTGAGGTCTGAAAGAGATGGAAGCCTCTCTGAAAGGGTCTGGACAGCATTCTAAATTTCATGTACCATAAGTTTCTCTCAGTCACACAAGATTAATTCACCATTTATTCTGGAGGCTAGCAAGAACTCGGGGAGCAGGTAGTGTGTGCTGCCCTGAAGGAGCGAGACAGCAAAGCCCTGCTCCCTCTGGGGCTTGTAACTGGGGCTGAAACCATTTTTAAATGTAGTTACAGTCAAGAAGAGTTTTAACAAGTTTGAATGCACACCTAACATTGTTACATCCTGAAATATGGATTCTCTAAGCAGTGGCCTGTGTTGCAGCATAATTTTTGCTACAACAGCTGTCTGGAATGATCCTGAAAACCAAGCTAACACCAGACAGGTTGAAAAATACCTGTCAAGTCCAGTTCTGGCAGCATCACCATGACGCCTGTTTGAAGTGTCCAGGCTGTGGATCAGCAAAACCACGCAGCTTAATAAAGCTTAATAAAACAGAAACAGCTTGTTCTGGGCAAACTCTGATGGAGGTACAGGATGTTTGCTGCTGAATTACCAGGGTGAGCATGTCTCAGGGGACCCCAGAATCAATAAAAGAGACATGACGTGGCCCTTCAGTGGGTAGAGTTGAGACAGACAGGTCCACAAAATGAACTGACACCAGCCAGCAAGAACTGCTTAGTTAGGAGAAGGAAAGTTGTGGAGAAGAAAAGTGTAGGAGTTGGGAGGAGATTTCAGTTAAGCATAAACTTAATGCTATTTCAAAACCAATTAAAAATAAGCAGCTCTGAAGTCTAATCTATTCCTGCTCCTCCTGGATCCCCTTTAGCACTGGAAGGGGCTCCAAGATCTCTCTGGCTCCTTCTCCTCTCCAGGCTGAGCACCCCCAGCTCTCTCATCCTATTTCCAGAGCAGAGGGGCTCCAGCCCTTGGAGCATCTCCTTGTCCCCCCATTTAGTGCTCCAGCTGTTTGCAGCTGGATGGAGCACCACAAAACCAGTGCAATGAGGGGGTCACATCCAGCTCTGCCCTTCCCAGCCCTGCCCAAGCCACACTCTGGAAAAACTGAGGGATGCTCCTGGTGCCTGTGCTCTGTCTACAGGGACATCACACCAAAGGGAGGTTTCTTATTGCTGCTGTGTCCCTGATAAATAAGTTATATTTCTTAGGAATTTCTAGATAAAACATCTTCTCCCTGACAGTGGACAACAAAAGTGTGCAAGTATTTAATGGAAGACAATATACATGAAATTCACTACACCAAGAAAGTTTGATGTCTTCCTTAATGCCATACTGAGGTTGAACTGGGTTTCGTGGTGATTCAAACAATATAAACCCACTTCAAAAAAGTGATAACATCATCTTGAGTGACTTAAATTTACAAAAGTGAAGAAATTAGCCAGTCCCATTGTACGGATCATTTCTCAACGTTCCATTTAGCTTTTAATTACCCAACAGACTGTAATGGCTGCTCTGGAGCTATTACACTCCATTGTGTCAATTTGGCTGCTACAAATGCACAGCACAAAGTCCTCAAGCTAAAAATCATTATGAAATTATTGTTGAAAAAGATTGTTGGGCATGTGCAATAGCTTGCTTTTGAACTCCGATTTTTACAATTTCTCTTTTTTATAAATAGCTGGAGCAATTAGATGCTGTTATGGAGCTATTCAAAACCCTTCAGTTTTGAGATCCAAAGCATGTCTTGAGTTACAGAACTGTAAAATTTCAGTTAAATTGGCAAAGTTCTGTTTGCAGTCTGTCACAGGCTCATATTTTCTCTTTACTTCTGTATACAATCTATTCAAGTCGTATTTTTTACACAACGTTCCATCAGAGAAAACATCAGAAAATATTTTAGAAAGTAAACTAAATAAATCTTAAAAAATTGTGTCTGTAGAAGCTACACAATTATGAGAAACAGATGCATGTATAGAAGAGCAGAACTCGAAGCACCAAGCACACCCAGCCTTGCCTGGACACGAGATTAAAAAGGGAAAGAAAGGATTTAGGAACATGGGCATGCAAATTGAGGCTTCATGTAAATCAGAAGCCCAAAATAACAAGGAATTTGCATTGGTGGGATTTGCAGAGAATGAGCAATTAAATGGTTCATGGATTTGAGAGAAAGCTGCAGGTAGGTGAGAATATCTCAGCTGTGCTCCCCAAACCAGGGCGATTCCAGCTCTGAGGATAGACTCAGACTGGGATGGAGGCTTGGCAAGGACAGACCAGGGCTGCACAGAGAACAGCTCACCACACAAAATGAAACAGCCTCTGCCTCACAGATCCTGCAGTGCAAGTTCTAAACCAGAAGTTCCCCCTCCCAAGGATGATGCAGCCAAACAAGAAAGCAGAAGGAAATTATTCAGCTCTATTTGACAGCAGATTAACTTGCTGGATCACGCTCAAACTTTCTTGTAGGCATCCCAGCACAGAGACACTTCCAGAAGGCGTTTTGTAGCACTAATGAGGCAGATTCACAGGATTTGGGTTTTTTTCCCTGGAATACAAGTCAGGAGCAGCATAGGAATTAGCACCGGTGAGACTCTGAAAACAGGTAAGGGGCTGGGAAGTGTTTGAGGGGAGCCAGGAGTTGATCTCTCCTTGCTGCCTCCATGATAGGAAAAGCCATAAATCTCCTCAAAATTGAGAGAGACAAACTGAAAGACACAAAATGGGAGGGTAAAGGTCAAAGCAATACCTGAGAAGAGAAGGCATTTTAGTAATGGAAATGTGAGTTGTTAGAAGCTTTGACAAGAGTTTTGGATTTATTGGAAAGGCTGTATCATCACAAGACTATTAAAAGTAAGAGGAATTTGGAAATAATAGGTAGAACATAAATATGAGGGATCTCAGAAGATGACAGTAAGAAACTTCTAGGCAATGCCATCCTGTGGGATAAGCAGCATGTTTACATTCTCTGGGGAGTCAGCAAAGAATGAGAGGAAGAGGTGTGGTGGGATCTGCAGGGACTGCTAAGGGAAGATAAATCTGATTTTTCATAAGTGGATGACAAGCAGTTGATATATATCAAAGATTTAGAGGAAAGGCAAAAAAAGATACCCCAAGAAATAGGGATAAGGTGGGTGTTCTTTGAAAGGGTGATTACACTGATAGGGTATCAAGCAAGGATAGTGGCAAGGAAGCAGAAGGGGCTGAGATTTCAAGGAGGATATGTGCTAAAGCATCCAAGGAGATTATCACTGCTTTTGTAATTTGAAGTGATGGGAAGGACCAACAGCAAAAAGCAAAAGATCAGATAAAGGAAGCTTCTGTGTTATCAACTTTTATATAAAATTAACCTTTGATAAGTTGTGTACTTAAAATACCAACAAGTTCTCAAAATTCCTCTCTATCTAGGAATATATATATATTTATATTTTTCCCTATATTTTTTTCTCAGTTGAGTATTAAGAAATCCAAAAGCAGTATAAAATGTTTGGAGAAGAATCATAGAGAATGCCAGGAGGGTTTGGGTTGGAAGGGACCTTAAAGCTCATCCAGTTCTATCCCGTGTCATGGGCAGGGTCACTTTTCCACCTTTCAGGTCACTCCAATCCCCAGCCTGGCCTTGGGCATTTCCAGAAAGGCATGGAAAGCCAAGGGCTGAAAGACAGGAGCTCAAGTGTGACATGGACACAAAAACAAGAGCAGTGAAGGTGAAACACTGCTGGGGTGCCAGGGAATCCTACTGGAACACCATCATTTTACAACAAAGAAATTAATGCCATCCAAAAATTAGGATATCCAGAGTTTGCCTTCCTAGAGCCTTGTATTTTTAAACCATGCAAGTTCACCAGCAGACACCTCTGTGGGCAGAGAACAATCTGGGTGTCTGCAAGTCTGCTTGAGAAACAAGTTTTTGTAAGAGGTGGCTACAAAATACTTATGTTGGGGGGTGAAGTGCCAATACAGTGGGATAGTCTATTCTTGTTTTGCCTCTTAAAATGGGAGAAAAACGAATCCTGCAAGTCTGCACATTGTTTGCTGAACACAAAGTGCTGCACTCTCCCCAAAAGCTGCTGATGCAGCACAGCTCAGAGCCAGGCACGGCTCTTCCAGCACAGAAACAAACACTCCTTCCACTGCTACCTTCAGGGAAAATTAACAACATTCCTGGGCAGCTCTTCAGCTGTCCAAAATATTCCTTTTTATGGTCTCCTCTCTTCCTTTGCTTTCAAAGAAATTTTACCTCCCGGTAAAATTTTACCTCTCATGTATCTACAACACGGTTTGGGATGTGCCTCTGAGAGGCATTTGTAACTAAAAGAACAGGTTCAGCTTCAGTGTTATAAACAAGGAAAGAAGAAAAAATAAAATTACATCCCAGAGCATGAGAGGAAGCAGCATTTTGGTTATCAAGCATGAAAAGGTGCTCAGCTCAATACAATGGACAAATACCCAGTGGGGCATTAGAGATGTTGTGAGTAAGAAATATAACCTGCAATGCTTTTTTAAGCCTCTACACTCCTTAGGTAAAGTTAATTTTAAAAGGTTGATGTCAATGCCAAAAAAAAAAAGCCAGGCCTTGCTCAAAAATGGCTATTTAATGCTTAACTATCATTATTTAAGATACAGATTGCACAGCCTGCTTTTGCCATGAAATCTCACCTTTTTATTCCATGGAAATCAAACAAAAGCCTTCCCCACTGCTGTAGGGCCCAATGCCTGTCACTGATCCCCTCACAATTGCCAAAATCCTGACTGAAAGAGATTTTCTCTTTGAGGGCTCAGAAGAGTCTCACACATTTCTGTCCTCAGCACTAAGTGATGTGCCCTGGAAGGAAAGAGAATCTGTTCTCACTCTCCTGACCATCTCACATCACCATTCCAACCTGCTGATGGTGGGGGCTGCCTGGCAGTCACAAACACTTCACATTGCTTCCCAAATTAACACTTCTACAAATATTCTAAATGTTATCTTACTTTATTTTCATTTAAATAAAAAAAAAAGTACGTTTGCAGAACACCTCTGTACATACTTTTAAATATCAGTCAAAAATATAAAAAAGAAGACTAGCTAAACTCTTTAAAAAGTTGTGAAGTTATTTCACCAGATCTGGATGATAGCATAGAACATCTTTCAGAAATTCTTGATTTAAATAAAACCTTTTCACCCTAATGACAAAGGGTTAGTTAGTTTTACCAGGGCCCATCCAAGTGATCCCTAGAAAATCCAACAGAACTACAGCAGAGGTGCACTGGGAAATTCAGATTTCTTTCAGAATGAGGACTGAATCCACACTCTGGATGATAATGGGCATCCAGGAAGTACAATCCAAGACTGAATAGAAAACAGCACAGCATGATATAATTTTAATTGCATTTCCTACAACATTTCTTGCTCTAACATTAATGTTAATCAGTTAAAAGCCAGTTAAAAGTCCACATGAAAGTTCAGTGAGATGCACAATCCTTACTCATTTCAGCCTTTAAACTATTGTTCAATTTTTTGTAAAAATTTCATTACAACAGTACCTTGTGCTGAAGAGAAGGTAGAAAACATTTTTTACTTATAATCATACCTAGTATGATTAGGGAAATTCTGGATTGCAAGTGATACACAAACCCCACAATAAATAATGCACACAATTTTGAGATTAGCACTGCTGACACCATTTAACTTCAGCACTGCTCAAAGACTTTGATCTAACATCAATATAACTGACTGCAACCCTTTTGCTTAATTGCCATCTATAGAAGAATCTAATTAGACCAAGAAATATTAAAATAGTTTTAATGGTTAACATAAAGCTTCATAAAAACAATCACTGCTGGTTCAAGGACACAATCAATACAGCTAGTTTGAAAAATATTGTGGTTGCAATTATAACTAGACTGGCATTCAATCCATCCTCTCCCTTTTTCATAAAAATCAGTATCTTGAAGAATGTTCCTATGGCACTACATGCACTGTAATTTTTCACTCTTTCTCTAAATCTCAGAAAATGTGCTGTAGATGGCCCCAGGAGCAAACACAGCAAAGATGAAGTAAAACTCGAAAAGGAGCTGTCTGGTTTAATCTATGAATGTTCACAGCAAGGGCTTCGTGTAAGAAATTTGTAATCAGGATTTCCACAAATGATGGTGGCAAGGTTTCATTGGAACTGGTGTTCTTGTCATCTGCAGAGCCTGTCACAGCAACCTGCGAGCATTTGCTGTTGCTGTGATTTGAGAATCCCCAAGCATTCTGCTTCTCCCCAGTGCCCAAACACACAGAGCAGATCTTCCTGCTCAGAAACCACCCCGGCTTAATAGCCATGCATTTGTTATGCTCTGCAGGGAGAAGTGCAGGAGCTGCTGAAACAAGCTGCTGGAGTCTCAAAATGCTAACCAAAGCCCCACCAAATGAAAGCTGTCCAGGTTACAAGTTAGTGTGTCAATTAGGAGCAAACTCCTGGTGCAGTGATGGGTAGGCAAGGGAGCAGGGGAACACCTGGGAAGGAACACGGGTTGTCAGAGCTTCTAACAGGGATGACTTCACTCCAGGTAAACAAATAACACAGACACACTGGGTCTTGTTTCTTAAGCACATTTGTGGAATAAAAATACCTCAGAAGCAGGAAAACAAAAGCTATCCTCCAGCTACCCCATTTCTCAAGCCTTTAATTTAATTTGTATCCAATTATTCCAAGGCAATTAGCTTTACAAAGAATGGGGTGAAGTTCTCATAGAAAATTCAGTCAGCCCAGGTTGCTTCAGCAGATCTGCTGCCTGGTACTGACTAATGACAAAAAAGAAATGGGGAGCTACAGTTATCCAGGGTCCCCTGACAGAATAAAATCCTGATGCTGATTCTGGTCCCCAGAAGAGATGCACACAGCTTCACCTCTTCTTGCAATTGCCAGACCCCAAACACTCGGCTAAAAACCACCCTCTATTAAATGACAAAGTAAGTCAAACAAGGATAATAAAGTTAAACTGGTACAAAGAACATGAAAACCAGTTTCTTGATGACCTCCTTGCATCAGCCAAACCCCACAGGCAGTTTCCAGCCTAGTTTCCAGTGATGTTTTCTCACCTTTTATTCTTTCCACTCTTGAGTTTTCCTGCTGTACAGGCTGTGTATGAAGATGTTCAGAAGCATCATCTCCCAAAGCACACTCACCATGGGGGGTGATCACACATTTTCATCCAGAGCATCACCTCCCTACCCAAGGCAGCTCTCCCCACTGTTGTGTTTGTGAGAGACTTCAAAGCTTGAACTAATGCTAATTAGCACCCTGAGATTAACATCTTCCTACATGGGAGGGATTCTCAGTACCAGTGGGGAGCCAAGACGACCAAGACATCACAATTCTGCTGGGATTTGCTGTGCCAGACCTGCCTGGTGCCAGCACCAAGGTCAGGAACAGGAGCAAGCAGCACAACTTCCCCATTTCCCCAGCAAAGATCTACAGCAGACAATCATCACTTTGTGGGGATCAGTGGGAAGAAGCAGAAGAGAAAAGGAATTATGCTGGAATATGAGGTTTGACTGAGATTTAAGATGAAACCTCCACAAGTGAATCTCTGCTTCCAGTCAGGCCACACCAGCTGGGTCAACAGAAGAAATACAGTGACCTTTTGCCAAAAAGGTTTAGTATTAACACCACTGCCATATAATATATTGTAACTTCATTATCATGGCATATTAAAATAGGCCATTTATCTCCACAATCTGAGGCTTGGACAGTAATCTTTACCTTCTCAGCTTAAAAAAAAAAAAAAAAAAAAAATTAAAAATTGTTTGAAAATCATCATGCAAACACTACAACAGCACAGACAAAATGTTCTTCCCCAATAATTTCTTCCTATTTTGTAATTTCAGCTTTGGGTTATATGTGTAGGGAGAAAGGGGTGGGTAGAAAGCAGAGATGGGATTTATATCAACAATTCCCATTAGCATTGATGAGAATTGCACCCATAAAGACTCAGGTCATTGATGCTTTTCTTTACTCATTAGGTAATTTCCAGCACTGTATTCTTCTAGTTTCTGCTCTCTGCCCTATAATTTCCAATGCAGTGTTTAGATCCCTCCAAAAAGCTTCATTGAGTGCTGGCTGCCACTTGCAAGTAAATAGCACTGTGATGAACTTAGGAATATCTATTTCTCCCATAATTGGTTGGTACCAGTCAGTGCAGTCCAGCAATGGAAAAAATGAGGAAAATACACTGCAAAAAATTAGCTGATTCAAATACTTCCAGAAAATACAGATATTCCACTATGACTCCTCATTACCAGCAAAATACTAAGGAAAAGTATGATTCTGTGTCAACAGAAATAGCTGTGCCGAGCTTTAAAACTAAGGAACAAAGGCCTGTATGTACTTTGCTGCATTCTGGGAGGGGAAATAAAGCAAGATCTGTCTCTTCTTCTTTCTCTGTAGCATCAGGGAAGGTTGTTCAGAGACCTCATGGACAGCACCAGATATGGTGTTCACAGTTCAGCTGAATGTCCATAATAAAACATTTTGCCTGCAATGAAATCTGAACACCATTGATTTTTCTCTTGATTTATGTATTTATTTTTCAAGAATCTGACCCTCTGTTTCTATAAGAAAGCCTAGTGCATCATGTCACGTACCAGGGATTACTGGATCAGGGAGAAAGGGATTGTTCTTTCTAAAATTCTGAAGGCTGTTCATTAAGACAGCACAAGAATTTCAAGGTAATACATGATATGTGTAAATTGCACTGATATTCCAGGATCAGCACACCTGGGCTTCAAGTCTACCACCCAAATCAATCACTGCTGATAATCATCCTTCAACAGTGCAATGCAGATCAATTTTGATATGTTAAGTGCTTCTGCCTTACTTTATTACACCACTGTCTCCTAAAGAAGACAGATACTGAGGTATTTTAATAGAAATTATTTGACACAGCTCTTATAAATTCCATAAAATAATTATCCTTGTGTTGCATATAGGAGTCAATTTTGTTAAGTGAGAAGAGCATGGGACTGGGTATTACAAAATGTGATTTCTAACCTTGTTTCTGCCCCTGATTCTAACTAAGTGATTTTAGGCTAATCACTTTTATCTTTTTGTGCATCAGTTTTCTCATTTTGATATTGGAATTAATAACCTGCATCTTGGTAAAGACTTTTGAGGAATACTGATGAAAAGCATTAGATATGAATCAGGCCTTATTATTAATAATAGGAAATTGCTTTGGGATCCTTGGATGATAAGTGCTATTTAAATTCAAAGAAAATATTGGGACTTTAATTGCTTCATCTTTCAGATCCACCCCAGTTTTACTTACTCACACACTGACAGGTAAATTGAACTGAAATTACATCAGAGTGGATACACAAAGATAGAAATGTATGAGCCCCTTGCATTATTGCTTTTGAATTTCCAAGGCTTTGGAACACCTGCTTTGTGCTGCTCAAGATCCCACATGGCAAACATCCAAATCTCCTGCTGCTGGTGGGATATTGGGTATTAATGGAAATGCTGAAATCCCCAAATTCTTTCAACAGTCCAACTTCAAACCTTCCATTACTGCGATGGTTTATCAAAGTCATTACAATTGTGATGAAACACTGTTGTTTTGAAATGATATAGGGAACAAAATGTCATTATCAAGTAGTTTCACTGAGGGAAGATCAGAGCCACAGTCTATTAAAGTATTACCATTGATTTATTCACTAATGTGCCCTATATTTTCATCTGCAAAAGCCTTTGTAAAACCCAGTGTCTATTAGTGCAATTATCCCACATAACTGCTCTGCAGGGCACTGCTCATTATGGAACTTTTTCTTTTTTTTTTGCTTTTAGTGCTGAATGCTGCCAGCAGCATCCGGGTACAGGAGAGGTTTCAGCAGGTGGTGACAGTGGGAAAACAACTCCAGGAGCCTTGCCCACTGCCTCCACCACACACTGCAGGGAAAACAACTGTAAACTGATATTATCATCCCAGCAGTGCCCTGTGACACAGACAGGCAACAGGCACGAGATGAAATGCAAAGAATTCTGTTTAGGAACAAGGAATTTTAATTTATTCCTTGACAGCCTGGGTAGTCAAACACTGGACTCTCCATCCTGAGAGATGCTCAAACCCCACCTGAACAGTGAAACACCAATCTTAAAGAAATTAGGATTTTAGTTAGAAGAAACTGGGCTTGAGATAGTTACGTGAAACTTAAATAATTGATTGCCTGTCAATTTATGTTTGCTTAGCTCTGCTTGCAATGGGAAAGGATGAAACTGGTAGTTAGGTCCAAAGAACACAAACAATTGCAACCAGAAACTCATTCTTTACAAAACTGGAGCTGCCCCAAAAGCCATTTGTATTGTCATTGATAGAAAAGGTCAGGGCGAGGAAGACTCGCCTTACTTCCTCCTTTTAAGACCCCTCCCCACAAAAACGACCCCAAACTTAATTCAAGGAGCCAACCACGCTGCTTAATTGCTATTGCAGCTAATTACAATGGGAAACAGGGGATGGGAGGGGCTGGTATTATGAATATGTATTTGTTTGAACCTTTTGTCAACAGACTCTGTGACCACCTGTAATTTTGCAGTGTGTATTTGGGGGCTGCCCCACGCTGTTGCCCAGTGCTGAATAAACATTCACTTTCTAACTTTAAATTGTTAGAGAGTCTTTTGTCCATCACTGTTGAGTCTGGGAATTAGACCAATACTCACATTTTGGTTAATCAGCCTGCTGGAGTGACCTGCTTTAGCAAGGGGTGAACTCCACAGCAGCCTCCCAGCCTCATCCACCCTGGCATTCTATGACTAATAATTCCTCCCAGATCACCAAGTTGTTGATGTGTGACCTATATTCACTGCTGGAAATTAAAGAGAGCAGCTGCAAACACTTAAAATCTGGACTGGATAGAAGAATATCTCCCCTAATAAAACACTGCAGAAAAAACTTTGCTTTTCCTGTTTACTCATCTTCCACCTGAGGGAAGTAAAGCATAAACATGGCTCTTTTTAGCCATCCTAATCCTGGCAAGGCATTAATGCTCACTTAATTACCAATCAGTTTGCATCAGAAATTAGCAGGCCAAAAGCAGAGCGCTGCATTAGTCACACAGTTTAATACTCAGTATTTTTGGTATTGCAGAAATAAATCTTTTCCTCAGAATTATCCAGCCAGAGCCCATTGCTTTACCACGGTGTTCCCTTGCAGGAACATTATTTCTTCATTATAAACCAAATTCCAGCCTGGCAATGGGAGGAGGAAGCCTCCCTGATTGCCTGAGCCTCTGTTAATGACTGCAGAAAACCCAGGCAGCTTCTTCACACCTCTGAGAAGCAAGGAGAACTCCATGGGAAAACAGGAACATGCTTTGTTTTGTTTAATAACAAACCAAATCAATTTGATGAGCAGTGATGGCCTCGGCCCCCGGCACTTCTGAGGAATTAAGAAGCGACCTGTATTTATGGCCTAAAGCAACTCCTCCAGCAGGGAGGGATCCAAGGCAGGAGCTGAATTTTCACTCATATTTGCTTCTCAATGGGGAAGAAAGCAAAAATCACTAAGCAGAAGAATTTAGGTAAAAAGCTCTTTTTTCCCCCCACCATGAACCATTAATTATGCTCCTTTTTGTGGTTATCAGAACTGTGACACCAGGCTAAGCAGCCATCACTTCTGTTCAGTGCAACTTCCACATTTTAATTTTGGAGTTCAGGACTTGTGCATTTTGTACTTTTTAAAGTATAGTTTAAGGTGCTTCTACAACAAAATCTGCAAATCAAAGCCAACAGACTCTTTGAGGCTTGAACTCCATGCCCTGGACAAGATCTTAAGTACTGCTAACATCCATTTCATTTCCCAAAACAAATTTAAAGGAACATGCATTTGTGGAGAAAAGAATAATGATTGCCAGTACCGAGTCTCCACATGGAAGGATAGGGACAATGAGAAGTGCATTATTTAAAAATACAAGAGGGCTGTGTTCCAGCCATAGTCAGGCACTATAAATATTTCAGCTACTTTTATAATTGGGTTCATTTAAAATACTATCTACTCCCAAAAACATTGCATTCAAAATGCATTGTGCAGAATAACTATCATTTGTTTTGGTCACATCAAAATATCACTCAAAAAACCATTAAGGATTTTTTTTTTTTTTCTGGCTGTGATGCTGTAAAACAACATCTCCCCGAGACAAAAAAAAATGATGTTGTAGAACATATAATTCATCTTGCCTCTGGATAAAATGACTGCTGTGAAACAATCCAAAAACTTTCAGCAGGGAGATAAAACAATGTATATTTTTTGCCAGAAAACACAAGTTGCCTGACAGCACCTCATCTTAGCCCAATGGTTAAATCTCAAACAGTCTCCTGGATAATGATTTTTGTTCATCCCCCTCAGACAGGGGTAATTATGCAGTATTTTTAATATCAATGGCAAAAACATTGCATAATATTTGCAATATCCTGGCAATATCAATGCCAGGAAAGACAACTCCTGTACAACAGCACAAAACTTTACAGAACTGTGCAATAAAACCTTTTCCATGGAATTCTTTGAATTTCTGAGTGAAAATGTGAAGATGGACTTTATGCTGTTCTTCTTTAGTGTGTGCTTGCATTTAAGTTGCATTTAATATTTTTCTGCAAGAAATCAGTGAGATTTCTCAAGGGAGACTAGCATCCTGAATCTGCATGAAATGGAATATCCAAGGTGTTTTCTTTTTGTTTGTTATTTCTGACATCCCCATGACTTTACATAAATAGGAGGCTTCGTGGTTTGAATGCTATGGATTGCAACACAGCAAAAAACAGAATCAAAAATTAGCAATTCCTCACAGAGGCTTCCAAAAGAAAGGGTTTGTTCTGCACAAGGCACAAGTGTTAATACCTTCTGCACATTCCATCCCCTTAGATTTTATCAACCATGAATGTGAGAAGCAAGAACACAGAATAATCTCCCAGGATTAACCCAAACCTTGGCTATGGGGACAAACCTGAAAATTCCCTCACACTTTTTTTCTCTGAACACGAACACAGCTGATCTGTTTCCCCACGAGATGAGCCCACCACTGACATCAGCTTTTGGATGTGTGTCAGCTCTGCCTTTTTAGCACTTTTAGCCTTTGGGCTCGGTGACAGGCAGATCTTTCACCATCTCTAATCTGGGAAGCTCTGCAGAATGAAGTTAAATGTGATGGTGAGCAGCATTATTTACAGTGAAGGCTTTGTGAGGTGTTCTGAACATCAGCCTTCAGGAAATACTAAAATACTTCTTCTCCTCTGTTCAGAAACAGAAAAATAAAGCTTATGAAGTTTGAGGGGGTTTTTCTAGAACTAAAACCGTGGCTGGTTGAAGTCACACAAAACATACTCCAGGCTCCAGTTTGTGCCTGTCTGGCAAGGCCAGACCTAATAAGGACAGGCATATGTTCTCTCTGAGAATTGTTCCAATCCTGCTGCCCTTCTGCTGATCCCAGAACTGCCTCTGGTGCTGTGGCCAAGCCCTGGCTGGCTGGGGACACCCCTGTCCCCCAGCACTCCCCAAACAGCCTTTGCCAGTCCTGCTGCCCCAGCCAGCTGGTAGGCAATGATCAAAATCGGCCCATTATTGCTCCAGCCAAGAAATATCCTTCCACCAGGAATAAGAAATCACCTCCATATTGCCAGACCCAAAGTAGACAAGGAAAATTACGTTCATTAAAAAAATCTTTCCATAATGACATCCTTCCTATCAAAAAGCTCAGGGATGACTGACCTTGGCGTCCAGGATTAAGGCAGCATTATTTTTCTTGATTACCAGCAGCAGAATAGTGGGGAAATTATAAAGCCATTGAGAGGATTAATACAGCCCTGATCTCTCTCTCCTGGCTCTTTATCTCAAGCGATTAAAGTCCTCCAGGAAAAAAACCCTAAAATAAAATAGCCATGGAGCATACGCCTGCTGCCATGGAGAGAGACAGCATCAGCTCCCCGTGACAGCCAGGGCAGAGGTTAATTATGCATTCTGGATATGGTTTTAATCACTTTAATCAGATCACTGCTCTGCTCCATCTCGGGCTGTAACTTCCTAAAAGCAAGAGGAGCCCTTTGGGCCCAGCAGTGTTTGTTTGAACAGGGGAGGGGAGGAAGAGGAGGGAACATGCTGCATTAAGCACAAACAAAGCTGATGCAAAACCCAGACACACAGCCCGAGCCTGGCCATTGGTGTGAACAGGGCAGAGTGGCACTGGGAGGTCACACAGGGGACACGAGGTCCCTTTGCTTTAGAGACACCCCAAGAGCTGCCCCAGACCCTGAACAAAGCACGACCCCAACGCACGCCCTGCACGCTCCTCCCCACCTTTGTCTGTGCTTCCACAGCCTGACACCCCAGCAAAGGCAAAGAAAAACAAGGGGAATAATTGCACAGCAACAGGAAAAGCACATGAAGAGAGATGGAAGTGGCTGGCTGGGAATCACAGAAGCCAGGGCTCCCGTCCCCGACGTGTGAACAAAGGATTGCTCCTTTCAGAGCTTCGGCTGGGGTTATTATCAGCGCTGGGCAGGGTTTTGTGTTTGCATCTTACACAGGCAGATCTCTCATTTATGGGCATTTGATCTGAAAAGAAAGAGTAGAATAGGCCTTTATTTTACATTTAATTAAGGAATATTGGCCTTCAGGAGGAAGGGAGGAAGCACCGTCCGTGGAATGGAGTAGGAGACAGAAATCTATCTTTGCTCCCTTTGGAGCATACAGACACATTGTTATATTCTATTTAAAATATTTTCAAACTGGGTGGCATGAGGAGAGCGTTCAGACTTCTCCCCAGAAGCCAATATTTATTGCAACATAAAAAGTGTCAAACATGGATGGGTTCTGACTTTGAACAAAACAATCCCTGAGCCAAAGAGATCCTCATTACAAGGCTCCCATTGCCAGACATCACTTTAATACATGGCCACACTTCCCCTGCCAGACACAGGTTCCAGGTTACTTCACTTTTATATCAGGAGGCAGAAACCCAACAACATCATTCAGTCCCAAATAAGCTCCTTTTTACAAAAACATCCAAAGTATTTGACAATTCTTGTGGGCTCTTCTGCTGTGTTTTATTGAGCAAAGAGAATCTTTAAAATAAATCTATTTCCTTTCATAGCAGCCCATAAATACTTCCCTATATAATGCTTTGGATATACCTGGATATATGCAAGGGACTCTAAAAGTGTTTGAAGATAATTTATTAATTTTATTTTAAAATCCAGCCATCTGGAGCTACAAACACATTTAGTGAATTATATAATAAGTCCAATATGTAACAAAATCCTCCCATGTCTGCCCGGAGAACTCCAACATCCAAAAATCCAACTCATCCTTAATCCTAAAGCTGTCATATTCTGTTAATTCCAATTTTTGTCCCAGGTGCATGAAAAAAATGTTGAATTGCTTTTATTTCTGCTATTCATAACCAACCTATATATTTTACCTTGAAAAATATCTGCTATAGTCCAATAAAGAAAAAAATAAATAAAAATCATGTTTTGGAGGTGAGGAAACAAGGAGGAAGGAGACACTTTCCTATGCCTCACCTCAAACCTCAGAAACACCTCTGACCTCAACATCTTACCATGCACAGGTGGAGAGTGAGGTTTCTTTAACAATTATGGAGCACCCAGGTAATCAGGGTGGTGTAAGAGACAATGTCTGCTCACTGTCTGACCAAGCATGAAAATGAATGCCAAGAAAAGGAGACAGCATTTTAGCAACAGCTGTTTTTCTACAGAAAAGTTCTCACAGTTATAAGGAAGGAAGTTTGATCCATTTTAGAATAGAGTTTGTCACCTGTGCATTTTTGAAGCCAAAAATCAGAACCAAATGGAAGTGAAAGATTTAAATTTAGTTTTAAACATTAGTTGATTAAAGAAAGGCTTTGACTTTTCAAAGGAAGTTGTGTGATGAGAGCATTGGTCTCTAGTTCATCCCCAGAGTCTGGGGGAGCTGACAGAAAGGATAATTCCAGGTTCTCTCAAAGCCTGAGTTAATAAAGACAGGGTCACTTCCAAATGTCACCATCTCTTTATGCAACAAGCACCACTGGAGTTGAGATAAAAACACCCAGCTCTAAGGTTCTGCAAGTTGATATTATCACTACCAGAAAAATCACTTTGGAGCTTAGCAAGTAATGAAACACCTTTCAAAAGCAACTTCAGAAGAGGAGAGGCAATAGCAGGAAAACAACCTTGTTCTCAGGCAAGAGGCTGTTTTCAATAAATAAAACAAACGGCAGAACGAACCCTATTGCACAGAGAGTGACCTTTCAGCAAGCCTAACCTTAGTTCAGTGTAAAGGAAATTAAAGTCTCTGGTACTGATGCAGGCATAGTCAAGAGCATCTTGTGCTAGCAGCAAGAATTCCTGTTGTTGCTTTGCTTCTGACCTTTTGCATCCAGCAGGAGAAGAAAGGAGAGAGAAGGGAGCCCATCTGGATTTCCTGTAGACAAGATGTCTGTTCACATACATCATGACCCAGCTGGTAAATAAAGAAACCTTGGCAAGTGGTGGCAAGCAAAAACGTGCCCTGCTGATAGGATTTCTCCAGGAGAGGCAGCAGCTCTGAATAAAGTCCCCATTCTCAATAATCTGCTCATTGTCTCTGGGGGAAATCAGATTTAACATTTATTTGCCCTTTGGTTACCAGAGGAGCAGACTGACTGCAGACTGTCCTTTTCCCCAAGCCATCAGTAAAGTGGCCTTTCAAAGCTGGCTTCTCTAAGAAACTTTCATCTCTTTAGATGACATTTCTCTGCAATGCTGCCTGTCCATTCACACAGGACTGGAAGCTGGTCCTGGCAGAAAATCTCTCCTTCCCACCAGTTCATTTTCTGTTGCAAATTCTCCCTTCCTTCAACTGTGTGCTCTGGACATTTCTTCATCTCCCCTACAGCCACCTTCAGACAGATCCCTTCCATCACTAATTTCTGAATCCTATGAGAAATGATAGTTATGAAGAGGCAGAGTAACTTTTGGAATGTTTTCAAGATAGTTGTGATCAGTAAGAGCTCCAGGTCAATGACCCAAAGGAATCCACAATGGATACATCCCTGAGAACTCATTTTTTAGGAATAAGATTCTTCAGTTCCTGCATTTCCTATATTAAGAACCTGCATGGAAAAATGCTAGAATAACATGAACTCCCTTCTTCACAGAATTCACAGAAGAATTCTGCTCAAATATTTATCCCAAAGGTGCAACACCTAACAGGGACTTTGGATGACACTAAAACAAGAATGTTACTGCAGCCACAGCAACTCTCTTCTCATGGTAAACCCACAACACCTCCATAATCATCCCAGATACTTTTGGCAAACCCTTGGCAACACCCAGGCTGCTGAGTGCTCTGAGAACAAAGCACATCTGCACCGTGCATCCAAACCAGCTTACAGCCAGGAGCTCCATCAGTCCTTCCAACACACCAAGAAATTCCTCCCTGTGAGGTGGGGAGGCCCTGGCACAGATTCCCAGAGAAGCTGTGGCTGCCCCATCCCTGGAGGTGTTCAAGGCCAGGTTGGACAGGGCTTGGAGCAACCTGGGATAGTGGAAGGTGTCCCTGCCATGGGACTGGATCATCTTTAAGGTCCTTTGTAACCCAAACCTTTCTGTGATTCTTTGATGAAGCAGCTTTATCTCTTGGTGCTTAAATAAAGTTCATTTTTCTTGACATGACAGTTTTAATCTCATTCAACTGAAAATTCTGTTCAACAGTATTTAATAAACCCAGTACTACCCAGAGACACATATACTACATGGAAATGATACCATTTATAGGACTAAGTTATATGGCACATTTTTCAAAGTCAGTGATTGGTGACAGGCTTGCTTACTGCTCATTAATAAAAAATAAAGGCATTGCTCCTGCTGGATACTACTAAGGTTTCTTGTTTACTTTTCCTTCCAATTACTGTAATTGACCTATAACTCACTGGAGTTCTGGGCATTTATTCTAAACTTTGCACAGAATGCAGCGACAATCCTTCAGCACGGCAGCTAAATATGTCAGGATTAACACTCTGCTAAATATTCCAAGAGAAATTACACTAGTGTTGTAAAGCTGGGGGTTCATGGGGGGTTTTATGCAATTTGTGGATTCTGATCACATCTGGGACAATATTAAAGGGTGAGTAAAGGTCTATCACAAATCTGTGTTTATCTCTCGGCTAAGCCGAAAATAAAAATCCGACCAAATCTCAAAGTCTGCTTTGGGAAAGAATTATGTAATAGTTTGCTGTATTTCCATAAGTTTATTTCATTTGATCTCAAGCAAAACACCAATAATTTAAAGTAACTCTGCTTGGTACAACCACCGGGTAACCAGATCCTTTGATCTCTTCCATCCCTGATTTCTGCAACGTTCGCTCCCATATGGGAACTTAAACATCAATTCCTGCCTTCTAGAAAGATTTCTATTTTTGATCACCAGATATAAAGACCCAAGTTGTGCTTCAACAGGTGACTGTAGATGAGACTGTCTCAAAAATCCAAACTAATTTTAAGCACAGGGAGCAGAAATCCTCTCAGCACAAGGACTTGCAGGGTGCACCACGCAGCTGTTGGGCAAGAGCCTCCAAAGCTCCACAGCCAGAACTTGCCTGACAGCTGTGGATTACAAACCTCTTCCAAAACTGGCCTAGCAAATATCTACACTGCACCCTGCAACCCCTTGGCAATTTAGTAGCTGCCTCAAATTGTTTTTCAAAGCAGATTTCTCCCTTTGCATAGCGATGGAATAAACACAAACTCTTCTAATTCAGTAATCAGGACAGATAATTACATCCTCTTAATTGTTTTCTTTTTCCAGCTTAGGTTCATGTTGATGGGAGATGGTAAAATTAGTCCACGAGCCATCTGAAGTTTGCCACTTGCTGATTAAAGCCTTAATTGATTCAGAATGTTTTACAAATCAATCTCTGAATTACTTCGGGATCATGGTGGCATATTGTAAAAAGGAATTTAAACGCACACACACTCCCCTTGTGAATGAGAATCACATTCCCATAAATCCTTAACTGCATAAACAACTTGGTTATGTTGTTTCAAAATTCACTGTTTGACAAATTCAGAGGAGAATGGCAAAATGAGAATTGCCTAAAATACAACCTGCTGTGACTTACAGAGGATTCTTACTTCTTCTTCAGCTTATATTGCAATTTTTGAATGGAGTGCAATGATACAATCTTGAGGGGGAAAAAAAAAGTAAAAAATAGAACTGTCCCCATCTTCTGCAAACTCATAAAACCATGATCTACAACCCAATGCATTCCAGGCCAGATGTGTTTTTCTGATTCAGTGCACTCCTTCCCTCAATCAGGATCCACACTTCGCACCGAGAGTTTATATTCCCTATGATGCAGCTCTGGTGAGCTTTGCACGTTTCCAGAGACTGCTACTCGGGGTTTCCTTCTGAAACAGAGATTTTAAAGTTCTCTTGGTGATGAAGGATGGAAAGCAGAGATACCTGACATTGTTCTTAAGGGCTCATCAAAAGGAACAACTCTGGCTGTAAGAACAAACCCCTCCCTTCCCTGCTGAATTTGCAGAGGTCAGAGTGAGCATTAGACAACTTTCATGTCTCTCTTCCCCCAGAACTGATCATTCACAGCTCACCTTTGTCCCAGTCCATCCACAGGCTCACTACACCTGAGGAAATGGAGATCACTAAAACACACCACTGTGCCCTTTCAAAAGAGAAAAAGAGGGGATTGTGTCCTACATTTGCAAAGCTGACAGATTCCCCAAAACATCCTATTTTTTATTACACACACTGTTTATAAAAGCTGTGTTCCCCCCTTGTTTTTGGAATAGCTGTGTCTGACAAACAGAACTGGGGGCTGAACTGAGGGGGGTTACAGAGGAATTCCAGTGTTTTTCCAGGGACCCTTTCCTCTGGGGGCAGAAGGGTGGGCAGCACCACAGGTTTGGTGTTTGCTGTTTGCACTCATGGACAGAACTTTCTGCAGGTCCCACTGATTTATGCCTCACCACAAAGGTTAAATTTCCTTCGGAAAATTCTTATTCAAAGATGCAACTGAGAAACTTCTACGCCACAAATATTGCTCAGGTAATTCATATTCACTTCTGATAAATATTTAAAGAACAGCACTCAGTTAAGGAAAAGGATTTATTACAAACACACCACCTCCAGCATTAACACACAAATGAGGCTTGTGCTCCCCGTTCTGCTCCTGTGCTGTGCCATGAAGCATTTCTAAATGTGGTATTAAAATACTAAAAAGTCATCAAAGTTGTTTGTAACATAGTGAAGTGGGAGTGAAATCAAGTACCTGAGTCACAAAAACCAAGTATGAACTCGTTAAAACCCAGTCTTTTAAAAATTGCAATAAAATCTTGTCAGGTGACTTCATAAACCTCCACTTGAAACCCACAGAAAATAGCTTTATTGCTTTAAAAGTAGCAAAATACAGTTCTGAAAGGACACTGCCTTAAACAAGCAGAGTGTGCAGAGAAAACAGCTTGGTCATTATTCACAGTGAACTCATAACCTGTATGTTCTAAGCCTCACAACTTGGAAATATTTTGACAAAATTAAAAACACGTCCTCTTGTATGTGCAGCGAAAGAATGAACCAAGAAAAACACTATCTACCTGCATCTGCTGGCCATAAACTGGAGATAAACACTGTTCCTTCATCCCTCTCACAGCTGCCACAGCCTCATGCTGCCACACTAATTAGAGGTCTGTCACTTCTTCCATTACAAACACCCTCCGAAACCATTGCTAACAACCTTGTAAAAATAGATTTATCTGTGAATTTTAAGAATTCCACTGCTTTCTCCACCTTTAAATCACAAAAAAAAGCTCTCCTCAAGCAGCCCAGCTGACTGCAGTGACAGTGTTACAAGCCATAACAAAACTGCACAACCACCCCGGACTTGTTTGCTCAAAATGAATTCTGCATTTTGCTCAGCTATTCAGCACTCACTGCCACGTCCCACAAGATCTGCCAGATTCCGTATTTTACCCCATTAGCCCCTGAGGTGCAGATCCCCCTGTTCTGCAGGGGACACCCAGAGCTGCCAGCCACAATTAAATCAGAGTTTTCCTCTCTCACCTCCTCTAGCCCAGGGCTGTGTTTGCTGATGATGCCATGGCCCACAGCATCACTTTTAAAAGCACCCCAGGCCCTCCCAGGTTGGAACACACCACATCAATCACATGAGAGAAGTGATCAATATCCTCTCCCAAAAAACAAATGACAACTGTTAATCCAAACTGGTAAGATTATTTTAATATTAAGCAGCCTGGACCCATTGGCTGTGCTTTCATTTCATACATGACACTTCCTGAGTTAAAACTGAGAGAAAAGCTAAATTTAAATGTCATCTTGAGGGTGGGAAAAAATCTAAGATTGCCTCACTCTAATTCATTGCTTCTTTAAATAAAAAAAAATCCTCCTCTTTTTAAATCTCTGTAACATATTGGGCATTGGTTATTTGCATTACTTGTCCTTCCACAGGTAAAGGGAAGTGTTGAATATCTGGTTAAAACTCCTCTCCCTTAAAAAACACACCTGTTGCACTGACAAGCAATCCACCAAGCAATCAAGTTGAACAATTTTTAGAAAAACTTTAAAAATCTTCACATAGTACGACAAGTTTTTAAAATACTGGCAAGGTACAGATGTTTGTCACAGAGGTCACAGACCAGTTCCTAAGGTACCAAAGTTAGAAATCTGTGTTATTGTAGTGAAATGAGCAGAATGCTCTATCAAATTTACCAAGGGAATACCCACAAGTGAAAGAATATTAATTTTATATGAAGAATCAATATGCAACAAAGTCACTGACCACAAAACTCAGGAAAGCAGAAATATTGTCTGAAGGGGAAGTGCTCCCCAAATGATTAAACAAATGATCCCTGTTGCACTGAAGACAATAAATAATAATTGCAAAGCCCATTTATATAAATCTTCAGAATCAATCCCATGGTGTTTTACAGTTTAAGAGCAGATTAGATAGGTCAGCATGATGCTGGAGATCAATACAATAATATGTTGAAGTATAAGTAACCGTACCAAATTCTATTTAAAAGCATGAAATTGGCCCAAAAGTGATGAGTCCATAATCACAATATTCACAAGAAAAACAACCTCAGGCTCCAAGTTCACAAGCTATTTAGACCTATATGAAAGCACTCTGTACTTGTATTAAAATTAAGTCAGCGGGGTTCAAAATGAAGATATTTATTTTTCAGTTTTCTTTATCTCTGTTTGCATCCGAAGTTTCCAGTTTAAATCACAGAACAAAATGAACTTTAGATTTTTCAGCTAAACTCCCATATAACCTTTGCTTTGTGAGATGAAGATCACCAAATGAAATTAAGTCACTTCCCAGTGTTTCTTGGCCTTGCTCCAGGACGATGTGGTAAAGAAACATTTGTCATGATCACTTACAATTGGGAAGGAGCAGGAAAAGATCCCTGTTAATGGCACAGCTCAGCCTGGCACAGGGGCTCTGCTCAGTGACAGCACCAGCTTTCCTTGGGGTAAACTTCTGCATAAAACAGGAGTGAGGTGCACAGGGGAATTCACAGCCTAAAAAGGGAGGTATTTAGTTCCACCTCCTGACACAACACACCCACTTGAATGATTTTGCTTGCCGGGGCTTTTTTTGGTTGGTTGGATGGGCTGGGGTTGGATGAGCATGGCACGCCTGCAAGAGCCTCTTTCCATGCCATTATCCTCAGCATATTCACTTCTTGCTTTCATGGGCCTTTTTAGCTAGCTTTTACTGACTTGATTTAATATTCATAATCACCTTGAAAAGGCCATCTGCAATTTAATCACTCACTACCAATTACTTTCTTTAATAGCTCTGACAGTATCACTCACAGATACCTGATAAATCCACAAGGATGGCTGAAGGCAGCACAGGCTTTGCAGTTACTTTCCCAGCATTTGCAGAAGGTACAACACTTCTGGCTTTTTAAGCCTTCACCAAGTCTTTACTAAGTCAGGTTTATGAGCAGATCAAAATGCAGCCACACGGAGTGAAAAAGCAAAATTTTCTTTTAGCCCTCCTTAGTGGGGAAGGAATGAGCAGGGAATAAAAAAGAACCACCAGACAAAACTACTCTGCTTTTTCTTCTTTACCCAACACATTTTCCACTGCAGAATTTCCCTACACACAAACAACAGAAGCTTCTTCATCCTCAGCTTGGAGAGATATTTAACAGCAAACATGGCTGGGCAAAATTTAATAATAATTTTGCACAAGCAGAGCTTGGAAAGCAGGACATTGTTGCATTGCACAGGTTGCTTTGCTCCACTTTTACACCCTTACAGAAAGCTTGCAGTTTTTTAAAGACATGCTATTTAACAATGATGTTGTCCAGTATTAGAGGAGCTGTAACTTTGTCCCCATATTCCACAGCTAGAATGATTTATCCACCCTCAAGAATAATCCATAATCCCAAAGTCTCCCTTTTAAGGATTTCTAAGTGTAGACAAAACTCTACAAGTGAAAAGAAAACAGCATTTCCATCACCTTATAGCACAGTCTATAGGGAAAAAAAATCAAATTTTGGATTGCTCCAATGTCTAAACCACTCCCCAGCTGCACACAACAATGTGTGAAACGGAGCAGGACAAAACCAAAGGATAACAAACACCCTGGACTGGCAATTTACAGCTCCCATGGTAGAGCCAAGGGGACAGGAAATCAATGCAGCTTTTACATACATCAGGTGAAGCAGCCCAGGTTATGGCCAGGTCTGAGTTTCTCTTCCTATTACAAATGGGGTAGGAAGGACCAATTATTCTAAATTACTTTAAAATTCATAGCAAGTCCTTACTAAAATCTAAAAAGAATATTTATAGCTTTATGGGTGACCTTGAATCCTGCCTGTCCTGACTCTCTCCAGTGCTTGGGTTGCAGTTGTATTCACTATTTTTTCATTTCTTTCCATACCCAGGCTGTTGTCTGCCCTCCCACAATTACTAGGACAAATCACATCTCTGTGGCAGAAGGATAAGACAGATATCCCAGGCTTTTCCATTCTTATTCAATTTTCCTGTTTTATGATGTATATTGAGAAGAAATTAAAAACATCTTTAATATGAAGAGCTTTAAAAATGATAACCCTCAAGCAACCATATGTCTGTGAAAGCTGGAGATGAAAATTAGCTTTTGTGAAGATGCTGGGAGAGCTCTGCCACGCAGACCTTTGGCATGTGCAGGAATCTTTAGGATATATTTTTAGGCTTTTGCAGTAACTCAGTGCAGAACATACCCCACTAAACATCTGTTTTGACCATATTTACTGTTCCTTATCTATATTGTTTAGAAAACATTCCAAGTTTGCCTAACACAGCAGTTTAAAGAATACTATCAGATAGTTCCTAAAGTTTTTCTTTTCCAAATTCAAGAGTCCTTCTAGGACTAAAAAAAACCCCTCAAAACACCCTAATGCTGCAAATTTATCCAGTTCATAAGAGATAAAAGGTTTGCCACTGTTTTCCTAAGCAAGAGCTTGGTATCTCTGCACTCTCTCACTCACAGACCAGCCAGGGTCTCACTTCAGAGCAGGACAGAGCTCTCACAGTCATAGATCAGAGAATCATTGATTATCCTGAGGTGAGAGACCCACAAGGATCATCAAAGTTCAATTCTTGGATGTTTTTCTTTAAACTGGGTAATTTGTTTTTCCTTAAAATAGCATATTTCAGCTCAAGCTCGCTTCAGTAAGTTACAGGTTCTTAGTTTGTTAGTAAAAAGCACCTTCAAAAGGATTTGCCAACTTAAAATTAATGAGAGTTGTGTTTTAAATCCATCCCACTGTGTAAAGATGGGAATCAAAGCAAAATACTTCAAGTCAGCTCCTTGGAAAACTCCAGGAGTTTGGCACAGCAGAGGGAGACTTACAAGAAAGCAGGAGTTAATGTTCAGAGGGGTAAATTGATACACCAGTCTCCAGAAGCTGTTCCTCCTAAAGCTTCAGCATTATGATCCTTACAGGAACTGCAATGCAAAGCCCTGTACAAATTCCCCAAAACCACTGGGCTTCTGGCTGCTCTGGGAGTTTTTAGGCAGTGCAGCTGGATCTGGGGTGCACAGGATAAAGAGATAAATAGTTCCAAGGAAAAGATGTTTGCCAGACTGACGGGCCCAGAAAGCTGCCAGCACTGAATGTTGTTCGATTTAAATCTTCTCAGCTTCATGATTTCTATTACTGTTATTATATTATTCATCTAGATACTCGTTTTTATGGCATTATCAGTTGATATTAAAAAGCTTTTCCAAGATCCCACAGTAGTGCTTAAACTTACAAGTATGGACAGGAGCTACTGCTCTCATGCCAACAATTAGAACTAATCATGAGCACGAAGTACTTACACAAGAGTGAGAAAATTAGTTCACTTATCACTGCACTGAAATGAAAAAGAGAAACTAAATAGAAATATGTTCATGATAGAATGTGGTTAAATTGGAATTGGATTATACTATCAATTTTGCCATTTCTGCCCATGAAAGATGATTCAATCTCGAGTAACCAACATCATCTTTTTATGTCTGATCAAAACAAGGTTTATTTCAACAGCCCCCTTTCATCTTATTCTGCTCTGAAGTATTAGTACAAGATTGACTGGAGAAAAACACAGATCAAAAATGATACTTTCTTTGTAAATTCTACAGTATTATTTAAAAACACTGTAGGAGGACCAATGAGATTGAAAAGTCTGTCTGTTGAACCAGCAATACTTTTCTGTCTAAAAAAGTTTTCTGGCATTTCTCTTCCGCTGATCTTCCAACAAATCATCGCCGTTTGTTCAAGATGGCATTTTCCTGGATGGCATGTATAATTGATGGGTGTCACATTTTATAAAATGATTGCAAGGTAAATTCAATTTTCTCTTTTCCTTGTTTGTGTCCTCTAAGAATCCCTTATCTCCACATATCAATTACGGAGCAGTGACAGAGATAGGATACAAATCACCCCGATGAATGTAATAGCAAAAGTGATTAGAGATAGGGAGAGATTAATTGCATGTGTCAGATATAAATAAAGGGTTTAGGAGGCAAGCAGGATTTGGAGCCTGTGTTTGTGTGTGCATTGCAGATCTCTCTCAGACACCATAACCCCCCAAACCCCACAAACAGACAAGTGTAACAAGAAGCAGTGTAAAAATAATAAGTTTGATTACAGAAACCTCAGGATTTGCCGTTTTCTCAGAGCAATATGCATAATGTATGTGCATCTGCTGAGGGAGCAGCACTCACTTCGGGTGCAGTTCTGTAGTTTCACCAGCCAGTGAGGAGTCCCCATAACAACAGGGTTGTTCTGTTGCACTTGGGAGAAAAGGAAATAACTATTCTTCCCATAAACCACACATTTAAAGCTTCATTACATTTGTTGATGCAATATGATGAAAATTAAGTGCCAGATATTCGAATAGGTTTTATGCTGATTTAGGCTGTTTAAGTTCTCTTTAATAGGAAGACTGAAATAATCTTACAGAAAGTTCATTTTAGCATCTTTCCATGAAAAAAGCTACAAGCAGAGGAGACCCTGCTTGCCTGGGGCAGAGTCTGCAGCAGATGCACCATGTGTGGCACTAAGTTTTATCAAAAATAGTCCAAAAGAAGATGAAACTGGAAACCAACCAATATTTCTGTTACTTATCAGGAAGAGCACCGATAAAATATTTGGAAAAAACAATGAAAAAAGCTTGAACTGCCACAAAGGTTTCTTGGTTCACCTTTATTATTCCTGCAGTTTAGGAATCTGTCATTTTAACCACAGTTTCCTTCTCTGTCTCTGCAGTTAAAAGTGAGCAAAGTTTTCCTTTCAGGAGAAGAAAGGTAGAGAATTATGGAAGAGATCTGGCTGATGCTTTAGAAAAACCTAACAATGAAATTTGGAGTCCAAGAAGGCTGATAAATCCTGAACCTCATCTGCTACTTCTTTGTAATGCATATAAAATCAGTCTACACTGCAGTACAGTGTCACTTTTGCAGTAGATAATAGGGTATAGCACTGAGAATATCAGCCTCCACTGAAATTCCCAGCTCTGGATAAAGCTTAAACTAACATTTGTTCCAATATATCAAACCCAAATCTCTAACACTAACTCAATTTAGTCTTATTTCTTACAGCTATTATTGTTATTAAAATGTGTTTGACTTAAATACATAACCTTGCATTTGAGATGTGTGTAAGATGCATTCTATTCTCAAAGTAAAAAAATAGATCCCCATTTAAAATGTATGTTCTTGCATATAGAGCAACAATAGAAGAAAAAGCACTTTGACAGTATTTGATGAGGTATTAAAGATGGCTTTTACACAGAATGTGTCTTTAGATTGAGTGTTAGACCCCAAACACTTCCACAGACTCCTTCAAATTAACATTTTGGTTAACTGAGGCTTGTTCAGTGTCAATCAAGTGTTCAGTGTCCCTCAAAGCCAAAGGCTCACATTTGCTCATGGAACCCCACACAATATCCCTTCTGGAAATCCTGCTGGATAAAGGGACAGCAAAACCTTTGAGGAGATGGGGAAGAAATGTGATCCTTTCAAAGCTCACAGAGGGCTGAGCTCTGCTCTGCTGGACTTCCCCAGCATTTGGTCACAGCCTTGGGAAATCAGATACAGTCATGGCACAGAAATGCAATTTCACCTCATCCCATATTCCTTCTTTTTCTCTCACCAAAATAACACCAGAAAGTAAAAAAAGCATCACAGAGACACTAAATTCACCTCCACAGTGCTGACCCAGAGAGGCTAAAAGAAGCCAATTCTCTTGGCATGAGCTAAAACCAGTCTGACAAGTCTATAGAGCTTGTGTGAATTTGACGTCAGAAGACAAATATCTGTTCCCTGGGGGTGCCAGCCCATTCCTTTTTTCCTTTTTCCTGCCTACACCTGAAAGCTGGGACTGGCTATGAAAAATTCATGCTTTTGTGCTTCAAACATTTCCATGAAGGATCCTCAGCATCTGCTGACTTGATGGTTAATATGGAAAATCATGTAAGTGAAATGCTCTCTTCCAGAGAGGAAAATGCCTGCTCAGAACCTTCTGAAAACTTCTTACCACACCTGACAGAAGGATGTCAAGAGGAACATCCTCTCAAAAAACATAATGGGGCACTCACCTCCCCTTTGTTTCCTGACAACATAAAGAATGTTTCATTCTTACAGACACTAAAAGTGACCTAAATGTCCTGTGCAATCATGAGAGCCGTCCTTTATAGAAGAAAGCCAAACAAACAAGAACTTTGAGGTAAATTCTGTCCCTGTGGACCTGAAATGGGACTTTTGCCTTCTGTAAATTTATGTCTTGATACATCAAGTTGAAGAACAAAATAGGCACCAAGCAGAGACAGACAGGGTCTATTTAGCCTCATGTCAATGTCTGCCATAACAGAATAAAATTCTTCTGGTTGCAAGTGGTAGTTGGGCAGAACAACACAACACCCTCATACTTTAAATTAATTGCAATGCAACCAAGCCAGGAGTTTAATTTTCAGTCCCCAACTTTTTTCTATCCCTACTACTACTCTTTTTTTTTTTTTTTAAGCATTGCCAGTGCCCAAGGGAAAAATTTATCTTCGTTAAATGATAATTGGCTTTATTATCTTTGACTCTTCAGAAATGCTGGCTGGCAAGGTTTTTAAAATTTTCATCAATCTTGTTTTCTGTTTTCACGAAGCCCGCATCAGAAAATGACATCAGGCTGCAGAACACTCTGTATCTCTTGGTGTTAGCAATAGGTCTGGGGACTATCTAATTTACTAATAAATCTATTGGAGCGACATGCATCTCAATATGTCACAGCTTAACAAGGAGGAGCAGGAGCGAGGCCCTGAATTGCAGTTCCGGACGATTAGCGCCGCAAAACCAATTGAAGCAGGACCATCTGAACTGTCACAACAGCTTACACACACCCACCTCCTGCAAACCAGCCGTTTCAATCACTCACTGAGCCCCACATTTTTCATAAAGTGCTTCACCCAGGCTCAGAAAAGCCAAGCCTGCTCTTAAAAGTTTCCAGCACTTGGCCAGCGGTGCTCGCGCGTTGCGCTCAAGTCAATAATGGAAATATCTCACCAGGGCTTTGCCAACTTCTTCCCAAGTGGCTCCAGAGCCTGGCCACGCTGTCACATCATAAAGTGGAAGGACACAGACTGAATGCTCTGCAGGGAATAGCTCAGCCAGCTCCTCACAGCAATAAAAAGCTCCCTATTAATCTTCCCCCCCTCCCCACCTTCTAATAAACCCACTTAAACTCTTGACTTACATACTAAAATCCCTCATGGTTTCATTAAGAAGCTCTAAACATCCCTGCTCCCCCTTTACCCTCGAAAAACCTTCATGCAAAAGTGGCACAGCCAACAGCAAAGTACCACGTACTAATTTTTTTGTTTGTTTGTTTGGGTGTTTCTGGGGGTTTTGGTTTGTGAGATTTTTTCATCAATACTTTTGGAGATTTAGGGTTTTGAGGGTTTTTTTGTTTGGTTGGATTTTGTTTGTTTATTTTTTAAGTTCCACACTACAACCAGAAGAGTTGTGATGCAGATTCTGAGATATTGAGCTGTTACACTGAGAATGGCCTTCAAGGAAGTGAGGGTTTTACAATGGCCTTACTTGAATAAACACTTCAATCTTTACAGTGCCCTGCCAGCACTCCTAAGATCAAAGAATGTCACTTTATCCCCTGACAAGTCACAATCCTTAGGAACAGACCTGACCATCTGTGCTGCAGGGTATGTCTGGCTGTGGGAGAATGGGCATATGAAAAAAAAAAGCCTAAAGAATTAAGGCTCCATTTATGATACCATCATCAAACCCTATTGTTCAATAGATGGAAACAGGAATAAAACATTTAGGATTTTCCAAGTGCTGTTACTGAAGAGCAGTATTTACATCCCAAAAGCTTGTACCAGCCCAGAGACTGATTAATTCTCAAACCACTTCAATCAAGTTAGGAAGTTCCAGCAATGGAGTTAATACTGAAACCCTCCCAAGCAGCAATAGTGAATTCTCAACAAGGAGCAAGTGAGTAATTTGAGTTAAAATCCAAAGCAAGTGTTGTTACTATTTCCACTGCCAAACTCTTGACTTTCAGACTTTCCGATTTTCCAAGCCAAAATTTTGTGTTATTTACATGAAAGCTTTGACATATGGTTAAAAAGAGAAGAAAAAAAAAAGGTGGTAAGATTTTCATTAGTGTAGTACACAGTTCAACTCATTTTAAGACATTTTAAATTTAGGACTAATTTATGACACCTCACACTAATTTCAGATGTGACGTTATTCCCAATATGCTGCCTGTTGGACATAATTTTTATTTCCCCAGAGCCTGTCACCTCAGAGATGATCTAATCTTCCTGAAATCAGTGGAAATGAGTCCACTGGAAGGAAACATCCATGGTTTTCAAGCAGAGCTGGGTGGAGCTCACCCTGTGTCACATTCAGACACATGGGTTCAGGGCAGGCATGTGGAACAGGGGTGTTCAGCCAAGCTGGGGACTCAGCTGGGAAGGAAACACACTGCTCAGTATTTGGATCTCCTCACAGAGTGACCAGACCTACAGGAAATAAATCTTTAGTGCCTGTACCAGGGGTGTGTAAGGAGTGATGGGGATGGGGTGTGTACCTGAAACACCCAAACATCCCAAAAAATTGAGCATTCCCCTAAGCCTGGCACTCTGCTGCCTTCATTTCCCATGTGTGGCCAACCTCAGAACGTGGAAAAGCAAAGCCAAGCACAGCCAACACAGCCCTGACAAGCCTGCAGGCTTTCTCTGGGAGCTGTTTCCCAACTTTGTGCATGTTTGCAATCAGGGCTGATGGGTGGGTGTGAGACTGCACAGTGTTGGGCTCAGTGAGCTGCAGTTTAGACTGACAAGAAACAAAATCTCTTTACTATTAATACTCAGAGCCCCACTGGAGAATTCAATGTGATTGGGGCTTTTAGACTGTTTTGAAACATGCTCAACATCTTTTATACCCCATGTATCAAATACAGTTATTAATTGAAGGGCAGTTCAGTGTATTTTCCAGGTGATGCTCAGGTTCCATTTCCCTTCAGCCACAATTCAGCAGCGACTTTAATCTGCAATATAAGGCCCTGTAACTCATCCTCTGCTCAGCTCAGAGCCAGACCTTTCTCTGCTGTCATTCTTGTACTTTGGAGCAGAACAGGAGAGCTTACAGCTTTCTCAGCTGTTGGAATGATTCTGCAAATATGCTTTTCTTACAGGCTGAAGCCAATCTGACACTGGTCTCCTTCAAGGAATAACGAGCTGTGCATATCTAACACTGTTCTCAGAGAATCACTGCCCTGGGAATTATCTGTAGGGATTTTTTCCTCCTGCCCTCAATAACGGTGGCAGTGTGCACGCTGAGTCATGCAGCAAGGTTGTACTCAATAATTAATATATAATCTACTTGCACAGAGATTGGCTATTCCGCTTTACTTGGGCTTTATTGGATTTTGATTAAACTGTTTTTAAATTTTATACATGTCCTAATGGAAAGTTACAAGTGTCATCGCTCCTAACATCCCAAAAGATTCAGAAAGTGACAACTCACTGCAGTATCTTCCTCATCTGTGTTACCTTTAACAATCTGTTTCCAACCTCTTGCTTGAATTCCTTATTACTCTTCCAAAATGTGTCATTTTTCAGCAACCATTTTCTGCATATTGCTTCAGGACTGTATTTTTGCCTGATTATTTTCTGTTGCCAGACCAAAAATGTTTATTCATTTCTATGTAATGTATCACGTAAGTTTCCTCCCCAGATCAAAGTTCAGAACAACCATGTTAATCCAATTTTCTTTACAGGCTCCAATGCCTTACAGCCAGTTCCTTCCTTCAACACACACACACAGCCTGAATAACCCTGGCTATCCAGTCTCAATTTGAAAACCTCATTGGTTGGCATTAATTATAAAAGCAGATTCACTTCTGGTTTTCTATGTTGTCTTATCTTTCATTTCCTTTTATCCATTTTATCTTTCCTACTTGCCACATTCCAGGCAGACTTTGCATTCATGGTATCAAGTCTGTGAGCATTTTGGAGTGTTTTCTTTTCCATATGCCCATATTACCTTCTGCTTTGCATAGCACTTGTTATGCATGCATGATCACAGACTATTTCTAGCATTAATTAAGACATGAAATTAAAGTGGGAAGTATGCTATTGGTCACATAATACAAACAACACAAATTTGCTTTAAAAATGAAATTACTAAAGTGTTAGCAAACCTCTTCATACTGTCAGAAATAATAATGTTTACAATCTACGTGCCACAGAACAGCCAGAATTCACAAGTGGATTTGGAATATTATTTCCACTTCAGAAAGATACACATGAATCCCCTGAGCAGTTCATTTAGTTTAGATACTTGTCTGGAAGAAAACAGAGGTTTGTGTCTCCTGCTGCCTGTCAACCCATCCAGCTGCTGCCCCCCGAGATCCCAGCCCACTAACAAGGCTCCCCATGTTTGTGTAAAAACAGCTTTTCTTGAAACCCAATTAGGAATTTTAGCAGGAAAATGACATTTTCTTAGAAATTGAATGTTTCACAGGACCACAATGTTTCAGATGAACCTCTGACAAACACAAGCATGGTTCCAAAAGCAGTTTCCCAGATCTCCTGCCCAGAAACCCAGACTCCCAAGGTTTGCTGTTGTAAGGAAATGAGCCACCAGGGATTGTCCAAAATCTAATGGCACCCAAGATCAGGAGATCTGGGGCATCTCATCATGCCATTGATCTAGAGTTGAGTCCTGCACCTTCTAGAAGCCCAAATTATAAGGGCTGCCACTGTCACCAGTGATTTATTCCATCACCTCTTCCCTGTCTCCAAAAGGAAAATGAGGAACCTCCCCATTCCCACAGCACTAACATGCTCCCTCTTCTCACTGCTACATAAATAATGCCTTTATCAAGAGCCTCATACAGGGATTCAAGCCATTTCACATGTTTAGAATATTAATTTTTCATGCAAACAGGTTTACTGAATGTTTTACAAGAGTTTGCACGTGCACATTTCTGCTGAATGTGCACCTTGGCAGACTCAGACTCAGGCATCTCCCTGACCCCAGTGCTCTGCTGCTTTTCCATCTGCTCTGCTGCAAAACCCACTCCTGGAGTATCTCTGGAGTGGTGGTGTTAATACAACCTGTGTAATGTAAATTAATAAGTAATAACAATGGAATTCATGTTCCCTGGGACTCTGTGATAACTCCAGGTAAAAATAATGCCATAAACTGGGAATAGATTCATAAATAAATTTGCACTCAGAAGGATGACTTGTTTACTTAGGCACAATGGAAAACAACACATTATAAACACCTGCATTAAAAAGAAATTATAACCACAAGTTCACAATAAACAGTGAGGGATATCATCATGTACCTGCCTTGCACAAACAAACCACCAGACAAAGGGCTCTGAGGGTGATTTGTGGAGGGCATCTCCTCTCTTAGGTCCCTCTTTTGGAGTTCAGTGTGCTCCAAACCCAGCAGGAAACACTGACCTCTCCTTTAAAGGTCCAGTCCTTTGTTAGCAAGGCTCTCTTGGTTTGGGCAGCCTGTGTGAGCCCTGTGTGCCAGCACAGTCTCCACAATTTGGATACTCACGTGTTACACTGAGATGAATGAAGGGACTGGTCTTGTTCTCCCCATTCTTTTCATTGACTGCCTGGACATAGTAACCTCCTGCATCTGTCAGTGACACCCCCAGGATCACCAGCTGGTTCTCCAGAGTGATGGCTCTGTTCAGGGAAAAGAAAGATCACATTGAAACCAGAACAATGTTATGCACACAAAAATTCAGAGCTGACAGCCCAATATGATATTCACTGGTCACATTAATCAAGATGCTGCAGAATCAAAACCAGTCCCACTTCAAATACACAGCAACAGAATCACAAGGCTGGAAGAGATCTCCAAGATCATCCAGTCCAAGCCAGCCCAACACCTCAGCCAGACCAGGAGAGGAGCTTGGAACCATACACTTACAGCAAATAAAGATCTCAGATGCCTCTAGGCCTTTGCTCTGCTTAGACCATGTAAGATGCTTATGGTGACACACAGAAAAACCTTCACCAGTGAAACAAGGGCAGTTTAAATGGCAATAAGAAGCTTTGCAAGACACAGTCAATGACACTGGTGACCACCAGGCTGCAAACTGCATCTCTGTGGGGTGAGGACAGTCCTGGCAATCATCAGGTTGCTGCAAAGCCAGATTTATTGAAAATCTTCCCAACAAGTGAAAGGCAGCCTATTAAAAAGAGACACTCAAGGAATGACACACAGTTCACTGAAATAAGAAAAGTAAAAATCAAAGGTAGCAGAACCTCCAAAGGTAAAATTCCTGCATTTATGGCATCCCAGGTTATCACCTCATCACTGACAAAACCATGGGCTGTAACAGGGATGATCTGTGTGTGGATAGGGAGGGGTTTCCTTTCACCCAAAGCAGATCCTGTAGGTAACTGGTGTGGACACGAAGAAGTCAATAAATCTCATTGTCTAACACAAGTTTGTTCTTAGAGCTGCTGCATAACAAAGGTTTCTGTGAATTCCCTCACAGGTAGCTTTACACACTTGGCTACTTTGCCTTTCACATGGATTAGATGCCTTTTTCTTGACTATAAAAGATAAAGGATTAACCTAGAGAAAACATGAAAATATTCAAGCATTTGAGGAACAGGACACAGGAAGCTCAAAAACCAGAAAGATAAAAGAAAATGTAAAGTTCCAGGGAAAGCCTGGGACAGGCACAGACTTGGAAATCAGAGTAAGGTTGGGAGGAGGAAAATTCCTTCACTTCTAATATTTAATGAGAAGCCATGCTGAGTTCAGCTGTGCTATTAGATATATCACTGTGCATGAGGGTGAAACAACTTATAAAATTATTATACTGGAAGAAACAAGTTCACACATCAATAGGCTCAAAAAGAATCAGCTCTGAGTCAAAGCATTTGTGCACTAATCAGACAATAATAAACACCCTGCATTCCATCCTCCTGTTTTGCCATGGGGTGGTTACCCTTAGTAATAAACAGCTATTGTGCTCTGAAAAAAACATTTAAAGGAACAATGGAAATGACACATTCCTAGAGCAGCAAACTGGTTTTTATACATAGGGAGAGAATCAGAAATTACAGTGAGAACAGAACTGTGCTCAAAGCATTTCATTCATAACACTTCAATTTGTCATGTGGGTACAAAGAAACCTGAACTTTTAAAGCTATCATCAAATAAAAAACCACTCAGGTTGGAAAAGATCTTTAAGACCATGGAGTCCAGGCCTGCCAAGGCCACCACTGTCCCATGTCCCCAGGTGCCACATCCTCATGGCTCTGAAATCTCTCCAGGGATGGAGACTCCACCACTGCCCTGGGCAGCTTCTGCCAGTGCTTGAGAACCCTTTTGGTGGAGAAATTTTCCCTTATTTCCAACCTAAACCTTCCCTGGTGCAACTTCAGGCTGTGTCTTCTTGTCCTGTCAGGAGCTGTAGCACAAGAAGGTCCCCCCTGAGCCCCCCCAGCTGCTGCTCCAGACAATAATTTTAAAAAACCTGCTGAAAATGAAGCTAAATGTTCAGCTCTGGAATCAGTCATCACACATCACCCAAAGATCCTGTTTACATCTTCCTTGGCAATTTTTATTGTAAAAACTACTGGGAAAAAAAAATCACAGTATTTTTTATTATTCAGTGAGACTGTACTATTTTAATTGATTTAGAAAATTAATCAAAGAAACTGTGATAGATTTACAGAGTGGGGATATAAAATACAATTAATAAGACATTTGATAGAGCAAATAAAGATAACATTCCAGTGCAGTGCTAATAATTGAATATTACAAGACAATTACATTCACACTCATTTCTAATTTAGAAATTTCTACTTTCTTCTACTGAAGAAAGCAGCCTTAGAAAGATTCTTTGAAAATACTGAAATGTATTTCAGACTGCTTTGAATTGAGGTAAAACTGCAGCCAAAGTTTTAAAGGTGATCCTTGAATACGGCTGAGATGAACACAGTTACTGTCTGCATTAAATTGGCTGAAAATTTTGACACTTAAACCATTAGGCTCATTATATAATAATCAAGAACAAAGGAAATGAAAATATTTATGAAGGAAGTTGTTGAAGTGGGGCTTTTAAATTTGGATATACAAATTTTTACTGGAGTGTAGGCAAAACATAACATTTTCAAGTGAAAAGGAAGTAAATTTTAGAAAAGAATCTACACAAAAATAAAAGTTTGATATTAATTTGTATAGAAAAAAAGAGAAGACAAAGCAACTCCTGAAGGCAGCTCTTAGAGGTCATCAATTACATAGTCAAAGTTAAATTAAAGCTCCCCAAATGAGTTATTGATATCTTAATAGATCTGTGAAAAATGGAACATCCTGAGATCATTAAGTGAAGGCAGGTATGGAGGCAGCCAGGAGCCCTCCCAGGCTGCAGAGTTTTATTTAGATCACGTGCGAGCCCCGTGCATCAGGAAAATCAATTAGTCACATTTTAAGCACTCATTAATTCCAGTGTTTCTAAACCTGAAGTTCCAGGCCCCAGCCCTTACAGGGCTGCAGCCACTTTCTGCACAGCAGCTGCACAGAGCACCCGAAAATTGGCTTAACGTGTTTTCTTGGGCTTATTGTTTGTTTTCATTGCCTGATATAACTTTTAAATTCTGACAGCACCACTCTGATGTTCCAAGGAAAATCTGATTGCTGGGTGCTCAGTTTAGCAGCACATTTGATGAAGATGACTGCAGCAGATGGAGTGGACCTGTCAGTAATTCATATCCAGCGCAGAACTCATGAAAAATATAAATATTGCTTTTTTAAAGCAGTATCGAACTTAACTCAATCTAACATTTTCAAGACAGGAGCAACCAGCAAGCAAACGAAGCAGACTGATCCTCTGGGATTTCTTCAGGGTAGGAAAGGAGCATTTTAAAGCACACTTTCTAACAGAAGAATTTTTAGGATTTCTCTGGAGCCCTGCAGAAGCCTTTGGGAACACAGGAGTTGTAACAGTGGATCCAAGGTTCTCATCTCCAGAAATGTCCCAGTGGCACTTCCCCACACGAGGAGCTGGAGACTGAACCAGACTGATCTCAAAGCAAAGGGAAGGGGGGCTTTGAGATGACAAACTGTGATTAGGGGATGCTGTTTAATCAAAAGTTATGGACTGAGAGATGGGAAAAGGCAGCAGTGACTACAAATCATTCCACAGCCCATTATCCTAAACACCAGAACACAGAGCAGCACCTTCTGAGGTTTCTCACTTTTCCTCACTGCAGTCAGAATGGAGCACTTGGATACCTGGTCTAGGGTGAAGCATCCCTGCCCATGGCACAGGAGATAAATCATCCTTATGGTCCCTTCCAACCCAAACCATTCTATGACTCCGTGCATTTTAATTGCACCTTTTCAAGTTGTCCAAATACTATAAACTCTGCTGCAAATAATCTCTAAGCTTGAGTTAAAGCTTATGGGAATTCTTTTGTTGAAATCAGTGGGATGTGAATCAGACTTTTACTTGTAAAGATAATTTTTCAAAGGGGATGCCATTCTTATGGCCTTTAAGAGAAAGCTTTTGGAGTTAATGTTGCGAATGAGCCCTTCAGTATCTCAAATAGGTGGATTTAGATTAATAATGTTTTAATGTGAAAATACCAAAATCTACTCTACGAGTGGATAATTCCCCAAAGTTAGATATTTGTTATGTTATTAGTCTACCAGATTACACAAAAAGTAGATAATACTGGGTTATAAAAACATAAAATGAAAATCAGAGTAACCTGATTAGGCTCTCTCTCAGAAGGCACCATCTGCCCCTGAGCCAGCGTGCAGTATTTTAGTACAGAGGCCTTCATAAAGCCTCTTTTCCAATATTACCTCCAGCTAACATGATTATCAATCCCTCTATACCATGTTTTTTTTACTGGAGAGTCTCTGTTCCCCTTTCAAAAACTTTTGTCCACACTACACAGCAAGGGCCAATCTCCCCATGCCCCAGACACCACGGAATGACTAAAGCAGGCAGAAAAGGGAGAGATTATGGAGTAATAACAAAATAATTACTGCAAGGCTTCCCCCATGGGTTTCCCCTCTTGGAAAAGCAGGGATCTGCTGCAGTTGCACACACAGCTGTTCCAGGGGATCCCTGAGCATGCACAGCTTAACCCAGCCAGCACTTCCCCACCCTCATGGCTCCCAGTGCTGGGAGGGAATTATTAATCAAAATTATTTAAATACATGTCTCTCACAACCAGCCTGTGCTTCTCAGGACTCAATCACAGGGAAAAATATTTGTGTTTGTGCTGTAAAGCAGCATCTCCATAGGGACAGGGCACCAAGAGCTGTGACTGGAGGGAGTTTCATGGGATATTGTTCAGGTTCCAGGTTCATTGTTACTGCAAATCAACCATCTATTAATAAAAATTTTATACTTACACAGGTATTGAATAGTAAGTAAAACTACACTGATTTAGAAACAGGGCAGCTCATATATTGCTTCTCTAGGTATGTCAGGGCACAACACCTGTTTCTGGGTAATGACTGGGATTTCTAGTCATGGAAACATCCCAAGGTTACACAAGAATAACCAAGACAATCCTAATGGCCAGGCAGAGGACAAACACTACCATGAAATGAAGGACAACCAGCTATAGATGGGTTTAGCAGATGGATTTCCAGGAGGAATTGAGATAAACAGCAGAATTTCCACATTTTATAATTGGCTTCCCTATTCTCTGCTTTTGGGGCTTGCAGGCTCTTGGTTTAACAAGGCTGTAGACACTACTCCCTGAGCTTCTTCAGGAACACATTGCACCAAATCTGCTCTGTGTAAAGCAGGAGTAAGGCTGGAAAGGAAGGGGATGGAAAATTGCACTTGACAAATCATCACTGATCCACGACCTGACTGGAAAGTGAGAGCAGGTACAAACCCACAGGGTCTGTCTTTGGCCTGGCTTAATATTTTCATTGGTGTTTGTTGACTGAATATAGATCTCACTTACTAAATCTGCTGATAAAGTCCCAAAGACTCTGAAAGACAGAATCAGAATTACAAATGCAGGAGATCTGCTCCAAGCCTCTCTACTGACTGAGAGGTTTGCAGTTCAGTGAACAAGCTCAAAACCTTGTATTTGAGAAAGAATAAGTGACTGAGCAGCAGGCAAACCTCACAAGGGGGTGTGCAAACAGCAGTATCACTGGGAAATTGAAGAAATAACCCTGTTTCTCAGCCAGCACAGCCTGCACTCAGTCCTGGCTATTAGATTTAAATGTGAGGGTGAGTCAAGAGGAATTCAAACAGCACCAAAACACTATCACGACCATCCAATCCTCCCCTCCCACCCATCTGATCCAAAGAATCATCCAGAGAATGCGACGTGCAGAACACTCAAAAAAAACCCCTCAACTCATCACAAGCATTGTCATATATGTACAAAAAAGTATTTCAGATTTAAGCAGAGTCACCAAATATTGAGTCTTGTTATAAAAATCTTAGCAGCTCGCCCTCAGAAAGCTTGTTTTAGGTCTTTGGAGACAGAAGTTCCCAGAAAAGAAGCTCAGATGAATTATCCCAAATGTATATATTTAAATCATGCCCATATCAAGCAATTACTTGTGTAGAGATTAAGAACCCCAGAAAACAAAACCCAAGGTAATCACTATATAATTGATCATGAGAGAGATATTTACAGGGAGAGACAATGCTGCCAATCCAGAGGCAAGGACTTACAGCAACAAACCAAGGAATAATTCCTAAGTGCACTGGTTTTTAATTCTCCCCAGGTTTTCAGCAGCTTCAATTCTTACTTAATGCAGCTTAATTATTATCACACAACTTTGCTCCTTTGGTTTTGTTGGGGTTTTTAAAATTTTTGGGATTATTATTACATTTTCAACAGCAAGAGTTAGTGAGCTGATATAGGAACTTGAATGTGCTCAAATCCCAGCTCCTGGGTGTTATCTTGCTGAACCACACCGAGGTGTGGCTGGATGTGCTACACCAGCACCAGCACTTCTCAGGCTAATAGGGGAAAAAAAACAGACTTTCAAGACAAAATACATATCTCAGTCAATAGCAGAAAGCAAAGACTCAAAATAAAATAAGTCAATTTTCTCTAGCCTCCTCTTCTTATAAAACTCTTACAGCATTCAAGGTATTTGTAAGCAGGGTGTCTATTTTTCTTCCCTCTCCAGTTTATGGTATAATCAACACTTTGAACTCCACTTGTGGCGTCACCAGCTGTTGCCATGGACATTGCTGGCAACCATGGGCAGGAAAAATAGTGGATTTTTTTTTTTTTTTTTAAAAACAAATGGGTTCTTTAAACAAAACATTGCAGTTAAAAAGTACCATAGGTTGTTGATTTACACAGCTGGCTGACTTCACTGACAGCAAGCACAAAGACTATTTGTAATCATTTGGGATTTTATAGTTCAATTTTCAGAGATAGACATGAATATTGCTTCACTTTATGATAGTTCTCCTGAATTGATTATTTAAGGTGCTGTAGGTTTTTTTTAAACACTGATTTGTTCCCCTTTCCTTCACTGTGGAAAGAAAACTTGTGTTATTAAATTATATCTTCATTTCTGATAAAACATGTCAGCATAATGGTATGTGCTCTAGTGCTTTGTGGTGAAGAGTGGAAGGGTTTCCTGTTGAATATTGTATATTCGTGCCATTAGTTCACTGAGACACATTTGTTTTTATTCTGAGTACATAAGCCATGGCTGTGAACTGCACTAACTATAAAACAAATTAGCAGCAGCATGGCCCTGTCACAGGGCGATGCCCTGAAGGGATAATTGATCATGCAACAATGACAAAGGAAACTTCAACCTCTTAACAGCATATTTAACACTTATATTTAGATGTGCCACAACTGTGCCTACTTAAATGCTCCCAACTTTCCTTTATTAATGTTCCTGAATCTGCCTCAGCATCATCTCTGCCTTTTTAATTCCTGATTTCACACATATCTTGTTCAGAACCATCTCCATTTTCACACAGGTGTAGCTGAGAATAAGATTTGGCACAAAAAGTTAGGTTTGAGAACACCTAGTCTCAGGGACTCAGAAATCTGTATCACAGCAACTGAAATAGCCACACCATTTGGAAATAAAATATCAAATCTTGGGCTGGGAAATGTATTTGCTCAGTTTTCTCAGATGAAAAATTCCTTCAGCAGCAAAATACACGAGTATATTTTAAACTGATTTCCAGAGTACACAGAGCAGGGACAGCAGTGCTCTGTCTGGACCCAGCAAACCTCATGGCAGCTGATTTTCATCTCTGAAGATGAAATCCACACGTGAAAGACCTCAAGGGGACAGCACCTGCAGTGGCTACTTCTTATTGCATGAACCAAAGGCTTTGGTTTCCTTTTAGTGCCAGAAAAATGCATCTCCAGCTTCAAAGCAGCAAAATAAATATGCAGGTGTACCCCACTTGCTCTACAAGCAGGAGGAACTGAACCAACCTGCCCACTCAGCTCCTCCAGGTGCTAATAACACTCCAAGGGATAGGAAAAACTGTAAAATCCATAACTTGTAGGAGGGAATCTTGTACTTCAGGACTAACAGTCTGATAGCCCCTTAGTTTTTAGATCTATTACTCTTCTTTTTAATGGCACCAAATCTTTAAACAAGGAGAAACGATATGGTAAAAAGTGGCCACTGACCCAAGCATCAACCTCTGCTGCTGCCAGAGAGCAGCAGCACTACAGCAATTTATTTAGACAAGTTTTACTATGAAAGATAATTAAAGATTTAGAGGCACGGATCGATACAACAGCAAACACTATCTATGTACAGCACTGCAGTTTGCCAAGACCAGCATTTGTGTTACTGCTGCAGATCCATCATACAGGGCTATTACAGTGTCTCAGGTTTGCTGTCTACATCAAAATAGGGATTTTTGTGGGGTCATTTCTACTCACACACCATTAAGACACACACTGCTGTGCAGCAGAAACAGTGCACACCCTGCAGCCAGGCAAATCTAGGTTGGGTTATGAAGCCTTTCAGTCTCTGCTTGCCAAGAGAGAAAAAAGATAGCACATGTATATGTTTCTTTTTAAAGGCAGAAAAAATTTATCTAGAGGCTTAAATAGCTAATACCTGTGGCACTCAAAAGATGTAGAAGATTATGCAAGTGCTAAATTTTAATACTCTTTATTTCCCCTTGCATTCCAGTTGGACTGTCAGGCATTTGATTACAACTTAGGGCAAAGCACTGACGTTCAACTCCTTTAACATCTCCTGAGCTCAACACACCAGAAAGGTGAGCATTGCTTTCCAGACTCCAGAATTCCATGGAACTGCACAGCTTCCTTCAGCAGAATCCCCTCGTACTGGGTACAGATGCACTCAGTAACAAACACCCAGACTCCACAAAATCCTGGTCATTACTGACAGTGATTCAGCAGCAGGAACTTCAAGCCAGTCAATCACAGACTTATTTTTTTGAACATCCTTTTAATGTCCATGCTGCAAACATTTCTAAGCACTTAAAGTTAGTGACAATGAAACATAAAATCCACAGGTTAAAGAGAAGAAACAAGCAGAAATTTAAAAGGAAGGAGCAACTCCTTATTTCTATCACAAATAGGACATGCAGTGACAAAGTCAAAGCATGTTGGATTCATTTAACCAAATGTTGAACAGATGAGGCCAAACACTGGAAACTGTGGAATGAAAAGAAAACTGTAACATCAGAGCAGCATTTTCTGTTGTGTTTTCTGCCCAAATACGATTGCCCGTCAATAGTGTGTGAAACAGCACAGTAAACTACTGGAAAATATTGTTCTATCAATAGCACTTTATCTTTTAAGTTAGGGTATGTTACTAGTCTAAAAATACAAATGGATAATTTCTCAGAAATAAAAGGATGAATATTTCTTTCCAATTAATGAGCCAAACATACACAAAGCTGTAGTGTAGCAAAGCTATAGAATTCTAAAAGGTGGAAAACAGTTATGAGAAGGTTTATGTAAGAAACTGAGAAGATAAAAAGTGCTATACCTGCAACTAAGCATTTGATGATCCCAATTCCAGGCAAAGTAGGATCCCTACCTACAGCAGGATCTGTGAAACCTCAGTGTAAACATCAGAATCTTTTAAAATAAAATGTCCCAGAGCAGAGGTTTTAGACATTCTGAAGTAAAGCTCTTTTTGAGACCCATTTGTATGTCCTGCTTGAAACCCTATTGCAGCCTTGTCTCCAACTCATCCAGAACAGGTCAGTGGCCAGCTCAAGTGTAAATGACACACAATTAAAGGACCATGCAGATTTTTGTACTTCCAATGTGGGCACATAGGTACTCTCACAACTCCACTGATTTTTAGATTACTTGAAATCAAGACACAGGTGTGTTTGTATGACTTACTGCATATTTGACTTCTGAGTCTAATGACACAAATTTCCTTGCCCTAGAGCAATGAAATACATTCAGGAGCTCTGGCTGTAAAGCTTAAGGAAGTCAGAAGGCCAGAGCTCCTGCAGTAAATCTGGTCAGTCCTCTGGTGGAATGACAGCAATTTCTACTTTAGAAATAGTCCCAGAGGTAAAATAAAAAGTGAAGAACTTCAACTCCCTCCCAATACTGAAGCTTTAAGCACCACACTTTCCCTCTAATGAGGGGCAACCCTGCTTTGTTTGCATCTGCTGCACCATCCATAAACACTGTGCCCACCGAGCAGGCCAAGGAAACCCTCGAGTGTCAGGAGACACAGGGTGGTTTCTTGGATTTTATGGTACAGGAGCCTTTGCAGAGCATTTTAATTCTCAGTGCTGAAGAAACACTCGGCTGAGTTTCACAGCAGAACAACTCACAAATCCTGGGGAAGAGGTGAGTGGTGCCAGCCCAGCTCGTGTTCCAGTGCTCCACACCCTGCCGGTGCAAGCCATTCCACATAAGAGTTGGAGCAGAACAGAAAACCTCTGATGCCCCCAAAGTCTCTGCTGCAATCTGTCTCCATGTATTTATCTCTGTACTTGCAGACATTCCTGCTGCAGAGGTTTTAGGGATTTGCTCCTGCAACGCAGCAAAATGCTGCTCCCTGCGATTCCCCTCATCTGGAGGAGAGCTTCTATTACCCAGTTAATGGCCAGTAGACACAACAGTTCCATCACCTTCAGTTACTGACTCTTTTTATCCACTTTGCCCTGTAATGAGGATCTCTGCTTGCTCACATTTACGCAGCAGCAGCAGCATCAGCTCTCCCCTAATCCTGCCACACATAAAAATGGAAAGAGAGATGCAGGAAAACATTAAAATGCCCTTATCACTTGGCTGCAGGGGTATAAACTTAAAATAGGAGATTGTTTTTCTGTTGGAAACAAACAAATAAATACATTTACTTAATTTTCTTCTTAAATAATCCTTATGAGCATTGAAAGGAGCCTTTGATTATTACTGTAAAGATAAACACTGGAACATTCCATTCTATCTCACCCAGGTTAGATAGAAACAAATCCAATTCCTTCCTGTACATGTTTTTCCCAGGTGCATTAACATGCTCTTTACATTCAAGAACCAACTTTTATTACAAGCTGAGTGTGTAGGGAACAGGGAGATAGGGAAAGAAAACAGAATGAACAGAATGCTAATGAGAAAGAAAAATACGGCCCCAACAGCCAATTCCTTTAATTAGACAGACGTCTACGTTTTTAACTTCCAAGTTTTTAATCCTGTTGTTACTGAACTCGAAAGATGGAAAATAGAAACATGGCTCAAATAAACCCTGCAGGCTACCTTGCTAAAGGAAATAGGAAAATTAACCTCTTATCTCCTAAGATGAAAATATGGTACAAAAAAGGGAAAAATTAGTGTTTTATGAGAGCCAGATTCATGAGGCCAATAACAACAACACACAAGCCTCTGAACCAAATCTTGAAAGCAAAGGTAACCAACAGGAGATAAGGAACAAGTCATGCAGGATGGGGAGATGAATGTTTGGTTTTCTCCCGTATATTCTTAACCCAATAATTAAGAGATAAAATATATATTTGATTATACTGAAGCCCTTACTCAATCATGCAAAGCAATAAAAAAATGACCACATGCAAGAAGTCCTGCTAAATAAATAGTAATAAAGGAACAGAAATACAGCCTCTTGCAGGTTTGAAGTACTTAGTTCTCATTTCCTGATAAGGATCTTCATGCAAAGGGCACAAACAAGTTCAGAGAGTTTCCTTGCTTCAAGGTAGTAAAAGCACATTGTTCAAGTGGTTAATATTCAACCCAGAAAAGAAGTCAAACAGGTACCCAGGGATTGTAACTCAAAGCTAAAATTCAGAATTACATTCCACAGACATGCAGGCTCACAGTTCCTCAATCCATACAAGCCTGTGCTTCAGCTCTGCAAAGTCAGAGAGACTGCAGGGAAAAAGGGAGCCATGGCACGGCTCGTGTCTAATTGAGTGCTTGTGTATGAGAATGAGCAGGAGAGAGGGCACACATCCCACAAAAACACACAGACACATCTCGGGAGAGGTGTCAGAGCTGCCTCTTGATTGATCCCTCTGTCAACTCAAGCACTGAAGTTCCTCCTTCAGCTCATTCAGCAGCGCAGGTTTTTGATGTCGATACTTTAAATTCTGTTCCCCAGTGCCACAAATGAGCCAGTAGTGTCTGCACCAGGGTAGGGTTTGTTATCATGCCAGACTCGAGCTTTAAGACCTAACAATATTGCTCTACAGATAATTCCAGCCTGCTCAGTTTAGATGACTTCACCCAAAAGGTCACAAATGGAACGTGTTCCTTTTCCTTCCTCTCTCTTTACTCTTCAATGCTGAGTGGCAGCTGAAAAGGAATATTTGAGAAGAGAACACGAGTCACCTCTCAAGAGCAGAGGCAGCACCAACACCACTTCACTCTTTTCCCTTCTAAGGCAGCAGAGGGACTGTCTCACTTGAAAGCATCTCCTCACTCCAACAACACCAGAGACAGACAGGGAAAAATTCGTCATCAAAATCCAACACTTTGGCATGGAAATTTTTTTTCCTACATTTCTATTGTCACTCAGAAGCTGCATCTCTGGTGCCTCAAGGATTTATCAAAATACTATTTGCTAGTAATCTCTATAGCAAGAACAACATTAATATAAAGCATTTTCCTAGATAACACAATTCTCCTCTTCGCACAGAAAGCAGCTGGAGGTTTATTAGCGTTACTGAGCCCTGTGAAAGGCTGTTCCTCCAGCCAGCACCCTTTCCTGCTGCATGCACTGCCATGGGACACAGCAGTGACTGCATGCACAGCCTGGGCTGTTCCACATGCCAGCCCTGGGACAAACTGCCAGTGCTCCACTTCTGGCAGCCAACACCAGAAAGGATGATAAGATGGCCTGTGGAGATGGATGAGGAACCCCAAAACTCTGCATTTCTATGCTGTATGGCTTTAAACCATATTTCATCCACTTAACGTAGATTTAAAACAGGTCCTTGGGACTTCAATCAGGAGCTTATTTTTAAAAAATGGAAAGTCAATAAAAATTTGCTGAAATACAAGACATTCTTCACATAATTCCAGTCTTGCTATTTTCTGCAACCATTTAACTTAGCACCAACAAAGACAAAGCTATGCTCAATTGTTGTTCAACTGGAATTACCTGACAGGGGAAACTGGTGTAGTTTAAAAACCATCAGCTGCTCCATGCCCTGGGCTGCAGCCACACAGCCACAGCCTGCACAGCCAGGCAGCACCTGACCTTCAGGAGACAAACTCTGAGTGTCACAATTAATGCCTTTTCTCACACAAGTTGCATCTTATGCCCCTAAATCTTCACACCATCACTAAAATAAAATGAAATCAAGCAAGACCTTTACCTTTAAGATTGACCTCACAGCCCCACTTTTCTCCTTTGCTGCCTTCAGCCACAAAACGTCCTAAAAAACCAGAAGCTGTGGTTTCAATCCTGTCTCCAGCAGCCACCCAAAACCTTTTGGGCCAGGGGTTCCCGAGCTCCCCTGGCTGAGCAATTGGCAGCACTTGCAGCTCATCTGGAGGTAACAGCCCCTGATGGACTCAGCTGAGCTGAGCCCTTTCCTGCAGGAAGGGACTTCTAAACCAGCATCTGATTCCCACAAAGATTTTGGGAAATTCCACAGGTGTCCTCTGCTCAGTGGGGTTAATTTTCTCCTAAAGATTCTGAAAGGTTTTGCAGGAAGAAACCAGAAGATGATGTGGGCAAACAGAACAATCAATACCACAGAAACTTTAGGTGTTTTAGGAGGAACCTTTGTAAAAATCCCAATCATTCCTCCATTTCTGTAATGAGTCCTGTGGATAATTATATTTTCATCACAAATTCCAGTGCTCCCAGCACCTCAGAGCAGAATGATCCAGAACCAAAATCCACATTTACATGACATTTTTGTGCCTGGCTTCAGGTTCAAACTTCTGATTCCAGGGTATAAATTTTGTATACACATATAAAGAGAAAAGGAGAGTCAGGGGTGACTTTTCACTCTCTACACCTACTGAAAGGTGGTTGTAGGCAGTGGGGGTGGTCTTCTCCTCCAGTGACAGAATGAGAGGACACAGCCTTAAGTTGTGCCAAGGGAAATATAGGTTGGATATTAAGAAAAAGTTTTTTATAGAAACAGTGATTAAGTACTGTAATTGTCTTAGGGGTGGTGGAGTCACCATCCCTGGATGTGCTTAAAAAAAGACTGGATGTGGACTGGGTGCCATGGTTTAGTTGAGGTGTTGGGGCTGGGTTTGACTTGATGATCTTGAAGGTCTCTTCCAACCCAGTGATTCTGTGATTCTGTGATAATGAATATACCTCTGTATATTCCACATCTATAGAAGCAATGTATACAAGTATAGAGAGAGAGAGCCTGTAATATGCTACAGATTATATTTATAGAATATATCTACACATACTCTATATTCTACAGGATATATCTATAGATATCCTATCTATAACAGGAAATCTGTAACATATTCTCTATCTACAGGCAAGTTGCAGTTGGAAGCCTGTGTTGCACAGTCTCAGCCATTGTTAATTAAAAAAGACACCACTCAAATTACATTTTACTCTAGTCCTTCATTTGTGTCTTCACACTGCCTGCACTTCCTTCTTCAGTCAGTTGCTCCAAGAACTCCAGGGAGAAAAGTAATGTGTTGCTGTGAGGATATGCCTGTGCTCCTATTTAAGCTTTAAAGTTGGCTTCCAGTAGTCAAATAAATAGCAGGAAAGTGGAAGGTTAAAAACTTTGCTTTTCATCTCTGCCAAAACAGTAAAAGAAAAATGAGATTGCTGAATAGCTGACTGACTGCAGATTCAACACAGCAGTGATCTGCCTATAAGCTGCAAAGGGCAAACCCAAGGCATCTGCTTAAAAGCTTATGCCAACTGTGGGATAAAAAGTAAGGAAGCCACAATAAAACATAATTATTACAGGAGCTATAATTATGGCATTATTCTTTGGTGTATTCAATGTTGTGCACATTAAACCTTGTACACTGTGAATATTTAATGATTATATGCTTACTCAGAGCCCTTTCATGTCCTTAAAATACAGGTATTTTTCATGTATTAAGAAAAAATTACACATAATTTTTTTCCTAAGGGTCTGCTGTTGAAAGAGATGGACAACATTCTGTGAGTCTTCTGCAAATTTAAATCTCAAAGCTTTGGAACCTGTGTGTTTACAGCCACTGCACGCCAATTTTCAGTAGTTTTTGGAACAATACTCCACAGTCCTGACCTCAAGAAAACAAAATGTCACCTATGAGTGGTCAACTGCAGCTGCTCTGTCTTGTCATCTGTAAGAACTTTCCATCAAAAGTAGCAGCAGGTCTCTAAGGAGTCTGAAAAGCTTCAGGTACCTGCAAAAATTCTTCTTAGTAACAAGCCAAAGATGTATTTCTGCAGTCAGGAGCAGCAGGAAGGAAGATTCACCAAGTGGCACCAGAGCATAAAGCACAGGAGTTTCTGCTAAACTGCCTCTCTATAAACCATGCACCCAGGAACCATGGAAAGAACTCAGGTTTTAGTATGTAATGCAGTATAACAGGGCTAGACATACAGTTTTCAGTATTTTATAAGGATATAAGTGAAAAATTACCAGACTTTTCTGGCATGCATAGAGGTTTGAGTACAGTGAATGGATTTATGGTATTTTGCACGTTCCACCCTTACCTGAATGGAGAGCACAACTTGATGTGTCTGGGTTTTTATACTGGAAAAGACTGACTTTTAAAACAGCTTATTGATTTTTGGGGGGGTCAACATTCTGGGCTCTTGTAAGGTTGCCAATGGCTTGGCTCAAAATTTGGCTTTTTCCAAACAGCCACCTTTTAATCACTGCAAATGAAAGCAGAAGAAGCAGCTTCCAGAAGTAGAAGTGCTGGTTGGCTCATCCTATCAGGATGGGAATCTTGCAAATCACCCAGCACTGAACTGCTGCTGCTAACTCTTCTCAAAGTACAATTTCCCCATTTTCCCTCTCTTTGTTGGTGACTTCTGGCAGACCAGACCTTCTTACAATCACAGTGCAGTATTGAAAGCCCTGTTGAAATTAAGATGAGTGACATCTGCTGCTCCACCAACCACAGGGGGTCCAGCAAACCCATTTCTGACACATATAAATATCTATTTTTTGCTAAATGACCTTTCTTTCTTTCTTTCTTTCTTTCTTTCTTTTTTAATTTTTTTTTTTCATTAGGATGTTACAATTAGTTCTTTTGGTTGCTTATTACAATATTTTTCCAGGAATGAGAGGTGAGCTGACTGACATTTAATTTCCATATTTCTTTTTTCCCCTTCCTAAAAACAGACATGACATTTCTTGGTGTTTTGCATCCCAGGCTCACATCCTGCATTCATTCCCCAGGATAACTGCCAACCATTCCAAAATCATTCCGTGGGTTCTCCAGGTAACCTAGATAAAGATCACCTGTCCAATTGATTAAGAAATATTTAAGCTATGACATCAAGTACGAGGGATGGTTATATATGTAATAAAGATGAAATATTGCTTGTTTTCAAAAGCACCGTGATGTTCTCATGTTTTTTATTATTACTTATTCCCAATTTATTACCTCAGCAACACCGCCTGCTCTATCATTCCAGCTAGCCAGGGAGCACTTCTGATCCCCAGGATATGGTTTGTGGCCTTGAAAGGATATTGAGTTAAAAAGAAAATTAATGTGAACTAAATTAAGCCCCTCAATGCATGCCTCACTTTTTAAAACTGGAGCTAAATCACAGAAGCACGGGCTCCCAGGCTGGAAGGGGACCTCAAGGGCGATGCTGTTTGGTAACGCGTCCCAAGCCTCCATGGCAATCCAGCCCTGAGCATTTGCTGCTTGCAGCTGCTCCCACTTCTCCATCTGGAGGACTCCAGCCATCCAACACAAGTCCCAAGGTACATCTCAGGCTCTGGGAGCTCCTCAGGAAGTAATTTCGATGCTTGCTGGAGCAGCTGATAAAAACAGGAGATTTCCTCATCCCACGCTTCGTAACTCCGGGTCAGGACAGAGGGAAGGAGGGAGAGGAGAACCAGGGAGAGGTTTCTGTGTGTCCTGGGACAGCCAGCAGCTCAGAACACACCAAGCCCCATGTCTGGAAGCCAGGCTTTATCTTTCCCTGCTCTACAAAATGAGGATGGAGAGACAGAGGTGAAGGCAGAGAGCTATGAAGAGACCTTCTGCTTGTTTTCAGTGCTTATGGTGGAACACAACAGGATCCATGTGCTCCTTAGCATTGCCTGGGGTCTCTTGAACATCAATTTCTTGTTCTCAAACTACAAAAAGCCAGCTGATGTTCTCCTTTAGAGTCATGCAAACCATTAAAACATTGACAAATGTAGTTCTGGGCAGAAAAGAACAGCAGCAGGGAAGCAGCAGAGCCCCCCAGAACACCTGGCATGTCACACACTGAATATTGATGCAAATCCCACACTCAGCTCATCCCTCAGTAGAATTAACTACTTAAAGTAACTAAATGCATATAAAGAGGCCATTTACACAAGCCTAATTGTTTGTACTATTTCTCCAAGCAAGTTCCAAGTGCTCTGGGGCCAGGAATGGGAATTCTTTTGTGTTAAGAAAAGGATGTTGAACACAATCTTATTTGCAAACTATCTCCATTTCCCAGTCAGCTCTGGTGTCTGGGGTCACAGAAGTGGCATTTTTGTTTTGTTTTTGCAAAGCAATGAATGTTTTAACATTTACCATCAGTAGTATTTGTAGTATGCAAGGTTGCCCGTTCCATGGCCTTCTACCACTTGATATTTAAAGGCTTGTAGATAATTGTGGAATATTTTGCATATTATTTGGTGCTGTATGTACTGTTCATAAATATGTATTACCTGGCACAGTGTGTGTACCAGTCGTAAAAGTTTAATGGATTTAAGAATTACCTTAAGAAGAACAAAAATTGTACTGGGTATTTGTGCATTTATGAGCACATACACCCTACCCTTGTCAGTAAGTTTGTAAATGAAAAAGGAAATAGAATGGAAAAGGGATTTTTCTAATCATACCTTTGACAAAATAATGGCATCATTATCTTTCCTACATTAGGTAACTGTAGAATATTTCACTTCAAATGATTTATCCTCACTGTTTGTTTCTGTAAAATCTTTCTCATAGCTGAGCAAATTGCAAAATGTAATTTCAGAACTCTAAAAAATCTGCTAATTCGAGAAGGTAGTGCTCTAAAAATATCTCTGTTATCAGGGGTTTCCAGGAAGTAGATGTAAAAAGGGAGAACTAATTCTTAGATTATGCAGTGTACCGATATGAAATCCATTTGATTAAAAATACAGAAAAACTGGGTTTTTTTTAGCCAAGCCATAAATTTGATTTGTCTCCTTCCCTCTCAATTTTTAAACTAACAGCTCCAACTTGTTGCTTCATCCCAGCCTCTTTTATGCCTCCAGGTCTAAAGGAAAAGCTCCACAGTCACCTCAGATATCCCATTTGTCACTCTGCAGCACCAGCACCACTCAGAACCCCAGAGCATCAGGACAGACCAAACTGGGATCCTTGCTTTCCAAAAGCACTGGCTCCATGAGATAAGAAAATCTTCATTAGCTGCTCTCTTTATGGAGACAGTGAACCAATTAAGGAACTCCAACTCCACGCAGCAGGGCCAGAATGTGAATGTACACCCGAGATAACTCAGTTTAAAACCTGTAAAACTCCCAGTGCTTTAGATAGTGCTGATATTGGAGCTGGGTCTGTGGGATCTTTCATGGCAGTTTGGTTTTACTGAACAGCACATGCCCATAACAGGCTGCTCACTTTGTCCTTCTGGAGCTTTCCAGAATGAAGGATTTGCTTGAATATTGTTTTTTGGGGTTTTTTTTTATTTCAATGTAATAGTTCACAGATTAAAAAAATTCAAATGATGGATGGTAAACATTGCATTCCACAGAAAGCATCTTGTGTGAGAAAACCATCCTTAGTTTTTATAAGTGGAAGGATTCCAATTCCCTTTCTGGTGTTTGCAATTGAGCTGCTGAGAAGATACTGCTCAAAGATCCTTACCGTGGGAAATAAATTTGAATAGTTCATTTTCTGGAAGGCCTTGAATAAGTAGCTTTCTTATGCATTCATTCTTTAAAATTACTCAGTTTAATACAGTCAGTGCCACTGTTTTATTGTTCCCCTTTTAAATTTATTTTTAGCACCAACATCCAAACAAAGCATTACGACTATAAAACCCCACGGGCTGGTTTGACTTGGAATTAAAAAAATGCAGCGTTAGCAGGGGCAAATGGGGAGATATTTTTAAGTCACACACATAAATTAGGCAGAGGGAAAACAGGTTGCATTAGATAAGTTTAAATTTAGATCTGGTGCTGCAGTTCTCAGGTTTTGCAGTACATCCTAGCCTGAATAAATACAACAGTAGGGTGGAGTTATTAGAAATCTCCAGGTAAATTAGCAGCTCCATCCACAGCTGACAATGTGCAATACTGCCCAGGTTATTCTTTTTCATGGAAGCAAAGCTCCATCTAGACAAAATTAACTTTTGCAAACTTTTTCTCAAAAAAGCCCCCTACAACTCCTGATGAAAAATACTGATTTCAGTTAAAGCACTTTTGCATATCTCCTGAAACAATTCCTTCACCAATGCACAAAGGGGGCATCATTGGGAATTTTACATGGCAAACAAATTAATCTATAAAATATTACAGGCAAAACTTACCTAAGCATGATATAAAAAATTATTGAAAACTTATTTTGGAACAATAATGGGGTGTGTGGGGGGGGAAGTATCTTTTTTTTTTCTCTTAAGGAAAGGTGTTTGCTTCCTGGATTATGAATTTGGCATCTGACAAAGTCACAATTACTCTTGAAATCACAATGATTCATGTTTTGGGCTTATTTTTGCCACCTTTTATGCATGTAAGCTGACAAAAATATGGATATGTATGCAGTCTATATATGATTGTATAAATTAATCTAATCCCTTAACAAAAAAATAAATAAAAATGGAATATTGTAATGGAGAATTAACTAATGAGGATTTAAACAGAACTTTAAACTCAAGGAAGTACCAATAAGACATCCTGTGGAAGATGGAAAAGTCCCCAATCTGAAGGACAGCGACAAAGCCCACCATACCCACATGCAGCCACTGAGACACAGTTATTAAAGGTGCTGAGAGGAATTCAATTCCAGGCTGGAAGCAGAAATATCAGGCATGAGAGGGGATTTCTGCAGTAACTGCTCTGGCTCACAGATATTGATCAGAGCATGCAGATGAAAGGCAAACATGGAGCTGGGCTTACAGACAAACCAAAATATTATTGCTGTCACAAAATCAGGACATGTCCCTTTCCCCCTTTGTAATTAGGCACTTAAGGAAGTGTGCATTGTCCATCTCCTAATTTCACCAATAACTGAGAGTAAATTCCATCTTCACTTTAAATGCAGCATTGAGCAGGTTGCTGAATCAGTTCACTCTGGAACTGCTCAGACTGCTGCAAATTTAGGAACTACTTCCTGGAGATGCAGAGTTAGTCAGAATAAATCCTGGATCACAGTTCCCTCAGTTGCTAGGCCTTTTAGCTTATGCTTTTAAATTTCATTTGCTTACAAGCAATGAATTGCAATAAGTCAAGCTTCCCATGCTCTTCTACCATTTATTTTCTTTCTTTTACAGTTGTTTGGAAAGCAACTGTGGCACAGCAATATTGCCAGGAAGCCCCAAAAGCTCATCTGGATTCTAAAAAGGAGATATTGCTGCTTGAGTCCACAGTTAACTGGTCAGACTCACCTTACCCTGGGAATACAGATAAATATAGTGTAATAGTGTATTATAGTGTATGTAGTATGTGATATTATATATATATATTTTTATATATATATAGGATTTATATGGTGTATTTACTCTAGAGGGCAGGGCTGGGAAATTAGGGATAGAGGCATCATTTCCTGCATGTCCCACCCTGTTCCATATGGAAAAAACTGAACACATTCTGCCTTTTCTGGCATTTAAAATATAATACATATATATATATAATTACAGAAGTATCAGGAACTTTCTGGTTACTGCAGACAATTAATGCCCAAACACACAATGTATCTGCCACAAACAGCCTCCCTCAGCAGATTCAGGGCCGGGGCCATTTCATTAATCACTGTTTGCCTGAGGCACAGCACATGAACTTCCCTAAATTGCTGCCAGGGTTCCTCCATCATCCTTTGGCTTCAGAATGAGAATTTCCCCACAAACCCTGCCCTGCTCAGCACAGCCTGGGAGATGTGCAGGACACACACCTGCTCTTAGGGGTGCAAATTAAATCTCCCTGCAGGAGGTGGTGAAGGAGATGTGGCAAAGGAGTCCAAACCTGCTTGGAAACTGCCAGTCCTTTAAGGCAGAATTTGACAAGAATTCTGAAAATGCTGTCAAGTAATTAAAGACAGATGTTACAATTCCTGACTTTAAACGAAGTCAAGACCATTTAACATTTTGTACGATCAGAATATTAAACAAATGTGATCAGAGAGGATTGTATCACACATGAGAAATAAGGGGTTATGTTCTGCATCCTTACTGCAGCTCAATTAAAATAAAAAACCTTGTCCAGCCTATGAACAAATACTTGAAACTTTTGGTTTCAAAGTGTCTGCTTATCAAAGGTACAGTTCTGTGCACTGTGAATGAACAAATCAGCTGCATAAACTTCAGATATTTCAAGCACATCTTAGACTCAGAGATGATACCCTTCTCATTTTTAATTTTAATTCAAAAAAACATTGATTTTTTCTTCTTAACCACATCCCCACACTCTACAGACCCAGGATATTCAGACACAAGACTTCAGTGGCTGAAGCCTCCCAGCACTCACACCCAGATCCTGGGGAACCTCTGCTTTCTGTTAAAATCACTTCTGATAATTCCATATCATAATCTTCAATAGGTTATATGGCCATTTAATCAAAATTCCATTCCAGAAACTACAGCAGCTTCTCAAGATCTAAGTTCTTTAAAATAAAAAAGGTGATGCTTAAATAAGCAATCCCATACGAGTGGGAGGCTGAGATGCCTTGAGGAAGAGCATCAGAATTCCTAATGGTCACAGCACAATTTCCAGTTCCACCTAGTAAAACAAATCCACAAATAATTAGGTTTAAAAAAACCCCAAATCCCCAAACAACAACAACAAAAATAAAACCATAAAAGAGGGGAAAACTTCCAGATGTTTAAGGCAAACCAATTTTTTCTCTACACACCAGACCAATGTGAGATGACTTTTGACACCAGCTCTGTCTACTTGAAAAGCCCCTTTCATACCTAACCTGGAAAAACAGCTCACTGATGAGTTATGCCATTGGAATGTGGCATTTTGATGTGAGATTAAAAGTCATCCAATTTGAGAACATGTTGGGGAAAATAGCATGAGCAGCACTGAAAAGCAGCTCACTTTGAAAGCTACTACAGTAAGGCAGCTTCATATGGAAAAAAATGTGCTTTTATTTATTTTTACACATCACCTCCCACAAGTGTTAAGACTGTTCACCTTCTGGCATAGACTAAAAGCTCTTGCTGAGTTCACAGACATCAAAGACTTACTGGAATCCACCACATGGCTTAGCTCTTGCACAGAATTATTTTATAACAGTGGAGGAACGCTTCTAAGAAGTGATGATAGTTTATGAATCTGAGAGATCTACTGAGGTGTTTCCAAATTTTCTAGTACTGTATAATATAATTCTAGAATATAAATAACAATAACAGCTTCTGGAGGTTGAAAAACTTTCAATATTGGATTGGTGTTATCATTCACTGCACACCACCTTTGACACAAACAAGAGGAGTTGTTTTCCCCAATTTTTGCCCCTCAGGATCATTTTGTGACCCTGGAGACCACAGCACAGACAACAGATTTGGCTCTAGCACTGGCCCACACCAGTGGGATTTATCACAGGTTGTTTTTACACAGTTCCAGCCTAAGATGGACAACTTGGCAACCTCAACATCTGCACTTTTTTATTCCAAATCTGTTTCACCGCTGGGCGTGGAACCCCTCTGCAAGACAGATTGGATGTTTATTTCCTAAAAATGAATATACAGGGTAAATTCAGGCAGAAGGACAGAAAAGAAAAGGAGGAGGGAAAGAACATCAATAATTTAGTGTTGTCTTTGTTAATTTAATAACTCACTGAGGTATTATTCTATTAAAGTGTCATGTACTAAAAGCACCTCTTCAAAAGGGATGCCAAATTCTCTTCAGTGTCAAGGAAGTTTAAGCTTCCAAAACAAACAGATACCTTTGTCTAAGAGCATTTAGCTACTTTGTATTCCTGCCTGCTAATGTCTCATGTGAATTGTTTTTAGTGGTAAAATTTTGTCTATAATGTGCAAGCATTGCAGCACTTTGAAGTAATGAAACCCAATGGACCCTTCATCCTTATTCTGTTTATGTTATATAATTATAAACTCATTATTTTTGTATAAAATGGTATTCTAATCTAGAAAAGGATGCTACAAGATACAGCAAATCAATCTGTCAACCCTGCAAACCAAACATAAATCTGTCAACCCCACGCTGATGACAATTGTTGTTTGGAATGGAAAAGAGATATGACTTATGATCATAAATAGCAAAGCTCAAAAATTAAACTGAACATGAAGCTGAGCTGTTTTCCTGCCTCTTTTTCATCCTCACTAGCAATAAAGGTTCTGATACCTGAGCCATGCTTGCTTCTTGTGCAGCATCACTGTCTGCACTGTGCATGATCTCAGCACAACCACTGAGCACTGTCTTGTCACTCCTGGTCATTCTTCACATCCCAGTCCTGAGCATGGAACTCATATTTTAAAAGCCCTGATTACTGCCCTCCTTAAACTGGCATTAATATCTGCCTTTGAAACCCCATCACTGTGAATGTACCCAAATTATTTTTTTCAAAATAATGAAAAAGTGAATTATTTTCACTAATATTTCCAGTGCTCCTTATGGTCACGTCCTGTGGTGTTTTGGCTACATCAGTCAACAAAACCCTAAGGGCTGTGTTTGGTCTCTCTCTGCTCATCACTGTCACTATCAGAGGAACAGCTCAGCATCACTGGGCTTTCTTATCAACTGTGCCAGAAGAATGACTGAGCCACCACCACAGCCATTCCTGTGGCAGTCAAGCATCAGGAAGAGAATCTCCATGTGCTCTAGGTCTGGACTGCATTTAAAAAAGAAGAGGCAAAGAGCAGAATAAGCCCCCATGGAAGCACAATCGTCCATGGTACAAGCCCTACAAGCACAAGGAAATCTATTTTCAAAGCAGCTGGAAACCCACATGAGAAATCCTTACTCATTCATGCAAGAAAACATTTTTGTTGTAAACTTTCAGGAAACTGAAAGCTGCTTGTGAGGAAGGAATGGTTTGTCTAGGAATGAATTATAAGTGCAGGATGACAACACAGAAGTGTGGAGCTGGAAGGGACACGTGCAGCATTGCTGTAATCAACACTGATCGCTATTTTTTTTTTGACACTAAGTTTTGTGAGACAAGACTGTGTCCTGCTATAAGTATATTGTGCTCACTCCCTTGAGCCAAGATCATATTTTATCCAGCAATGTAATTTTTCTGTTTAAACCTGCTGTCAAACACACTGAGAGACAAGTCTCAATAAGGAAAAGGATGCAGTTGACCAGTAAATTTTCCCTCTATATTACTACTCTTTTTAATCTTAAAGCTTCTCTCTTGCAAGAACTTTAAGCAGTTTATTTTTATGATGTTTTATTTGTTCTGCAGAGTGCTGCTGCAGAGTGGTGTCTCCACTTCAGTTAATGCAGAGTAATCCTGTTATACAACACAAGCCTGTATTCTCCAGAGTTTCAAAGCAACAGCTTTTCTGTTCAGACTCCAGAAGATAGGATGTTTTCTCTGCTGCTCTTCACGCTTCCAGCTGTTCTGACAATGATGGTATTTACAGCTGGGGGAAAATGGTTAATAAAATTACAAGTATCTGCTAGAGGAGGATTCAGGGGATGTGCCATCAGCTTGGGCTCTCTCTGACATGTTAGAGCCATCCTGAAGACCTGGCTGAAGGCAAACTGCACATTTCCACAATCCCACTTGGCTGCTGTGTCCAATCTTTGCACATCTGATCCTGGTTTTAGACAGCACATGACTCGAGTGCAGAGAAGGACATGTATGATCAGAAAGAATTGCCTCACCTCTCACAGCTTAATTAATCACATCTCCATTTTCACACCGTGTCCCCAGGTCCCTCTGACAACAGCAGAGGTGAAACTTTGTGCAAACACACAGCAGTGCAGTGGTAACATCAGTGCTCTGCTGCCTGTGCCATGCAGAACTGTGCTCTGAGGACTGTGGTACGAAGCAATTTGTGGTAAAGAATGTCAGTGGGACATTCAACAAAAAATTCTTTAGAGTTTTTAACCCCAGACAAAGAGAACTCATGCTGTGGTAAGGGCACAGCATGCACACAGCATTACCTGCTAAAGGCTCTGTTTTAAACAGCTCCATCTAGCAGGGGGTCCAGGATTTGGAAGAAATATTAAAGCTCTGAGGATGCAAGACAAAGCATTGCCTGCCTATAGGCAAAGCCAGCAGGGAGGAGAGACCCCAGGCACAGGAAACCATCCCCAGTCTTTCCCATACATGTGTTTCTCAGTCATAAATATCATTTATCAACTGTCCTGCTCCCACTGTCCCATTGACAACAAAAGGGTCCAGTTTATATTCCAGCCATTTTTAAGGTCAGTTTATGTTTTCTGTGTTCTCAGCACAGCTTAGCACTCCAAAAGGTTTCTGAACAAGCCCAGTCAGTCTCTGGAGAATGCTTATTTCAGTAGTTTCAAATCTTAAAAAAGTGTAACTTAAATTGACTTCCCAGCTGACACTGTGGTACCTTCCAAAGGGTCTTTTTCTCTGAGCTTGTTTCTGCCTGTAATCAGCATCCTGGCAGAAATCTTATCCCTGTCAATCAGGATGGAAATATTAACTGGGGAAAACCACGTCTATTTAGGCATCCTTAGTTTCATCAACTCTCTAGAGTTTAATTATGAATAATTTTAATGTACAGGCAGAGACTTAGGAACTGTGTGAATAATACATACAGATAACAAAAGAAAAGACAGAATCAATAGTTGAATAAATGACAAGGGTCAGATGAGCATTTTCAGGGAAAAAGAAATATTTACTAAGTCTTACTCTTCAGTAATCACTTCTGAATAAATTCATACTATCACAAAAAGTAGCATAATTTATTTAGAGTAAATGGGTGGAAAGGTAAGTGTCATAAACCAGCTTTTAACTGACAGCTCATCAGAACACTATTGAAGATGATAATGTATTTTGGAAAAGGCTTTAGGAAGAAAAAAAAGAATTTTAAGGTTGAATAAATACTTGTAGATATGATGCTATGCCCTCAAGAGTCCTGTTTACATATTGAGGCGTATTTTGTCAGCAGAGAAGAGCATATTAAATAAATATATCCCTGTTTTTCCATTATGCACAATATAATTTTCCAGGAGGGGAATGCAGGAGCCAGCACTATTTCCCACTCCTGTCCTGTAGAGAGATTCCAAACTGGATTAGAATATTGGAAGGAAGACTTGAGCTAACAAAGCACACCCACAGAACTGAGCTGGTATTTGTTTCACTGGACTGAAGATCTTTGATGTACGTGGAAGGAACCTGGGATAGTGGAAGGTGTCCCTGTGCATGGCAGGGGTTGGAACTGGAGAAGTTTTGGAACTGGAGAAGTTTTAAGGTCTTTTCCAACCCAATTCCATGGTTCTGTGTTCCCAGCCCACTGAGTGAAGGATTTATGAGAACAAGAGAATAGAAAATATGGTGAATGCATTTCTAAGATTGCAGCATTATTCACTAAAAACCCAGCAAAGTGACAAAAACCAGATGTGAAATTGCATACTAGGTTTTCAAGCAAAGCTCCAGAAGAAAGTTTAAGGGCTGGCTTCTCTCTCCTGAGAACACAGAATTGTTTTCAGATCTTCCTCAAAGTCCCACTTCTGATGCAACCCCCCTTTCCTTTCAGGGCACAAGCCAAGGGAAGGGTGTCTGCCTTTGACTTCTTTGTTGTTTGCATTTGCCTTGTCATCGTTTCCCAACACAAACAAAATCTCTGTGAGACACCACTCTGCTCTCTGCACTGCCCAGGCTCATTCCAGCTCTTCAGAAAATTATTGAACTTAAAAAACCAGATTTTATCTGGGTCAAAATACCCAAAAGATGGACAAATATTTTCTTTCCAATGTTTTCTATGATGCCAAAAAGAAGCAACACCTACACATGGGCAACTTTCAATATTCAGTGTTCGGATTTAAAGATCTGATAACTTTTTTCTGGGCTATTTTTGTGCAAAAGAGAACCAGATGAAAGCATAGTTAGCAAACTCCTGGGTCAGAGATTTCTAGTCCTTTCTCACTCTGAATTAGGTGAGGCTCACAGGAAGGCAGTTTGCAGAAAGAACTGATTCTGAAAAAGCTTTCATCAGCTGCACTGGGAAAAGATGTTTGAATATCAAAAAAACATTTTTCTCCATCCTCACAGCACCAGCTAACTCTCTAATCTTAAATCTTTAAAATAAAACATCCAAGGAATGGGAGGACATGAAGTTTGCAGGTAATGATATTTGGAATGTACGTCTGAGATGGAGCAGATTAGTGAAGCATGAACCCACCAAGCATTCCAACTGAGATGGAGGAAAAATGAGTTTGCATATTTTATATTACCAACATCTATGAAATACCAAGGAGGTAACGCTGATGTCACTGACACTGACAGGATTTTCTGTACAAGGAAAGTTCTCCTCACTTGTTTGTTCTCGAGTAGAGAACGTCACCTCTGGCACTGAGAAAAGTGATGTCATCACATCTGGGATGAACAAACTCCAACCTTCTTGTCTTTCATTACAAGCCTAAAATGTGCCAAACACCAAAGTAATGTCTTTAAATTGTGCATGGATTGTTTGAGAATTGTAGTTTCAGTCTATTAATTGTCAACTGATGTGTTTGTTCTTTGGCCTACAGAAAATTAGTAATGAAGATTTACTCCGAGGTTTTCCACTTCAGATTTCCCATTTGATTATTATGATTCTATAAATAAATGAACTGAGAAAAATACTACTATGCCAGAAAATGCTATAAAAAAAGACAAAAACTGTGTTTCTCCCAATCTTAAAGAGATAGTCGAGTTTTATATGCCTACAAATGGAATTACATCATAAAATGTGAGAACCCATTTGTAGTAAAAGCTAAAGCCAAAACCTGTTCTAACAGTCCCATACCTAGCAAAAAAGTGGGCAGAAAAATTGTGAAACTCAGCAGCTAACCTAACTCTATTTGACAATAATTTTGTAATTTCAATAAAGCAAAGATGCCCATCAGTGTGTCAGACTCTGTTCAATATTATCAAAATAGAGACTACATTGCATCCATTTGAATGAACCAAATTCAGTCATCAATACTGTCAGGAGACTGCCCCAGTTCTAGCTGTGTGGAAACAGTGGACTCCTCTAAAAAAATTATTTTCCTTTTCTTTGAGTAGCCAAGGAAAAACTAGTCAAGAATCCATATGTGGAACTTCTTTTTGTTCTATCCCATAAATTCAATTAGAATTCTAAAGATTGTTTTATTAATAACATTCTGCTTCTTCAGCCAGGCTTCCAAAAACAAATTAAATTAATTCTTTTTACCACAAGACTTCTGCATTGTATCCTCTATCAGAAGAAACTTAATTCAGATCCATAAAGCTGGCTAGATCCTAAGCTGCTCTCAAAGCTCCCAACACTGCGAAGAATTGTGTTCCTGCAGCTCCACTGAGTCCAGGAAAGACAGAAGAGCTTGCAAACTCATCCACAAAATCCCTTCTCTTTGCTTATCCCTGAAACTGCTCAGCGTTTCCCAGCTCCAAATAGCAGACAAACATAATCCAGTCCCTCTAGGAGAAAAGTAAATCTTTACAATTTGCTCACTTTAAGGAATCTTCGATATAAATGAGTATAATACTGAGATTTACTACATCATCAAGTTCCAAAGCAACAGTTTCATTTCCAGCCATTTATTCCTTCTAGAAGTTCTACTATAGCAAATGCTGCATCATCTTTTTAGTCTTAAATTTCAACTCTTTTAAAGTTTGAAGAACTGTTTTACCACTAATTACCATTATATCTGTGTGGCAAATGGATTTTTAAAGCTTAAATTAGTCACAGATGGGGAGATACAAAAAAACGGTTGCAAGAAAACACATTGTGCTCATTGTGTTCACAGGAAGCTCTACCAATGGATGTAAAATGACAAAGTTGAGACATTTTGGCCCATTATTATATTTATTCAAACTTTAAGGAACTGACAGAACCACAGCCATTCCTTCATATGTGCATATGGATCATTTTGTACCAAACTCTTTTCAGTTCCTGATTGTCTCAGTGCTGGAATATTTCAGTGCTGGAATATTTCAGTTGCTGCTGTTCCCCTTCCTGACCCTTCTGGGCTGCCAGTGTCTGATTTTTGACTGCTCTAATTTCTGTTTGTCCAACACTTACATTTTCATTCCTGTTTGATGAAAGACAACTTCAGGCTGTACAGAGAACAGAGGAAAAAAGAAAATTCACTAAAGTAGGAAGGGAGAGTCAAAGCCTGGGCAGGTGAAAAGGGCATAATCAGCTCCATAAGCAGGAACTGAGAGAACCTCAGCTCAGCTCAGCTCAGCTCCAGGCTGAGCTCCCAGGGGGACCCTTGAATGTCTAAAAAGGGCTGGAGCTTTTCTCACACTGGATGCATTACTGGGCTCTCCCTTCCATCCAGCTTCACATTTTCATCAAAACTTTTAGGGATTCAAGACATCTCTCCCTCTTGTCAACTTCTGTTGAAATCAGCCAGGAGCTTCCAGAGGGACTCTGAAGGTCAGGAGTGGGCAGCAGACAGGGAGGTGTGGGACAGGGGGGAACCAGAAGGAGGTGACAGGCAGCAAGAGTGGGAGGTTGAGGGCTTTTAAAATTATTATTTCATCTCAATGTTCTTTTGATTGCAAAATCATTCATTCTATCAGTTTGAAAAATAAATCAATCTTCTTAAGTTTCAAGTTTTGGAGATAAAACAGTTTCTTCTTATTTACCTTTCTGAGTAAGAGACACATTAAAGGGGAGTGAAGTAGAGAGAAAAGGGAGCTTATTGTCACTCTTTTACCCTTCTGCTCAATAAATGTTTCCATTCTATGTTTAATTTGCAATTCAGAACACTGCTTACTACCACTTGTACTGATCTTTTCAATTATTTAAAAAAGTAATTAGTTAGATTATAATGTCTGGGTAGAATGTGGTGCTTTTCAGTGCCACTTTATTCCCTACATAGTCACAGCTGAAAGTTCAAGTTAAAACCTTTTTCAGTATTATCTGCTGGAGAATCCCACATCATTAACTCATTGCTCACAGTTTATCAAGCTGTCAACACGTGGACATGATTTTGGTCATTCACAGCCTTGAGTGAGCGTCAGTGAATGACAAGAAGTGTTCCACCTTCTGAATCGATGCTTCTCAAGCCAGTGAGCCATCAAACATCTTCCATGGCCCCTCCAGTCTCCCTAACTAAATTCCATTAAGGTAATACTGCTGCTGCCTGATTAATTCATTTTCCTATCATTTCCCACTGTAGTGTACTTTGCTTTATTCCACCATCTGAATATTTCAATTTTACATATTTTGCTTCCCTACTGAGTTGCTGGTATAATTTCCCCATCTCTTTTGCTGTACATTGCTTTCATGTTTCCTCCTGCTTTTCCAGATCTCAGTCTTCTGAATCATTTCAGTCCCCTCTGCACATGTTCCACTTTTATGCTGTGGGATACTCCCCTTGCTCCCCTGCATCTCTTCATTCCAGGAGATCATGCACTGACCTCAGGCACAAGCAGCAAAGCCAGCAGGAGGAAAGTCAGTGTTCAATGTAACACAGACAGCTGAGAGGCTCTGTGGCACACCTGGGGGAGAGGCACTCACTAAAAACCGTGGCCAACAGTGCAATCACTTTATCATCACACACAGCAGCTCTCACATGGCTGATGATAATCCACATTGCTGGGCAGGTTCAGAACAGAGCAGGCTCTGTTTACCTCAGGGACATCAGCCCGTGCCACCTGCCACTGGCCAGAGCTGGGAGCTCAGAGCCATTAGAGGCAATAAAATCATAAACCCCACAAAAACCGGCCACAAATAAATAGCAGGCACAGCAACCCACCCCTGAAGAGGAAACTGGTGACAGCTCCCTGTGCTGCCATTCTCTTTCAAAGTCACAAAAACCCTTTTGAACCTCTTGTATTCCCCTGACTAATGCCATCATTATTTCAACACTGGCTGTTCAGAGTGAAACAGGTGCTATCTTGTCAAACGAGCCTCTCAGCTTTCATCATCCCCGAGTTCTTCACTGTGTATTGTTAAGCTGACAAGGTTTTGGGTTGCCTGGATACCAGGTCATGCTGATATAACTGCTAGTGATCTCTGCATAACCAAACTTTGGTGGTGAGAAGCAGGAGAGGGGAGGGACAGTGTGGAAAGGAATTGTTTTATTCCCATCTCGTCCTCCCAGCAAAAAGAAGTTCCCTGAGTTTATCTCAGAGGGCTGGTGGAATGCTTCCAGCACCTGATTAAAACAATTCACTCCATAATAAGCCAGCATTTCTAGTCTCATTTCTAAAAGCTTTTCTTTAGCTACTTACAACAGTCTGCTAGATTCCTAAATAGAAGGGAGAGATTAATCTGTGCTAAATTACTTGATGCGGGTTTAAAATTATTCTGGCAGAAAAGTAGAACAAAGTTTGCCCAAGGAAGCAAAGAATGGAGCATCCACCCCCCTCCTCCAGTTCAGAATGCAGTGATGAAAATACCCAGGAGCTGTAGCACCATCCAAGTCACAGAAATACTAAAAGTCAGTCGAATCAGATTTTTGTTCTGAATTTTCTTTATCTCTCTCTCAGGACAGATGGCTCTCAGAAATAAATGTTTTTCAGCTACATGCTTGCCTAAACTGTACCAGGAAATTTTTCTGTAAATATGATGCTTGTAGAAAGATTGTTATAGGAGAGGGTTTGTTTTATGTAAACTGGTTTTTGGTTTTCATAGCACTGAAGTTATATTTACAAAGCATCATTTTCCACTGAGATGCTGGAGGCTCATCTTGTTCTTGTCCTGGGACAAAAAGGTTTTCCACAGTAAAGTGCCCAACCTCACCTGCAATTTCCTGCACAAAATCTATGACTGAATTCCTTAAAACTGAGTTTTACAAAATGTTTCAGACTTTGAAGACACAAGTTGTAAAACTCCAACTTCTGAAGCCATCAACAAAACAGGAAATCCATCTTCATCAATGGCACTCATTCTCCTGTAGCCAAATAAAAAGGATTTGCCTAAATAATACACTTTGGCAGCTCACTCAGGCATATAAATTGAAATATTGAAGTTGATTGAAATGCTCCTCAAGCCTTTAATGTTTTAAGTTAATGTTATATGAAAGCCATCATCTATCACATGCAACTTTGGAACCAGGCAGGTTTAGCCAAGTAACAAGTTTTCCTTGGATGATGTCCTGATGATTTTGGGCAGGCAAGGTTTAAAGAAGTCATGAAAACTACTTTCTCTTAAATGGACAAAAAGATGTCCAGCCATGCACATAGTTCATATACTCTGCTAATTAGTAGGAATCTTCTCAGGACCTTCAAGACAGTAATTACTAAACACAGTAATTAAAAATTATGGAGAAATGCTCTTGATCACAACTGGTGAAAAAAAAAGAGATGCTAAATGGGTTGTTTTAATTTTCAGTTAAGCGCACAAAACTTCATTCAGGCCCTGGGTATTACAAGAAAAATAAAATTGAAACAAGAGCAGACCTGTAGGACAGGGGAGGGACAGAAAAGGAGAGCTGGTGTGTGGCAGAAAGGACAGAAATTAAAATGACACAACAAATTAGAGCAAAAAGATGTGATTTAACATGAATTAATATATAGAAATCACAAGGAAGTTGGTGTGTTATTTTACAAATCTCAAACTGTATTGAATCTATCGCTTGTTTAAAAGGCAACAACTTTATTCTTACAGCCTCAACAAAAACTTGCATTGCTGTCATTCAGCAAGAGAAGCCAAAACAGAGACACTGGAGTCAGAGTTCACATGTGAGAGGATCCCAAATCTGATGGCAGGAGTTCATTTGACCTCCTCCTCCTATCACTGCTCTACAGCTGGAAAAGCAAAAGCCTGCACAGGGAAAAGGGTGATGATGCAGCTTTGCAGTGCAGCAGGACATATTTGCAGAATTGACATTAAATGGGAGGAAAAAAGATTTGAGAAAATGTACACATCAAGTGACTTCCTACCCAAAGCCTTCCGAATTTTTGGAATATGAACCCGTGGCTCCAAAGTAGAGCCATAAAATCCCCCCAGCCCCTGATGGGCCATGCTAATAGGCATGCAACTTGCAACACTTTTTAACATGTATTTTTAATTTAATCCATTAGAACCACAAAGGAATAATGTATTAAAGTGATAAGCTGTACATTCAGTAAATAAATATCAAAGTGAGAGTCATGAAAGCTTTAGGAAAAAGAAATCCAGTCAGAAAAGAGAAAAAAAAAAAAAAAAGAAAATTAAAGCCCTTGAAGGAATACATCACAGAAAAAAATAAATTGATCTACTAAATTAATTAAGTAAATTGATTGTAAAAATTTACTACCCTATGCAGTATAGAATAAATCTCATGGGAGGTAAGTTAGCAGAGTCAATTTGAGCCCTTCAACCATGAGAAACTTGTAAAGCACCTCATAAACCCTCTCAATAATACCATAGAAGAAAAATAAAAACTTTCTATACATGCTGAATACCTCAAGCAATAATCTACAAAGTACCATCCTGCACTGCTTTTTGCTACATGTTCCTAGCCTGTCCATTTTTATTAAATCCAAAAGAACAAAATATATGGCTCCTCCAAAGCACATTTATTTAATTATGCTCTCAGGATATGAAAATTTTAAAATAAAAAGGATCTGCTTGTTCTCTTTCTTTCAGTTGACTTGTTGAGCCTTTTATTCATTAGATATAAATAAAATAATAACTTCAGAACTCAGCACTTTGGGAGGCGAGTGCCTGTCTAAATTTCCTACCCTGACAGAAGAACTACCTATGAATAATAACCAATTCCTCTTCATCAGAGAGCCATGAATCACAGAATCAGCTATTTCTAGAGCAATCACAAGAGATCATCTGGATAAATCCTCCAGTTTAGGGCTTTACAGCAAGACCTGAGTTATCACAAGGAGAAATTTGTCTTATACTTACAAAAATTACCAGTCAAGGTCTTGTCAAAAGCTCTTCCCACAGCCAAGTATCAGTACCCGTTATTTTTGTTGCTTAGAAAAACTTGCCTAACCCAAATCTCCCTTATAATAAATTATGCTCATTTATTTTCTTGTTCTATCTCCTTTCCCCACCAGCTATACAGAAGAACCGAACATCATCCACTTAATAATCTAATATGTGCTAGAAAACGTTATCATGTTCCTTCCTAATCTTCTCAAACTAAACAAATCCTATTCCTTCATCTTTTCCTCATTTGCCAGTTCTTCTGGGAGAATTGCTCGCTCCACACTGACAGTGTCTCACAGCTTTGAGGAGATTTGATCTTTTTCCAGTTAACCCAGCAACAGACACAAGGAAATAATTTCTAAATTCATAAAGAACCGGTTGTGATCATGAAAAGCACTTCAGTCAATGCTTTTAACTGATATGTTAATTAGCAGAGATAACCAGTCTTAATCAAACTAATTACATTGCAGATTAAAGGTATTTGGAGTTTAACACAGCTTCCCCTATGTATCTACATTACATTATGGTGACCTGAAGCAGGAACCTGGAATAAATACGTTAATATGTTTCTTTAAAGAATTCTTAACACATCATTTAACCACAGAAATGGCAAGAGTGAATAAGAAGAAATAATAGTTGTTATGATTTCTGCTCTTGTTTAAACTGTGGAGGATGAAAAACCAACCCTGTCAGCTCTGGTAAAGATGAACACACTTCTTGGGACCACTGGCTTGAATGTCAGTTTGTTGCTGTTGTGAATGTCAGGCCAGTGCCAGGGCTTAGAGACACAGAGGTGACACTGGGAGTACAGAGCCTGCTGTGCCTGGGACACCACGGGCACTGCTGTCACTGTGGCACCAAGTAGAGGTGAAATTAGGAATACATTCCTGCTGTGCCTGGGACACCACAGACACTGCTGCCACCGTGGCACCAAGAGGAGGTGACACTGGGAATGCATTCCTGCTGTGCCTGGGACACCACTGACGCTGCTGTCACCGTGGCACCAAGTAGAGGTGAAATTGGGAATATAGAGCCTGGTGTGCCTGGGACACCACGGGCACTGCTGCCACTGTGGCACCCAGTGGAGGTGAAATTTGGAATACATTCCTGCTGTGCCTGGGACACCACAGACACTGCTGCCACCGTGGCACCCACATTATCCTGCAGGATCTGTGTGACAGCCCATGGGATCACTTCCCTGAGGATGGGGCTGTGTGTCCCAGAGAGGATCCAGCCCCATCCCTGCAGGGTGACTGCTCCCCCAGGGATGCTCTGTGCTTTCCCCACCCTGGAGGGTTCAGTGTCACTGGAACAGCCCCAGCAAAGGCAGCTGGGCAGGAGCACCCAGGGGTTTGTGTGGGGTCAGGGCTGTGACCTTGAGCTCCTCAGCTCCCACTCCCACCCACAGGGTTTCACTGGCATCCAGCACCCCCTGCTCACACAGCATCACACAGATCCCCACTGCCCTGGGTAATTGTTCCAAGGAGAGCAGGTCCCACGAGGTGATCCTTAACTGCAGAGTGCATGAAATCACTGTCTGTGCTCAGAGTGGTGTTTTATTTATCAACTTTGTTGTGAAATTCTCACTGCTCCTCTCAGACTGCAACCTGTTTGCTCTCCCCATTTCTGATACTGAGTTGTGTTCTCCTTTTTGACCTTCGGTACCAGAGTTTTACATGACACCACCTGACACTGGTCTGAGGTGCAGAATGATAAATAATGGCCTTTAAAATATTGTCTGTATCCATTATTCCCTTCTGCATTATGTTTAGTTTGTTTTCACATTCTCACAATAATAAATGCCACGGCAGGATTATGGTGTCATCGATGCCAAGAGATTTCCATGGTACAGAAAAGTAAGAATACTAAACTGTTAAACATCTGTAGAAGCTGGAAGGAAAACAATGGAGTAATTTTATTTTAATTGCTACCTGCACATTGTCTTGTAAGGTTAATTTGAGATGCATTTATTTAAACTAATTAACCAACATTCTTGTAAGTATGGTATTTGTTGTTCTTCTGCACAGAATAAGAGCTGAGAGTGATAAGGCAAGTACAGCTTCTCTGCACTACATGAATTAATACCCACACATAGACATGCATGGAAGAAAAACTGCAGGGGAAAGGAATAGTGGAGGAATCCTTTCTGTATATTGCCATTACAGCAGTAAATGAGGTAAAAACATTGAACATTTCTCATTATTCCTCATCTAACCCTGGTATCAGCCATGAAATGAAAAAAAAAAGTTGATTTCAGATGGAACTGAATAATGCAGCCATTGACATGGTCACCTTTAAGATGATTGTTCATGTACCTAGACTAGGAGACACACCTTGTCTTCCAAGAGCTAGTTTGGTATTTTTAGGCCAAATCAGAAGTTATATTTAACACATTGTAAATGTTGCCAGTTACATTCCCTAAAGTCCTTAGGACTGCCTCACCCTGTTCCTGTGAGATGTGCAATAACATGAAATGGTTGTAACACACGACAGGCCCATGTGAAGAGGCAAATTAAATGCCTGATTAAAGAACTTAGTACCCTCACTGTTTGTTTCATCCTCTCCTTTAATTAGCTTCTTAATTGCTCACTTGTTCCAGCAGCTTGGTAACAGAACACATCTGCACCAGCTGTAACAGGAGCTTTTACTTGTATGGATACTTGCAGACACTTGGATTTAAATTTGTTGACCTGTTTTGGATTGATTTCCCCTGGAGATGTGAATCCCTTGGCTAAATGCTGGCATCTGGCACCATGAGAGGTGATTGGGATGATGATAATGGTTGGGCACGGGACACAAGGCACAGTGCAGAGCTGTGTCCTCCTGGAGTGCAGCTGGGGGATGTGGGACAGTGTGGGCTGTGTAAAACAGCACCAGCCCATGGCCTGAGTCACTGGCAGCATCCACAACAACCAGAGAAGCTGGGGATTCATGGCAAGAGACACAAAGTGGGGAAGAGCTGATGGCTGCTTGGATGATGCTCTTGTAGGTGTCAGGTTCACCCAGGCTCTCAACCACCAGTGCAGCAAGTCTGAGTGCACAGGAAGCATTGCACTGACAGCAGGGAATGGCATTAGGCTGTCATAATTTCCAATTTTTATCCTTTAATTCAGTTTTTCCTGTAAATACATTCTAGATATGCTTCTTGGGTTCTTACAGCAAGTAGCTGGATTAATCCAACCCCTATTTCCATGTAAACATTCTTTTTAACAGGCAGGTGAATTTTTGAAGTCTATCTCACAGTATCAATTGAATTTTTCTGCCAGCACAGAGAATGTTTTTATTCTGTCCTTTACTTGTTTAAAAAGGCCGCTGGCTTGAACATCCCTGGGAGCCAAGTAATCCGTTCAGAGCTACTTTCTTACAAAAGTAAAGAATTTACTGCCATTTTTTCTTGCTGATCTTGTATGATATCAAAATGGGAACTGAGTTTCTACGAGAAAGCAGAAACACACACAAATAACCCAGAGTTAAAATGTAGCTGAACAGCCACAGGCAGCAAGAAGAAGGTGCAAAATATCACATGGTAGAGACACTCCTGTAACCAGGAATTCCTTAAATCACACCAACACTCAATCCTAAGTGCCCACACTGTTCTGTGTTTTGTCAGTGCTTGCTCTCTTCTGTTGAATGGGAATCTGGGCAGGACACTGAAGCTGTCCTGATCTGTCTTCTCTAAGGAATTGTGTTCACTTGGAAAAATTACTCCAAAAGTCAGATGTAAACTTCAGTGTAAAGAACATTCCTTAAAAGCAACAAAGAAGGACATTCCTATTTTAAGAGGTAATAATGATTCTGGACACTTGTCCTGTCTGCATCCCAGTCCTGAGTATTGGGGGATCAGGAAGAGTAAAGAGGGGATTTCCTTGGACACTGTGGTTGACTGAACACCAATCCATCACTTCAGTAATTTTAGCTCTTGCTGATTCTGTTATTGATGACTGCATGCAACTACTATAATAAACTAACTACTACAATGTGCTAACCACTATAATAGATTAACTACTATAATATATTGACCTTTTTGTTGATAAAAAGTTCCATGTGCAGGAAACAATTTTCCATTCTTTGACACCATTACTGATGACTTGCTCTGTTACCCTTAAGTAAACTACAGCAACTCTATGAACACTGGAGTTTTTCTATTGACCTGATTAATAAAGGGTTCAACATGGAAAATTCCTAAACCCCTCAACTTCTAGTCCGTGTTAAAGGCATTCAACATCTTGTAGGAGTAGCCAACAATGAACCAGATAAGGGTTTGTAAGTGCTCTGCAATTGCTTTGAACTGGAAAGAATTAACCTTAAAACTGGACTAGAACTGAAGTACCAAGAAAAACCAAAAGAAGGAAAAACCAAAATGCTCCCACAAGATGCAACAGCTTGCAAAGGAAGCTGCTGATAAACACAGGCTCATCAACAGCCTCATCAAATGCCACTCTACTGAAAAACTAATTTTGATTTTTTTTTCCCTCATTCTAAATGACAATGAGTTTGTGATGAAAAAATTATCATCCTTTCCCACAGGTTATGAATGTCATAGAGGGAACACTAATGCCAAAAATCTGCTTTAATTGCTGCATCTGATCATGGTTAGTTTAACCACTTTTACAAGTTATGTAAAAGAAAGTTAAGAAGTGTCTGTGTCTTTTCACAAAAGCACTCAAGTTCTACTGTGAGCTTACCAGCAGTGTCTTCTGAAGAATATCTGTGCTGAATCACTCCAAGTGGCATTTTGAGCATTCCTGGCCACAACACTGATTTCAGCATCTGCCCAGTGGCACTTGTTGCCTCTGTGAGCTGGTGATGCCCACATGAGCAGGGACTGAAGGCAGGAATGGATGACTGGTATAATTCACCCCTGTGGTTTTTGGGGTGCTGTTTGATGGGAGCTGTGCTCTGAACCAGCTTCCTCTTCTCAGAAACACCTCCCTTGGGAACAGCCCTCAAGACACAGCTCAGGGCCACTACAGCCCTGCACCAGATCAGTCACTCTCCTGTGAGATCTCACTGCAAAAATAATCCAGCACTACCTGATTCACACTTACTCTCCTTAAAATCCAATCAGGGCTCACTCCTTAACCTGCCTGCAACCCTTCCAGCCCACCCCTTCTCCATAATACATACTTAGAAAAAATTCTTAGTACTGATATTTTATCTTCATGATCTTTTATTTACATCAGCTAAAGACACAGCATTCAAGTGATATTTATATTCCTGTGATTTCTATCATCTTGTTGTAGGAGATGACAAGTTGATTGCAAGATGTGAAATTCATCTACATAAAACCCTTTGTGAAGATGCACAGGAAGGTGAATCTCAGTAACAAAGTAAATTAAAACATCCTGCATTTGAGCACAATGAGGGAACATGTCAGGACATGCAAAGGAAACAGCAGACCTGTCATGGTAACAGCTGCAAGGTGCTGCTTTTCATTCCATCACTTTCACTATCAGAAAATGAATATCATAGAATCACACAATCATTTAGGCTGGAAACCCTCTAAGAACATCAAGCCCAACCCAGTAACCCAGCACTGCCAAGGCCAGCACTGAACCCTGTCCCCATGTGCCACATCTGCATGTCTTAAATCCCTCCAGGGATGGGGATTCCACTGCCTGTTCCAATGCCTGGGAGCCCTTTTGGTGAAGAAATTGTTCCTAATATCCAGCTTAAGCCTCCCTTGGTACAACTCGAGACCACTTCTTGTCCTGTCCCTTTTTCCCAGGAGCAGAGCCTGACGTTCTCTCCTGTCAGGGAGTTGTGCAGAGACAGAATGTCCCCCCTGAGTCTCCTTTTCTCCAGGCTGAGCCCCTTTCCCAGCTCCCTCAGCCCCTCCTGGTGCTCCAGACCCTTCCCCAGCTCTGTTCCCCTCCCTGGACACTCCCCAGCCCCTGATTGTCCTTCCTGGGGTGAGGGGTGCTGACACATTCCCACCCCTCGTGTCTCTGCTGTCCTTGGGGCTCCATCCTCCCCTGCCCCAGGACAGGAGACCCAAGGAGCTCCTGAGCACAGCCTCCCTCACCCCTGCTGCACCAGGCTCATCTCCAGGGACCCTGCTTTTATCCCTTTCCCACTTCAAATCCAGTGCAATATGAGGGAAGAAATTCTCCAAATAGGAATTGCTTTGAGGAGCAAGGAGACTGTGCCAAACTGACCTCTAAAATTACAGAAATTGGCTGCCTTCATTTCAATTATGGCTCATGTGCACCTTGTAACACCCTGCAAAATCATTTACGTGTTGGCCTGTTTCACAACTCAATATATTTCACCCGATTAAAGAGGCATTCTGTTTTCCAAATATATGAAATAGTGTTCATAAACATACCCATTAGAAAACCAGAAGCAACCTGTTTAGCTGGGAACAGCCTCCCAGAAATGCTGATCCAGCTACCAGTATTTTTCTCATTTTTTTGGATACACTTATTATTTCTATATAGCTTCACCCATCTATGATGCTGGGTTTTGCAATTGCTGGTGGCTGCAATTCCCCAACACTAATCTTTCTCAAATTATGTGGAGTTACTGTATTTATTTTAAACCACCTCTGGTTATGCAGATCTCAAAAATGTCATTTCATGCATTGCCATATTTGCATTGTCACCTGATCCTTCTGTGTTTACAGTTCCAGTTTCAATGGGCCAGTTCACAAATCACTCAGCATACAGACAGATGATCAGAAGTGTCAAATTATTACAGCTTAGAGCCTCCATGAGTCACCTGAGCCATGACAGCTGACTGCGTATCCTCTTAATCTGCTCAATTTACCAAGCAAATCATATAAACTGATTTATCTTCAAGGTTGTCACCAAAGGCTTATAATTATGTATAACAAAAGCAATTTAAGCTACACATTATAGTTTGTAAGTGGAGTGAGGAAAGAACAAATGCATCGTTACGAAATCTCACAACAACCTTTAGTTTCCATTTTAGATTTCTAACAAGAACCATCCTCCTTGCAGAGTTGTGGCTTTGTTCTCCCCTACCAGAGAAGTGTGGTTGTAGTTTTGGATTCAGAACTTCTAACATTAAGAAGAAAGCTTTCCAATAAACTTCTCCAATCCAGAGAGTGTTGAAGCAGGAATGCTGCTGGATCTGGGGTGGGGCAGAGTGAGGAGCAGAGCACTGGGCACTGCTGACCCTGCCTGGGAGCCAGAAGGAGATGGAAGGTCATGGACCATCCCAAAGGATGCAAAGAAGCCACTGAAATGCAGCAGCCCTGGATTATGTCAGTGTTGAACCATCTGCAGTGTGAAGTGAGGTTAAACCAGCAGCTCTTGAGGGGAGTTCCTGGAGCTCTGCCCTGCACAAATTATCCTGAGCCTTTCCTCACCTGCACCTGAGAGGGCTCTCAGGGAGCTCCAGGGTCAGCCAGGAGCTGAAGGACAGGAGAAGGGACGAGAAGCTTCAGGAAAGACAGAGACTGGGTTTTTGCCTTTTTGCTTCACCATAAAACCTCACGTTCTGGAGACCAAGCTGATAAACACAGCCCAGAGCCCACAGCTGCTCCCTGCTTTGGACCAACCCAGTGCACACTCTGAAGGATCCAAACCATGGATGAAAACACTTCTGGGGAAACTGGGGTGCCTGACAGGAAGGCTGGAACATCACTGCTGAGGAAGCACAATGATAAGTCTTACAAAGATTATCTGTTCATATTTAGCTGGGGGGAAAAAAGCAGCTCAGGAAACCAAAAATCTGTAGAAAGGTCTGTGGCAAAGCAAAAATAATCCAAGGAAACTCCCAGGTGAGCTGGGCCTTTGCCACTTCTCCTGGGCTGGTTACTGCAAATCTGATCTAATCCATTGGAAAGGCCTCCTGAAAGAAAAGCCAATTTATGGATCATGGCTTTAAAATGGGCAGGGGGAAGATGGACTGAAGAAATGATGGCTGGAAAGATGAAGAAAAAAAAATGTGCAAGGTAAAAGAAAACTGAGATATGTAAGAATCAATAAGGAAGAAATAAATGTTTATATAATAAGGCTGGGGGAAAAAATAGGTGGAGACTACTAAAAAATAACTATCAGCACTGGAAATTAATCCTAGTATTTTTTGCTGCACTTTTCAATATTTTCCACTTCTTTAAGTCTTCCTAGCACATCATCTTTCATTCTAATTCTGGGCTTTTCTTCTTAAAAGCCAATGAAGCCTTGCAAACAGGTTTTCATCTTTTTAACTGGATGAGAAATACATCTCCAATGTCTCTTAAGTGGTTGCTTACTTTCAGTTCTTTATTCTTCTACTCCTGTGACACTCTCCTTCAAGGACTTTTCTGTATTAGAAGGCACTGAATGACAATTAATTTAGTGCACTTATCACATTTGTACTGGCTAGATACTCTACAGATTCCTGAGCAGGGATAATTTTGCTCTCAACGAAGGCAGATCCAGTATTTTTGGTGCAACAGTAAGAAGATGTTATTTAATAAGTGAAAATTCTTCCCAGGAGATTAAAATGAAAACCATGAAGAATTGGTTGAGATGGCAAATGGCTACGAAATTTTATTTGAAGTTCTGTTTTCCCTCAGCAGCATAATTCTGTGTGACAATTTGAGCATGAATCTGACTATAATGCAAACACTTACAATGATTAAAGTATTTAGATGAAAAGTCTTCCTAATTTAACAGACATTTTTGACATGAAGAGAAGGCATAGAAATCTACAGTTGGTGTTTAAGTGGAAAAAAATGTGACTATATCTCAAAATCTTCATTTCCTGGTCAAATTGTTCACATTTTCAATAGCTATTGGGACAAATTAATGCCAAATTTTCTGTTACAGTTTTAAATAGTGACCTTATACTTTCTGCCACTGTAAAACAATGTCTAATGGGATTTGCTGTGTTCCCTGTTTAGTGATTCTGATTATACATTAGATCTCTGCACAGGAACAAACAGCAGTCAGATAAAATCAATGCAGCAACAAGATTCCTGTTTAAATGAAAAGCATCTCAACTCTGCTTTGCCATGCAAACAATCACTGAGTGGTACTTTTTCTCAATGTCTACTTATGATGCAAGACAAAATGGGAAAATCAATGCCCTTCAACAGAGGGAGCATCGGTGTCTGCAGCCACAGCAAACGACCCATTCCTGTTCCTTATCACAGCCCTGACACTCCTGGAGAGCTTAAAAATCACATTCCCAGCAATGTCAGTCAGCAGAGGAAACCTCTTTAGTGATCCCTCACTAGGAAAGAGGTTAGAAAGCTTTTCATGAACGGTTCTTATGTTCTACTCACAGACCGAGAAAAATCTCCCGGGATATTGATTGGTAAAAAGTATATAAATATAAAACCTCCTGGTAACAGCAAAATTCACTGGAAATGTTACTTTTGAAAAAAAAAAATAAAAAAAAAAAAGTGTGATTTATTTGAGTTTGATCATACAACTAACCTTTTTTTTTCCTAACAAAAGAATAATTTTACCCAGATCACTGAAAGGGACTCACGAGATATTAGAGATTTGGAGGAAGACAGAAGTAAAGTTGTTCAAGATATTTCATTCTAAACAAATTTGTCCAAAAAATCTTGCACTGGGGCTTAACAGAAGCTACACAATGTACACATTTGTCACTGATGGTAATTATATCCTGCTGTACATTTTGCAGATCTTGCCTACATCTGTAAATGAATGGTGTAAGCCAATCTATTTATCTCTGAAGTCATTAACTACTTAAGACTGTTCAGAAAGCTTCTGTGAGAGTGCTGCTAAGATTAAAAATAGAATGGTTTCGTGTAATTTTCAATGTCAGTATTGAGCATAAAAACACTGAATGAAGGGTTAATTTGCACAAGGAAAGAAAGCCAAATAAGAGATGACACTTGGGCTATGAGACCATCTTCAGGCTGTGGAAAAAAAAATTGAATATATTTTCTCATAGCCCTAAGAAGAGCTTACAGCTGAAATGTCTTCTCTAATCTTATTGTTTATTTATAATCTGCATTTATTATCCTCTTTGCTTTTATTTTGCAGCTAACATCCTCCTGCAGGACCCTATTTGTCTCCAGATGTTGATCAGTGTACATTCTTTTTGCTAAATGTCTTCTGGATCTAAAGCCTTTTTCATACTGGGATTTGGTAATCAAACCCTTTTCTATCTTCCCTGCTCGGGTGAAGCCTCCTCCTGCAGGAACAAGAACTGACACTCATTGGAGTTACACGTCATGTGAACACATGCTCTTGAATTTTTCTGTATGAGATTTTGCAAATATGCTTTATTGTGATACTCTGGTTGGGAAGAAAAAATGGAAAAATTGGAGTTCATTCCACTCCCTTCCTTAGTGTGGTGTAAGTGCACTCTAAGGCAGACTCCATCTGATGTTTTATGAAATTGGATTTTGACTGTAATTTCAGACACTTAATTACAATGACAAGCTCTGTTTTTAAAGAAACTGTAATTTAGTCACACTGTCCAAAAGGCTTCCTCCTGAAGAAAGTGGTAAATACAACATTGCCCTGAATTTTTTACCTAATAGCATCTTAGATATCTTTGCTATTTAGGAGGGAAAATAATTGTCAGGCGTGGAAATATTCCCAGAATCCCAGAATGGTTTGGGTTGGAAGAGCCTTTAAAGAGTCATTCAGTGCCATGGGCAGGGACACCTTCCACTATCCCAGGTTGCTCCAAGCCCCTTCCAGCCTGGCCTTGGACACTTCCAGGGATGGAGCAGCCTCAGCTTCTCTGGGAATCTGTGTCAGAATCTCTCCACCCTCACAGGAATTAATTTCTTCCTTATATTCACTCTATCTCTGCCCTCTGTCAGTGAGAAGCCATTCCCTTTGTCCTGATACTCCATCCCTTGTCCCTCTCCAGCTCTCTGGGAGCCCCTTTAGGCACTGGAAGGATCTCTAAGGTCTCTCTAGAGCCTCCTCTTCTCCAGGCTGGACACTCCCTGCCCTTGGAGCATCTTTGTGGCCTCCTCTGGACTCTCCCCAGCAGCTCCACATCCCTCCTGTGCTGGGACCCCAGGCTGGAGGCAGCTCTGAAGGTGAGCAGAGCAGAGAGGCAGAATCTCCTCCTCAGCCTGATGGGCAGGCTGGTCTGGATGCAATTTTACAAAATAAATTCCTCCAAAGAAAAATGTCGTTTTGTTAATTTTACATTTCCACCCTGACCAAGCAAGGAGCTTGACCTTCAGTCAAGAGCTGACCTTCAAATAACCCAGGGAACTGCTAAAGTTGGAAATCTCTTCAAGAGAAGAAGAAGTTGATGAAGGGAAATACCCCATGCTAAACATGGCTGCTCAGTGCCTCTTGTGATGATTCATGAGTTATTGCCATGGATTGATGCACAGCTAATCCCCCTCCTGAGGAAAGTGTCTTCACAACACATTAAACCTTAATCAGCTCATGGCAGTGATCAGGGGGCAGATTGGGAAAATGCTTCAGCCCATGTACAGTGGAGTAAAAGAGTTCAGGACATTTCTGCCACTTTTATCAGCAAAGGCTCCGAATTTTTGTCAACTCAGGAAATTTGCTTAGAGATTTCAAGGTATTTCTGTATCAACAAAAGCCACAATGTGTAAGTAGTTCTATCAGGAACATCTGCAGAGGGATGGGTGAATCCTAACCCTGAGAAAAGGCTGGTTTTTAGTGATGAAAGGAAAATTTATTTCAGGTATAAAATATCCAGGTATAAGCATGCCCTCATCACTAATGCACAGCTGTGTCTGTTAGGAGGCAACCTCGGTGTAACACCCAGAGAGCCTTTTCTAACTTAGTCCTTTGTGGAACAGACTGGAGGCAAAGATGTAAGAAATAAGAGAAATAAGAGAGGCATAGCTTACCTTCTTTCTGGATTAGCTTTAGAGACTCCAAAATTATAATCATGAAAGCTCCCACAAAAAGTTTTCACTTTCTTTTTTTGCCGTCCAGAACTCCTGGACTCAAACACTCCTCCTCTACCAGAGAAAGTGCCATCTCTTTATCATTAAATTGCTGGCCAAGTTTGGGTTTCTCTCCTGCTTTGCTTTGTCAGTGCCCAAGGTACAGACAATCCTTTTGGCTTTTTGCAATAATCCTCATGTGATCTATTCTAAAGAAATCAAATCTATGATTACATAAAGGTGCATTATCATTTTAATAAAATTTAATGACAGAAAAGAAAAAAAAAACAAGGTAAATTTATGGAGGCTGACAGCATTAGCAGGTTCAAAGGAGGTTTAGACAAACTCATGGACATTATTTGGTCTGTAACCAAATACTAGGAGAACTGGCAGGAATTAAACCTCCAGCATTCTTAACCCAAAAATTCTGGATGCTGGAGGAGAAAAAGGGACAACCTGCTCTCCCTGGGAGCATCTCATTTTCCTGGTGGCAGCACAGAATGTTTGGCTCAATGGACCATTAGACTGAGCCAATAGGGCATTTCTTATGTTCTAGGGGAAAACCTAATTTATCCCTTCTAAAAGCCAATTAGACACTATAAAAGACAGATATTATTATCAAGTTAGGACAATCTGTAAATGAAGATTCCAAGTTAGTAGCAGTCAGAGAAATGTGACTCAGGTTAATTGAATACTAATTATAGGTGCAATTATTCTGGATTATGCTGAACAGTGGGACACTGTGTTAGAAGTTGGTGTTCAGCCGAAGCCCCTCATTGGAAATTCAAAGTAAAATGACTGGTTTCCCCTGTATCATTTTATATTTTTTTTTTCTTCAGCTTTTCCTTCTGCATGATCCAAGTTCATGTCCAAAATTCCCCTCCCATAATCTGTATTTTAAGGATAATTGCAGCAAACAGGCAGAGGTGGAGAACTGGTGCCTTTTTGCATTGTAGGATTCCATTGCACAAACACAACAGATGTGGGGAATTCCTGAGGCACATGGGGAAATGGGATTTATATCATCCTAGTTCACATTGTATTTTAGAGAATTATCTGAAATACATCCCTAAGTTCCCAACCCATCATTCAGAAAGGGTCAAAATGCTCCAGTTTCTGGGGTTGTGCAAACAGCATCATCAAGGGCCACAAGTGCAGGGCACTGGAAACCTGAGAACAGCAACTCAGATCCTGGAGCAGCAGGGCAACATAATTTGAATTCCATTATATGAATCTAAGCCAGCAAATTTCTGAAAATCATCTACAAAAGGTAAAATACCAATTTATGCAGCAAATGATGAAATCTTAAAATCTATGTATTGCAAGTGAGGGAGAAAAAAGGGAGAGAAAGGCAGAAACAGTGAAGGAAGGAAAAAAGAATATATTTGGTGTTATAAAATTCTTCATTTTTCTACTGTTCAAGACTTTTATTTTTCTGATTCTGTATCATTTCATTGTAGTTACTTTAGAAGACAGTATTGTCTTAACTAAATTTCTATGCCTGACAATTAAAATGGGATTTCACCTGAGAAAATATTATCCTTTGCAAATCTTATTGCTACTTATGCTAATTTCTTTCTGAAGTTTAAATTGGGACAACGTCAGGTCAATCTGCAACACAGCTACCCTGGAATTAATGTTGCATTTGCCAATTTAGCAATTTTTTCATAGGTTTCATTGATCTGTCTTTATTTCAGTGCAAAAAAGAAAATAAATGTAAAGGTTTTATTAAAAGGAAAAAAATATTAGATCATAGAATGTGGCATTATCATAGCAGAAAGAAAAACAGTTTCCTACCTGTTGAATGCTACAGAGGAGGCCAGAGAATGCAAACAAGAAATAGATGTTTCAGAAAGGTTTTTAAGCCAAACAATTCAGACAAGATTTTCAAACAGTTGCTTCCTCATTTCTGCTTCAGTAAAGCAATAGTAGAAATAATGAATCCAGTAAAACAGTTTCAGGAGCCACGTTGTGTGATTGGTCAGAGAAAAGCTCCCTAAGCAGCCAAAAATGAACCTGGGTATTGTTTTCTGTCCTGGCACCCATCAGGTGGCTGGACCAAGGGAGACAGGGAAAGGTTATTTACCTGGTACAGCAGAAAAAACCTCCCAGTGACAGCAACACGGGCTCTGTGCCCAACAGCAGCCTTCAACACCAGGCAGGAGAGTCAGGAAAGGAGGAGACAAAAATCACCCCAATCTTTGCATTATTTCCAAAGTCAATCTTATTAGCTGAATCTGCATACCCAAAACCAGAGCTCAGGCAGAAGCACATCAGTAAATGACACTGTCAGGAATTAAAGCAGGATGAATTCACCATTTTTTGCTGCTGCAGTGCCAGCAGAGCCATTCAGCTCCTCTGCCCAGGAGCATGGCCCCTAATGAGATCCCCATTCCAGTCATCCTTCTTGTTTCATTGAGGACTGGGATTCCAGCAGTCACATAAGCCTTTGGATTTTACCAGGCTCTAAAAGGTTTGTTAAAAACCAACATTTTCAGCTAAGAACCCATCAGCTGGGTCCTTTAACACACATAGAATAAATTAGCAGGTAAGGCTTCTATTTATTCCACACTATCGTGTGGGTTCTCCTTACCCCTCTAACTAACTCCATAGTGTTTTTTTTTCTAAATACAGAACCCTTATGGCTAAATAACTGTCTAACAATGGGTCCATACCTGATTTAGTTCAAATTTGCTACAATTTAAAGCTTTTTCACTGCCCAACCCCTTTCAACGGAGTCAGCTATTAGTCAAGCCCAAAATTTCTCCATCAGAGCCACCAGCTGGCAATTTGCAGAGAGGAAACTTCTTTCCAGGCAATTCAGGGGAACATAATTGATGGCTGCAACAGCTTGAGATTCTCAGACCATCTCTGTGGAGCAGCTGAAGCACAGCAAAGTAGGTCAAGCATCATCCATCCCCCCCAAGGTTGGGCTGGGAGCTCCCCAGGTGAGAGCTCCAACACGAGATCAAAGCCACACCTCAGCCTGACACATGGAGGATCCCTCCAGGATGTGCTTCCTCACAAAAAAAAACTCCTGCCAAGGTTCCAGAGGAGCTCAGAGCCTGCACAAATGGAACAGCAGCACTTCCTTGTTGTTGTACTTTACAGCTCCTCCAAACGCGCTGTTATTCCCTCTGAAGGCGGTAATTGAAAGTTATAAGTCATAAAAACTGATTTATTCTTGCTGATGGACTATTTAAAATGATCTGAACTAACTGAAATTTAAAGTTTAAGAATGACATCAATAGTTCTACCCTCTACATTTATTTAAAGGAGGTTTCGAACGGAGCAATGTGATATAATTTAGAAATGAATTCAACAGTTGTTTTTACTCCCTCCGAGAGCAGTTATTGCCTGTCAGATAATTAAGTGACTATGCCAGTGACAGAATACACAAAGCAGCAGGGAGCACAAGAAAATACTGAAGCTTCTTGCAGTCCATGAGCTTCCAGCGAGAGCAACCTGTCTAACATATTAGAGAGAGAGAGAGAATTAAAAGACATGATCAGAAAAAACAAGAAATCACCATGGAAACGCTCTATCAGTGATTTCACTCTGAGTGTGATCAATTCAGATGACTCTCAGCAAATTTTATGACACATTACAAAACATACTGTAACACTCTATCTCACATAAACATTTATTTAAAATCGATAAGTCAACTAAAAATAATAATATACCTTGAGTAGCTACACTGAATGAACAAAAGATGTTCATGGAGATTCATTCCTCACTCAAAATTCATATCAAGAATTCAACTACTCTATTCAAGCCAGACTAATGTGTGTGTGCAACTCTAAGACACCTTTGAAATTTGTTTACTTCAATTAAGAGACACTTATGAAAAAGAAAAGGAAATAGCAGGTTCTTGTTCATCTCTAGACAGGAACAAAGTGAGCAGGAAGTTTTGGATGGTTGAATTTTGCTTCTGAAACAAATGTCATCATTCTGAATATCCAGATTCCTCAAAATACACAAACTGCTTAGCACTGCAAGCACAAAGCTCTGTCTGGGGAGAGCCAGCTCCAGCTTTTCCTCAGTCTCCCACTTCTGGGCAAATTTGACAGAGGGCATTTCTTCCATTTCTCATTCTCATTTTTTACTTCTATGTTCTATAAATAAATTTATTTGTTCTAATATATTCCTGAAAATTCTGAAGAAATTTTGTAAAAAAAACAAAACAAAACCAAAAAATACCACTCTCTGAAACTTAGGCTAAAACAGCAGAAACTGAAATTGAAACCCCAGCTCTAAGGTTATTGTGTGAGCAAGGCTAAGAACACACCAAGTGCTTTTCAAGAGCAGAGCAGCTCCCCATCATCCTGCCAGGGCCAGAAGCAGTCACAGAATCCTAAATCCCAACCCCACCCTGAGGTGGCCACCACAGCCACCAGCACTCCCTGCACAGGGCCATGTCCTGCTGGGGAGTTATCTGGGAACAAGGATATTTGTGGAAGGAACATATGGTTTCTGACAGAATGAAGGTGTTTCCTCAGAGGTGAGCTGCTGCTGTAGCACTGGGATGAATTTCTCTCCTCTGAATACAGAACTAAGCAGCACATTTGGGTCCTGGGACTGCTGCAATGCTCCACACATGGAGAACATTCTTCTGGAAGCTTCCAATTACCATGCAATTCTTCTTGGAATTTTTTTTTTTTTTTGTGACACTGATTAAAGATAATCACGAAAAGAAAACTATGGCTACTAATTGTTGAAATTGTAAGGGAATATATTGAGATGATTATCGACTTAATGAAGCTGGCACTGAAATACATTTTCCTGATCTGCTTACTCTGTGTACTGTCTCCTAACTGGATAATACTCTGTGATTTACTCAGCCTCAGTAAATAACAGACTGATCTCTCTTGTTTGCAAATGACAGCAAACATAGTTCCAGGAAAAATCATAAAACAAACAAGCACAACATGTAATGCAAGTATCAACCATTTTGGGCTCCATGAAAACAAGCTTCCTAGAGAAATGCTTGTTTCAACATACTCCAACTTGATGCCAATTTGTAATTACAAATCTCATTCTGAGCTACTTTACTAATTAAAAATAATAAAATCTTATATTAATGTCTTTTTTCTAGTGCAAATGAACACAGATTGAGTAACAAAGATATGTGTGCCTCCTGAGGAGGAAAAACTGAAATTATGAGTGAAAGCAGTCCAGCCCTTCCCCTAAATTCAGGCAAGGTTATTATCCCTGGGCAAGTCTTTGAAAGCATTTTTTTATTATTTGCTTTTATTTACTCAGTTCATTGAGAATAACCCTTTTTCCACAGAAAGAGCACAGGGGGAAGACTGGTTGGGTTTGATTTCCTCCCCTCAGTCTACCTCAACTATTCAAAATTCCATCTGTGAACATCCACTCTTCTACTACACAAATACATTCCAGCTTCACTTCTCATCTTCCCGATACAAATCCTCCTTTCCAGGCACTGGAAATTTTGCAGCATCCATCTCAAGCCACTTCTGGTCCTGTGATGGACAGAAGATCACCCCTGCAAGGAAAAGCAGCCCCAGCTCTGCACGGTGAGGGTGCCCAGTGGGAGGATGAAGTGTGAATCCAAAGCATTTCCAATGTCTCCCAGAGTTCATCAGGCAGCTGTGATCCTATGATCCAACTAACCAGGATTAGTTGTTCTTTAAACAAACTAAATGTAGCAGATATTACTCTTGTGGGACAAGTGAACTGTCAGTAACAAACACAGATGACGTAAAAAATGAATGTTCTTCATTTCCACAGTGTATACAGAAGAAATTAACTCTTGAGTTCCACAGATGATCAGTCTGTAGCAACTCTTGGCATAAATTTAAAATTAATTATGTTCTAAATGCTGTACACATATTAACTAATTAACCTCACAAAATGTGAAATAGATTTGTAGGCATTAGCATATGCCCTGAAGCATGAGATTTCATTACCTTTACCATTATTTCAGCTTTCAGAAAGATAAGTGTGCACAGTAACTCAGAATGATCCAAAGGAAAGATGTGGTTACCTGCACCCAGAGCATTTGATTTGAAAATCCTCCAGGAGCTGAAAAATTCCAAAGCTTGAGTGCAGACACACAAACGAACATTTATATAAATCCACCAACACATCACTGGTACAACTCTTGGTTAAAAAACCCCAAACAACCCAAAACTCAAAGCCCAGACAATTTCCTTTTGTCATTCATCATGCAGACCCTGTGCTGGTTTGGAAAGAATAAGATGAGCCATTCACACACCGAAACGGCTCAGGACAATTCTGATGTAAATCAGAGGGCAACCAGATCTTCTGTGACTTTCTGCAATGGTTAAAAGATTAAAGTACAAGCAGCTTTTTAAGTGTGGCTCTATTAAAGGAGCAGGAACTGTTGGAACAGAAAGTGAATGTCAAAGGGAGAGGGTGCGCCTTCAAAGCTCCCTCAATGAACTCAAAAATGTAAATTTAAAAAACTTATTAAAATACTAGATTTTATATTAGCATTTATAAAGCACAAGCTCAGAGTCCTTTTCTTAATTCTGGTAAATCCCTTTTGCAATTTAATAAAGAAGAGATTCGACATTTGCATCTGAGGAGCGACCCGATGGATGATTTTTTTTTTTATAAGATCTGCATGGGAGTAAAAATGCAACCCTGTGGAAAGTGCTTTGATGTTGTACAAGGGGAGGTTTTATTACTATGTCATGTCAGAGGTGTAAATGAAGTATTAGGAAATTAAAAAGGCTAAATTATTAGGAAATCACCTGGCAGTTGGCTGGGGAGCTTGGATCTGGTGTTGTGCTGTTTGACTCTCACATGGTGCAGATGCTCTTTACCCTCACAAGTTACAGAAAAATCAAAATGCACCAATAGAATGAGTTGTCTTTGCTCTTGGTGTAGAGGAAACCATCTGTGCCACCTCAAACAAACCTACAGAATGAGCAAAAAATGTGCTGCATTTGATGAAAATGAGTATTTTACTACAGAAATGATTGAAAATCACACCTACCAATCACAGGATGTGTTAGAGCAGATTAAGGAAATATCCCATGGGGTGCAGCAGGTTTCAGAGGAGCTGACAGCCCTCAGACACCCCACAATTCACTGACAGAAACCTCCCAGCAAGGAAAAGAGAGCTCTAAAAGCTGATCCTCAATCAGAAATTTTCCTACAGATGAAATATTTTTGCTTAAATAATTCAAAAATTCAGGCATGATGTCCAGATCTTTCATCCAGCCAGCATCACCTTCAAAGTTTCACAAGAAAAAGCAAAGTGTATTTTACACACTCGGTTTTCTACTGTAAGCTTGGCATTTTTTTCCACTCAGGAATTATTTCGTGTATGAAAGTGGCTTCCCAAAGAGACAAGAGGATGACAACTGGAATTGTAGCTTTATGAATCTTGATTAGTGAACCTTTCAGCACCATAAAGTCTTTTATTTAGTGAAATTAGCACTGACAGCTATGGATTAGAAGCTATCAGGCATTCTAATATTAAAGAAACACTTCTCTTTATTTCTCTGAAACAAGAAGATTTTGCCAACTCCCTGTTTTTGTTGAATTATGAGTGGCATGCTAGTTTATTTCTTGTGTTGGGATATTTAAATCAACATACAATAAAGACCTATTTACGGGATTTCTTCAAGGTATTTTCAGTGCTTCTTCTAAAATAAATTTTAAAATTCTTATTATTTTAATAATAATTGTAATAATTTTATTATTATTATTTTAATTCTTATAAATTATTAATTTATAATGCTGGTTCAAATAATGCTGTTAAAAGCAGAGTTGGGTGTAGTCAGTACCAGATTTAGACCCCAGTAAAGCAATATTACACATTATACAATATTCTCTGCTCTCACCCTCTCTGCTGTGCCACCCTCTGCCATTTCTTACCAGTTATTTATCATCCCCTCATGCACCAGGGTTTTAACTACATGTGAGTGCAGAAAAATCCATATGTGTGAAAATATAGCTTGAATTGTTCATAATTATGCTAAATGCGAACAAATTATTGATAAACACTCTGACACAAAGATGTGAGGGCAGGTATTTTCTTTAGAAAATGGTTTTTGTGATAAATACTGCACCAGTGATTACATGATCTGAGATCAGCCCTGTGAAAGCACAGAAGGAAGCAAGAATGAGAATTTTCAAGGCATTTTCACTAAACCTCCTCCCAGGTTAGAGCTGGGACAGAAAGAGTTTGTGATGAGGGACACAACCAAAGATACAGTAGAATTAGAAATTCATTTATTGGGGATCACCCAACAAATTAGGGAATTGAGTCCTGTATTAAACAGTTAATTTACCTGAACTAAACCAAGATCCAGTGCTTTAGTAGCAGACAGAGACAGGCAGTGGCTTTGCCACATTCTGCAGTAGCTTTATGAGATGCTTCATGTTAGTGGAAACTCCTTAGAGATCAAGAGGGAGCCTGGAAAAATCAGCATTTCTCCCCTTGCACCTCAGCACTAGATGGAGCATGTAATGGTTCCCTGTCTCTCCCTATATTGCAAGACAAATAATCTTGAATTTAATTCCACAATGTTTATTAGTAAATATGATCTATTTTGCCCCAAAATGCTTCCTTGTTAGACAGCTTCCCCCTGTGATGATAAAATCAGTATTAGAAGATGGGAGAAGATGAGGGTACTGTGATAGAAGGCCTGTGAGTAGGACAGCTTTTCAAGATTTGAGATTTGTCTTAAATGACTGCCTCACTCAGAACCAAAATAATGCCAAGCTCAAAAATAATGATTTCCACTTTAAAGCAGTTGGAAGAAAATTTTAAAAAGCTGATACATATTCATAGCAATACTATACTCATTTAGTTGCCCAGTTACTCCTTTTGGTACTGAAATACTCCACACAAATCTACAGCAAAACAACATTTTCAAATGCACACTGCTACTCCTTGCTGATTTGATCAATGGGGGTTAAAAGTGGTGGTGAAATAGCAGGAATTAGGAGAATTTGAGCTCTGCAGCAGAAGGATGAGCTGCAGGATTGGGGAAATGCTCACTCTGGGGTAAAAGTTATGAAGGAAATCAGATTTTGGAAGCAGAAACAGTGGGATAAGACTACCCAGGGACAATGCTGCACCAGAAAAGTGGGAGCCTGCACCTATTTTTGGCCTCTCAAGGTAGGCCATTTTTCCATTCTTTCTTATCACAGCCCTAGTTAAAACCCTAGCAAAGACATTGCATGGGAACATCCAATATTGACTGCATATGATGGAAATTACTGACATTTCCCTCTCCCCCATCATAATATTTCTGCTAAGTTGTGAAAAATATGAATAAAGACATAAATGCATTAAAATGAAATGTATGTAGAATTTTTAAAGTGTATTATGAGGTTGTTGCAGCAATATCTGTTGGGTAAACAGAAAATGCAGCTGTCTCACAACAGCCATTGAAATGTGTAAGTATCCCAATAAACTCTGCTTCTTGTGGCTGCTGAGGCCAGTTTCAGTTCCCATGGAAACAGATGATGGATTGCCAAAAATGAGATTTGATGTTTTAAAATAATCAGTGATTTGAACTAGTGATTACTATGAAAGTATTGCAGTCCTCTTGCAGCAGGGAGGTTTTGTGCAGGGAACAGGGAAGGAACACATGGCAGCTGGCAGGCAGCAGCAGAGTTGTTAAAATTCTTGCAAATGGTCGTGGTTGCTGAATGACAACAGCAAATGCAGTTTCTTGAAAAATCATTGAGTAAAATGTAGCAAAACCCCATTTTATGAAGTGAATAGGCTTTGATGTTTTAGAAAAAAATACAAAAAAATGTTGTACAGCCCTCAGATGCCATGCTTTCAAGTGCTTTTCCTAAATAAGGTCTCCTTTAGACCTCAATTCTGAGAATTCAAGGAGCCAGGCACATAAAAGTTTGAAATTGCTGGATATTTGTTCTCCTGTGTTATTTCTCAATGACACATTAGGTCCTGATTCTTCAAATAAGCCACAATAAACAGAAATAAAATGCTGGCAATGTTCAGTTTTCCAGAGACTGCAGGGGGGACACAGCTCTGGGGTGGATCAGTGGCAGTACAGGGGGTTTGCTGGGAGTTTGAGTTGAGAAGCTCAGCAAGATTTTTTTGGGGAAGAAACTAAAGAAACTCCCAAGACATTGACTCTCCTGAGAGGTGAGGGAAGGAAGAGATTTCCTCCAGCACTTCCACTCCTTATCCTTTCCCTTTGCCCTGCTATGATGAAAAGCAGGTTGATCTATTCCACTCTCTCCCCAGTTGAGGGACAGGAATTTAGAGAGAAAAGCAAAGAGGGAATTTAGAGGGAAAAGCAAAGAGAGTGAAGCTGAGCAAGCAAGTGATGGCTGTGCCCACCCAACAAACATTTGTCTATGTCTAAAATTGGTCCTTTCATGTAAAAAAGGGGTTTGTGCAGTACATAAAAAAATAGCCACAGGTGTGTGTTAAGAAATGAAAGGTAGCACTAACAAGCAGCAGATAAATAGATTTCACACAAATTTTGGCAGAATTTGACTGTTTTCTCACTTCTAGTTGCAAGATGCCTTCGCAAAGTTTCACCAGAGCCAAAAATGCCTCCTCTCACACGGATCAGGCTGACCCATGGAGCAGCAGGCAGCGCCTTTGCAATGGATTTAAATTCATTTGGAAGCTGTTTGGTGAAGGCCAAGCACAAAGCAGCTCCACTCTGACTCTGGGCACTCGGGATAAGGCACAGGCTGCCAGCTCCTGCCTCTCCCTGCAGCGCTAATTAATGTGGAACTGCTTCAATTTGCTCCCATGTAGCAAATTCTTTAAATTCAAGTTGAATACTGTTAACAAAGTAGACTTGATGCAAATCAACCACAAAAGCCACAATGCATCCCCAGAGTGCCAGGTTCTGTGGTTTTGGGGTTTGCTTTTTTTTTCTTTTCCTTCCTGAATCACACGGCAGTTTTTGCTATAAAAGTAAATCTGCCAAAATGAAAGGCTTTTAAAGTATTCCACATAAACCTGTATCTTAAAGCTACAAACTTAAATGTCTTAGCACCTTTTCACATCACATAAAAATCCACTGGAATCACGAGGCAAGACAGAATTTGTCCTTTCCTGCATAGAAAGAAAATTAACAATCCTTTGTAGTACAGAGGCAGAAGTACTGACAGATACATTTTACTTCAGTCAGTTTTGATTAATAAAAGTTGACTGGTAAACATAGGACATTACCTTTTGCTGTATTTGATAAATCACAAGTATTTTGCATCTATTTCCATAAAGGCAGAGATATGTGAGGGGCCACAGGAGATAAATTGTTCCCAGGGATTTGTGAACAATTGCCACTTTTTAAGCATAAAGCAATAGTTTTCTTTTTGCATATTTGCTCTTAAGAATGACTGCGACACTTTTAAATAGTCTTATCTTGGCTGCATATTAAAATATTTCCATTTGTAGGCAGAGTAGTTCAAAGATTGACAGAAAAATGGTTTTCTGCAAAAGCACATTAGTTATTAAAGGATTATATTCATGATTTGTCCCTAATAGCATCTGTAGTTCTGATTAGAAAATGCAGCAGATGCAAAAAGTGAGCCTCAAAATACGATGACAACAAGTCTTCATATTTACCCACCTCTAGATTGAGGATGATTTTAAAAAAATATACAAAATTCACTTCCAAAGAATAATGCTATTAACACTTCTTTCACAGTCCATATTTCCTTTCTCAAAGTACATTTGTCCCCAGAAAGCAACAAACTCATAAATCAATTCCACTGCAAGCTGTGATAAGTAAATCATACTTAGAGCAAAAAAGGTTTCCTTCTAGTGACACTTCCATTGCCTTTGTTTTACAAATTCCAAATCTATGATTAATAAGGGTAGTAGCACATAAAATGATTTTGTTCTTTATATGTGACCATCATAGGAAAAACAATATCCAACAGTCAGATTTTCCTCCTAGACAGTGATCTCTGAAGTTTTATTGAAATTTACAGCTGCTGAAGATTGTCCTGGAAGATACTGTGAGCAGCTGAGGCCCATTAAAACACAATATTAGTTCCAAGCATCCCCTTTTTTCTAGCAAAGATATGGATTTTACAGCGCTACCATAATGGCAGCAACTTCCCCTGGCTTATGAAAAAAACATACATTACAAAACCCTCTGTGGTTTGAGGTCCAAATTTGTAATGAAACATATTGGTCAAATCCCAAAATGTGCCTCTCATCTCATCAGCCCGAGTGCCTCTCCTGGGAAGAATCCCTTTCCAAATGAGCCTTGCTAAAAGGCATTTTTGTTGGCAGCGATGTTTTCTTCCTGCTGTCCCTCTCCCACCCCCGAGGGGCTGTGCTGCTGCCACCCACTCTGCACTCAGCACCCCCTGGTCCCCAGGTGCCACCTCCAACCCAACAGCAACAATCAGCCTGGGAAGGGGAGAGGTCTGAATACATTCATTTCTGACATGGACGTTTAAAACCCGTGGCAAACAAACGATGTGCAGAGAGGAAAGCAGTGAGGTTGGATCCAGACAAGTCAAACAAATGATGTGCAGAGAGGAAAGCAGTGAGGTTGGATCCAGACAAGCCCAACAGCTCTGGGAAATAATCCTGGATTTGCTTCCCCTGGGTGCTGCTGTTTCCCTCTGCAGAGCAGGGTGGTACCCACAGCAGCCCCTGACAGACAGTGATGCTCACACAGCCCCTGACAGTGCCAGGACTCCTCAAACTGAGCCCTCCAGGAGATGATGGGAGATTTCCCTACAGCCCTTCATTCCCATTTCCCATGAAACTCTTGGAAGATGATTCCTGGTGCTGCCTGTGCCTCCAAACTGAAGTCACTCAGGGCAGAAGTTTGGTTAAATAAATTAATTTATTTAACCTACAGTGGTGGTGATGAATTTTAGTTTAAGGGAATAATTTATTGCTATCAAATATTCTTCTTTTTCAGGTTCTGACCTTAATGTGGAGCCTGTGAAAGGTACATGCAGATAAATCCAATATTATAGGGCTTTTTCACATCTTATTGCTCAGAAGTGTCACTTCATGTTGCCAGCAGACAGGAGATCAGCAAGTTTTTATTTTTTAAATTATCTCAGCTAATACATTGTAGAGTTGACAGTCTCTGAATTTATTGTTCAGTAATGATAATCATCACAATCTTAATGAAAGTATTATCCAGTGCATGTGAAAAGTAATTATGTGCAACTGGCTTAAGTTGTATGACAGGCTGGTATTTGCAAGGAGATGCTCTGTGCCACTAGAACTGCTCACAGAAAAATGAAGTGGTATTTGGTTTAAAGTGAAAAATATATACATGGCACATTAAGTCAGCTGCTATCATCAAAGCAAAACCTAATCTAATGCTATTATCAGCCCCAAATTTGATGTATTATTCCTAGATACTTTAATTTTTCTCATCTTTTAAAGCCTACTTAGCTACAGCTATTTTTTTTTTCAAGGATGCCATTAATATATTTACAATTTTACTTTAACAAATGTCTAATAAATTTGTACCAGCTTTGTCTATTTGTGAAGTATTGTGAGTGTTCAAAACCACAGCAAGTCATGAGAGAGTTGCTTGTGCTTAATGTATTTTAATTTCCACAATCTGCCAGCAACTTCAGTCTCTAAGAGTTAATAATGACCAAATGCATCCAGTTGATCTGAGTGCAAAACAAAGATATTAACCCACGTGTACCTGAAGGCAATGCAATTCAGCATCCCTGCCTAGGGGGATAAAATGTTTTGGTTTTTTTTTTTGAAGTCTTTTGGTTCCTTAGGAGTTAATTAAGTGACCAAATGTTCATCCTACTGAAAGGGACCCCAGAAGTGCCTTTATACACCAAAAAATGAACTTTCCTCTTTTGTGTCAGACATAATTCCACTATCAAAAAACATGACTTAATATTCATCTTACATAGGGAAGAGCAATTTCACTGTGAGGAAGTTAATGAAGACAGCAGTAATGTCTGCATAGAAGTTTTCTTCTTAAAGAAAATGAATTAAACGAATTGATGGCTGGAATGAACATTTGCTCTGAAAAGTGCTTCACTTAGAGAAGGGTAAAAAATCCTCTAAGAGTACTAAGAATTTAATTCCTCAATACCACAAGTGAAAGGCAATTGTAGACCTTGATGGTGCTACTGTCCTTTGTGCCTCTCCAAGGTACTGTTTGTGCTCGTGAAAAGAAAGTTAAATGTGCTTTGCTTTTAAACCTGATGAAGTACAGGCAGGCAAGGCAAGCAGAATACTTGATATCCCAGAGTAGCAATTTCTTTTGATGCAGTCAGCTTTAGAGAGCTGCTGGTTTTGGTAAGATGTGCAGGGAAACAGGCAAGATCATCCCATCAGTCAGGACCCTGGGTAACAGTGCAGCTGTAACTCCACATTTCTCTGCTGGTGTATTTGGAAATGAATCTCTCTGGGTGTAATGTGAAGCCTCTTCTAGAACTTCTTGGGGAATGTAGAATAATAACAAACTCCTCAAACCCTAATTCTTCTCCTTGCTCATTTTCTCTCATTCTTGATCTTTTGGTCTCCTCTTCAATTCTCCACTTCATATTTTTCTAGCATGTACAGAGATTCCTCCTGTTCTAGAAACACCTCTTGAAAATACCAGGCTGAGGCTTTGGTGGCAGAGAATTCATAAAAAGCTGAAATGAATGTACACCCACACTGCACTAAGCAAGGAGGGGATGACACTGACTTTTAGGACTTAAATTTTTAAACACACACCATCATGTCCCACTGACTCTGCTGCAGATTTGTTAGTTGCCTTCAGCCAGAAACTATAACAACAACCCCAGGAGTATGTGCAGGCATTTGCATCACATTTATGTATTATACAGGGATTTGTTGACTTTACATGCCCAGTCATTTAAGAGCATCCTATTCTTGTTTTTATCTGCAGGCTTTAACAAAATATAACCAACACCATTAGGATAGGTGCTAATACATGGTTATTTGCTGCAAAATTCCACTATGAGTAACACCAGCAGTTAAATTAAATAAAGTGTGCAGTTTGAAAAAAACTGCCTGTGTCCCAAAGGAAACTTTCTCCCAGAAAATGTCACAGCCATGCACGCTCTCAGAGTAGGCTCTAAAAAAAAGCTGAAATCAAAGTTATTCACTGAATCCTTCCTCCTCACACCCTGAACAACTGACAAGGGCACACTGGCAGGACAAGAGGGGATAGTTTTAAACTAGAAGAGGGTGGATACAGGGAAGAAATTTTCTCTGGTGAGGGTGGTGAGGCCCTGGCACAGGTTCCCAGAGATGCTGAATAGCTGGCAGGGCCCCTCCCCATAAGTGTCCTAAATACTGGTACACAGGGAAGGAGAAATACATCAGCATTTACCACCTTAAACCTCCCAGGGAAGCCTTACTGCAGAGCCAATTAAATGACATTCCTTGAAACATCTCAAGAATTTCTTATTTTTTGTTCTCAGAACTGGTGTTACTTTTGATCTTTTGTACCTCTCACCTAAGGACAGCTCTGTTCCCACATCAGTGAGATGAATCCATGCACACAAACATGAGGATCACTTTTATAGCATAAAAATGGTGCAGTGTTAAGCACATGTCAATTAAGGCTTTTGCATGAGTAAGACTTAACCAACTATTTGAACGAATTTCACCACAACCACCACTCCCCCCATTTTTAGCACTGTTTATGTCCTCACTCCTCATGCACCACAGCAATGTCACTCCTAGAAATCATTATTACAGCTGACACATGAAATTATGGCTGATTGATTCAGCCAAATCATTGTAAGCTTGTTTAAGAGCATTAAAAAAGCTTTATATTGATTTAGCAATATAAGGTACTTTTAATCAGATTAAAGAGCATCTTACAAGGTGGTTGTATCAATTTCCCTGATCAGGTTAGCAGGAGATCCAGTGAGATTGATGCACCAGCCTAACTGGATCACTGGCTAACCTGATCAGGGAAATTGATACCTCCTGGTGCACAAAAAACGTGTGAAATGCACAACTTTTTTCCACAAACAGCTCCCATAAGATGTTTCTCCATTTCTCACAGTTTTACATGCATCCTCTCCATGTCTCAGCTTTCCTGTATTTATAGGGCTGCCATATTTACTTTCCAAATCTCATGGACAGCAAGATGTGAGCAGATGCTCTCTGGTTTTTCCAGTATTTTGAGACCTACTGCACACAGAGTGCTCTGATGATTGGTGTGTGCACCATAAATCTGTCACCTCCTGAAAGTATCAGACTCACTGTGCACCATCTATCAAACTTCAGAGGAGGCTCACACTTCCAGCTTGGCCATTTCAGCTGCAGAAGTGCTCAGAGATTCCTACACAGGCCAGACAAATGTCCTCAAATCTTCCTTTTAGACAGAATTTCTGACCAGGGAAATGGAATTTATATGGAAACCCTGAGGTGTATTTTACCCCTGCTCTAGCCAGTGTTGCAGTTCTCCCATTTGTAAGCACAACCAGTTACAGGTGATTTTACCCCAGCAATCCTAATGGGGTAAGAGCAAGAGGAAAGCACAGCAGGTGAAAATGAGGATCTTTGTATTAACAAATACAGGACATACACAGCTCTACCTGCAATTTTTGTAAGAGAGCTCAGGCAGATCTCGTTTTCAGGCACTGCAGGCTTGCCTTGGTCACTCTGCTCTGTTCCCTGTAAGGGCTCCCAGGAAATTCCCAGATATCTGGAAAATATTGCCTTGCCACTATCTGCAAATTCCTGATTTGTGTATTCTCAGCATCAACAACACAAAATGTGTAATGTGGCAGAAGTGGAGGAAGTAGATCCTTAATGGTTAATAACTCAGGATTTGTCACTTAGCTCTCTTCAAGAGATTGCCCAGGAACCCATTGTTTCATCTTCCAGCTGTTTCCCATCAAATTACTATTAAATTATTCATAAATTATTACATTGTTTCTTCACATCCTTGCAATACTAATTTTAACAGTTTCAAAGCTTTCAGGTTTTGAAAAGGCACATAGCAGTGAAATACACTGTACAGATGAGAAAAATTCAAATTTAAGAGAAGTTTTCCCTTTCTAATACGACCCCTAAAGCCTCAGCACTCCTGGTACACAGCAATATCCCATTACCATCATTTGCGGGCACATCTCTGCCTTTGAAAGGAAAATGTAATGCACAGTTAAAAACCAACTAGCAACATTCCTGGAATTTCAACAGCTTTCTAAGAAATGAGAGAAGATTTAATCCACATTTTTTAATGTCACAGCCAAGCCCTTCAATCTGGGAATGAAACTGTGCAGATAAAAACATGGGGTGGCTTCATAACTGCTTCAGCAAAGGATAAATGATCACACCTAGAGATAATAACTAATCAAAGTGCAAGTACTGTGTCATTAGGGGTGAGCTGCTAATTAGTGAAAAATAAATAAAACTGTCATTGTTGGCTAAAAAATAATGAAAAGAATAAACAATATCTGGAATTCATTCTGAGGAAAATAGTACTAAGTATAACTCTGCAACCAACCCCACAGATTCATGTATTAAAAGAAAAAACCCTCAGAATTCACTAAGTGCACTCAAGTAAACATAATTGAGAGATGAAGATTCCTTTTTCCAAAATGTATCATGGAAATGAATAGCGTGAAGGAAGCTCAGACATTCTGCACATCCAGCCCCTTCTGCTGCACCAGGACCATTAAAACCACATGAATTATTTTGTCAAACTGCTTCAGAAGTTCAGAGCCAGTCTTAAAATAGTAATTTATCTCAAACTTAGTATGAACACGACTACTTTATTCTCTTTAAACCTTAATTAGCGTACTTAAAATGTAAGCTGTGTTATCAAATATAATTAATCATATTTTAGGGTGGGTGTATTTTGAGCTTTAAATTGACTTACATTCTGCTGCTTGGTATAATCTTGTGCCCGTCTCTGAACCATGTCACTTGGGGCCTTGGATGGCTGAGGATGTGTGGGAAGTTCAGAACAGCAGCTTGTCCTTCAGTCACTGTTTTTCTCTGGTCTGTGTCCATGAAATCTCCCATGTCTGCAAAGAAAAAAAAAAAAAAAAGGAAAAAAAAAGAGTTTTGCTTTTCTCCCCATTTCTTTTCAGGGGACAGAGAAATCAGTGTGTTTCCCAAAAACCCTGGCACTGATAATTGCTCATGGGACACTGGATCACAGGGCAGTTTGGAGTTTGGTTTACAGAGGCAGATGGACACGAGGCAGGAAGGAAACCCCAGTGCTGCTGGTGCACACAGGCAGAGCATCCGCCAGCAGCCCTGCATGGCCCCTGTGCTCCTGGGCAAAAACTGAGGGGTTTTACTGAAAATGACAATTTAATGGTGGTTTGTTTGTTTGGTGTTTTTGTTTGGTTGGGGTTTTTTTAAGATAAATTCTTAATAAAAAAGAAATCTCTGCAATTCAAAGGGATGCTCATGGTGTATACAAATGCGTCCATTTCTTGGTCATCTTTTTGTTTTATATCCACAGCTACACAAACAGACAAGCAGCTCTTCCACTGCAGCCAGGCCAATGGAGAGTCAGACCTAGGCAAGGATCCCAAAATGATCCTGGAATCCCAAAGTCATGCTGGGGGCTGTCAGCTCTTCTGGAACAACATTCCAATGTCAACAGTGCATCCCCATTGTCAGAGCAGCTTTTAACACAAATTTTAATGAAGAAATGATATTCCACTTGCAGAACCTCTGCCTCTGCAGGCTTTATTTCACAGGCAGGTTCAGGTACCTGGGGAGACCTTGGGAAAATTCACTGAGTGTTTTTTTCTTGTTTTTCCATTGCCTTTTGTACTGAATTCTTATCCATTAAAATGAACAGGGCTGTAGGCTCTTATTTCTTCACCCTCCAAAGAACTTCTCTGCATTTTAATTTGACTTAAACTAGGTAACTGACACACGCACAACAGAGAACTATTCTACCTTCTGTCACTGAATTCCCTTCATTTTTAAAGTACAACAGGGTTCTCTACAAGTTCTGTGCTGCAGAGAGGGATGCAAAGGACATAGAAAAGAAATGATTACTATCAGGTCTGTGAACGGCAGGAGATGAGAAGAGACAGAACAAGAGCAGAAATTAAAAACACATGGTATTTTAAAGAAGCTTTAATCATCTTTGTGATTTTCAAGTTATTTATTCAGACATAATCAGCATTGTACTTCCTCTGCTGCTCCAGATTCCTTACAACTGTAATCAGATCAGCTACTTGAAAAGAGATTTCAAACTGTGGAGGTGGATCTAATTAACTTCACTGTTGTATCATTATTTTAGTTTTCACAATCCAGGAGTTTTTAAGCCCATCCTGTAATTAAGATTTACTCAGCAGTTCTCTCACAAATATCTGTTCCCATTCAGTTAAGTAATATGTTAGCATGTGTTGAGAATATTTTTTAAATTATTTAACAAGTTCTCTGCTACTTCAGACATCTAGGACATGGAAAACACCTCAGATCTTTCTCAGTGCCATTATAATTACACTTTTCAATTTTTCACTAGAGATCTTGACTTGAAGTGTATTGGGAAGCATCCTCTACTCACTGGCAAAAATAGCATTTCTTGTGAATCCTTCTGAGTTAAAAGACTAAGATTTAATTCCCCATAAGTTTTGATGAGTGGCTAAGATGTTTTTAGGAGCCCCTTGGAACGTTGCCTTCCGGTATTTTGAAGAATATCAAAAGCAATGTATGATGAAATATCAGGAACTTCACTACATCCACACAGCTTAAATCAATTAATTTAAATCAAAACCATTTAAAGACAACAATCACATGGCATCAGTAGCTACCCTGAGTGAAGGAGAAGGAGAATATTTAAAACCTGTAGAATACTTTAATCTGCAGGAATAAAGTGCAAATCTGACTGGCAATTTCACTACAGAAGCCATTTATATCACCAAGGCTCAAGACCAAAGGTCTCCCAAGTCACACAGGATCTGCTGTGCTTTGCCTCAGTGTCTTTATCAGTGAAAACAAATGAATAAATTAATTAATACATAGACTGCTTCATTCAGATAGATTTAACAGAGAACCTTTTAGCCTTGTTCAGCAATGCAGGTCTAAAAATTAAATGGAGAGAAAACTAAAACTGAAGAAAAGCAAACAATTACACTTGTTACTCTCTCCGGAACAGCCAAACACAGAGAGACAAAACTCTTCATAGAAAACCTTCCCCACCCTCAGAGGGGAATAAAGCTGTCATTTCAGGGCACACAATTCTTCAGCAGCAGCATCAAGGAAAAGCATTCCTGTGTCTCCTTCTCATCTTGTTCCCACCAGGACTTCCTCAGGAATTGCTGCTGCACTGTGCCAGTCCAACAGCTTGCACAGCTGGGCAGGGAGCTGGACAGGGAGGAGCTGGGACAGAACTTTATCAGCCCAACAAAAGAACTGTTGCTCTTTGAGAAATGCTGGAGAAGTCTCCCAGCCCACAGCTGCTCAAACACATTTTCCTGCTGAGCCCAAAGGGGAGTGCAGTGCAGGAGTGGGGATGATTAGTGGGGTGCAGGTGGAAACGGGCACTTTTTTCCCACTTTGTCCCCTGGAAGCAGAGCTGGAGCTGCAGCTCCAGAGGCTCCTGCAGAGGCTCAGTGCTGCACAAGGAGAGGCATCTCACCTTCCCTTCCCCTGCTAAACCTGCTCACCCTACACCTCACTCAGAGTTATGTTCACTCACAGCAGCTTTCAGATCCTCTCTGACCTGACAGAATTCACTAAAACTGCTGAGGAGTGTTTGGAAAAATACTTGCAAGGGTCTGAGGCAGGTCAGAGTGAGCCAGCAGGGGCACAAGGGCTGGCAGGGGTCAGGGAAGGAAAACCCCATTTTAGCAGCAGTTTATTTTTACTTCAGCTCCCAGCAGCTCTGAAACAATAGGGAGCCCAAACATCAAATTACTGATATTACTGACATTACAGATAACAAAATCTACTGTAATGCAGTGAACTGATGAACACGATACCAAAGCTTACACAAAACCATTTGCAACTGGTTTTATTTTAAAACACAGGAAATTCCATGTAATTTCCCTCATTGACATACTGATTAACTTGAATGAGTTCCTTCAAATTGGGTATGTAATAAATAATTCAATTTCTCTAAATTCTGCTTATCAAGTGACATTCACTATTACTGAATTTCCAGTTACTAACAATGATGAGGAAAAATTTGATCCATGTATGAGATTTCTTAGGCACAGCACATCTGTCTCTTTAAATTTATTTTATACTTTCACTTTGGAAGAAGAATTAGGCCTAATTTTATTATTATTTCCAAAAAAGTTCCTTGAATTACATTTTCTATATGTTAACTGAAAAAAAGGAAATCAAGAGTATGTGATCATTTCTTATGTCACGTTCCTTAGCACAAACACCTGAGAAAACTAACTTAACCTTTCCAAACAGCTGCTGGATTTCAAAAATTCTGCAAAGTCCAAACTGAAGCAGGGCAAACATTGGGGGAATTTGCTTCAGAAAGGTGTTGAGAACAGAATTTTAAAGTTTTGTTGTAAAACTGCTGATTTTGTACCACAAGGACTGTGATGTGAAATCTTCTCGGTGCTATCCTCACATCCCATTCCCTTTCAGATGCTGCTGCTTTTCTCTAGATTTTGTTTTTGTTGTTGTTGTTTTTCATAGTTTTGATAGTTTTGTGCATGGCCTTCCTTAATTCTATAAGGTGCAACAGTTCTCTCATGCTACAGATATCTCCAAACAATCTCATTTTCATGGCTCAAAGACTCACAGTGTTGCACTGCTCTGAGCTGCTTCACCTGTTCAGACTGACAAATTTTATAATAATCGGTTTTTTTACCCAAAAAGAAGCTAATGAGTCACAGAACAGCCCCCACTCAGACATACATGCCACTTGGACTTGAGATCTCCTCTGCAGCAGTGCCCCCATCCTGTTCCTCACGATGCACTGGTAGGATCCAGCATCAGCCCTCTGCAGAGCTGGGATGATGTACCTGCAGGCAAAAAGGCACAGTTAGAGAACACTTCTTCCTGCTTTACACTTTGTCTTAAATGCTTATTGTATTTTTTCTTACAAACAGCATTCTTTTGTTATCTCAGGTCTTTGGTTTAATATTTTCTGTTACATACAGATTTTTGAAAGACAGCTGACATGAAATGCATGAAATACCTTTCAGTCTTCAGTTCTGCATGTGATAAATGACAAGTATATAAAGAATTCACATGAAAGACGACCTTAAATATTTTCCCCTAGTTTTCTCTACCCTCATTCATAAGGCAAAGCAGGTGATTAGTTTAGAGGAGGCACAAGAAGACTAAGTGTAGGTATTAGGAAGACTTGCAAGAAATATCAAAGCTTTCCAATGAAAGCTCTGCTGTGTGACCACTGGAACTCAGAGGAATCCTGGAAGTGGCACCGTGTGCTGTGCTCTGTGTTTGCTCTGCCCTTCAAACAGACACTCAGTCCACTAATCTCACCTTCCTCATTCAGCTACATCTGATTGCTCAACATGAAAATGAGCTGATAGGCACAGTTTTAATGGGAATAACACACATGAATAATAGAGATAATCCTGCATTAAACAAACATTAATCACAAGCACATATTCCCCCAGTCACCTTCAGGAGATATTATGGCAGGATTAATGAAAGTCTTTATGAAAGATAAGGAAAAGGAAAACTGCTGAATTTTAATCTTCAAAATTTAATTCCACTAAAAGAAAACATTTCTTCTTAGTCTCAAACCTACTGTACACACCCATGTGCAGAGCTTAATGCCTGAACAGGATCAGGGAGCAGAACATTTGGTGTCATCACAAAACAGACCCCAGCAAATGGGTTACACCACCAAACAGGGACCAAAGCACAGCCCAGCACCGTGGGCAAGCCTCAGACATCCCTGGGATTTCCAGGAGCCCCTGGCTGCCCATGGAGGTGAGCTGGGATTTCTGTGACCTCCTCAGGAGCCACAAGCACATCCCCTCCCCTTGCTGTGTCACTTGGCACCAGCAAGAAAAGGAAGATTCCAACCCCTGCTCTTATGGGAGTCACAGCAATCCCAGCACACAAATAATGACTCTGAAGCAGGAATGTTGTTTCCTCTTGTCTGACAAGCCTCACCATGGGGAATGCAGTGAGAGAACAGGTGAAAATACAAGGCAGAGGATAGAAATCAATAGGACAGAAGGCTCCTCTAGCTCCTTACAAAATAATTTCCTTCTCTGCCAGGCAGAAGATTGTTATAAAACATCATTATAAAAAAAAATAGAACTGAAGATTCTGACAAATACTGGAAATTAATTTTTACAGTTCTTTTTACCCAAGTTATACATTTGTAATCTTTCTTTCTCCCATAAAGATTTAGTGTCCTACTTGGCTGATGTCTTGTCTATTAAATAAAGCCAAAATTAAAGGCCTCTTTCTGAGTATTCATCTGTACTAGGACAGTGATGCAGAGTTAGTTTTGCTACCACCAGGACAAAACAAATCAATTAGATCAGAAGTGTCCTACTTTGGTTCTCTTTTCTGACTTATTAAAGTTTCATCAGGAAACATTCTTAACATGTTGCCTGAAGAAATGAAAATCTCTTAAAAATTTACAGTGAAAATCCCATCTACCTTGGAAGTTCCAAGGCAGCCAAAACCTAGAGCAGCTGGATTCTCAGTGGACCTACTGAGTATAATGTGCAGGTACAGCAAGCAAAATTAGAAGAATTAAATATCACAAGTGGAAAAAAGAGATAGGACATGTGTTAATTCTGTTTGAAACTAGAAAATTGCAAACCTGGGCAAGGGATAAATATTAATGGAATTTCTGATTCTGTGTTTACAATTTTAAACAGTCTTTATGCACCTCATATGTCTTATTATTATTTTTAAACCTAATTTTCTATTGACCTAACAGCCTTGATACTGCTTTTTGTGCTGTGCTTTTCCCATTCCACTTGTTTTCTGACCTGCAAGAAGGGATATAAATAGGCTTTCTAAGTTCTAAATAAGACTTTCTTCCCCAGAATGAACTGAAATCGGAGGTTCATACAATTCCTTACAGTGACAAGACAGAATTTTGCTTTATTTGTCTGTGCTCAAACTTTGAAGACAGATCTTCCCATTGTAGAGATGCCAGGAAGGCTCCCTGAGGTTCCTGGGGATGTCTGCAAGGACTTTGGAAAGTCATCCCTGACTTTTCCCTCATTTTGAATGGCACAGCCAAGCTGAACCTGGCATTGGGAAGCTCCTGCAGAGAGATGGGAGGTGACAAGTGGAAAAGAGAAGCTTCAAGGGGAGTCTCCCTGAGCCTGATGTGCTCCATCACCCCTGTGCAAAGAGCTCCAGGAGGGAGTGGCATCAGCCACCTAAGGAGAAATCCCAGCCAACTCTTACAGTTCACTCCTAATCTAAAATTTAAACCCTCATTTTAATTTTAAATGCCCTAAGAGTTAGAAGGGAAGCTATAGGCTATGGGATTTAATAGTCCTAATTATGGATACAGAATTAAAGCTAAGTGTATTTTATTAGATATTCATGTTACTTTTTATCTACTCAAGCTTTTTAACAAAAGACTTATGGATCAACTGATCTAACTTTTAAAATACAGAAGCAAAATTGAAATGTGTCCAATCCAAATACGTTTAAGGATTTTAGTTGAAAGTGTATGGCTGCTTAGACATGACCTTAGTTTCTTAAATTCCAATAAATCAATATCTCCAGGCCACAAAAGCAAATATGACAGACAAACCTGGTCCAGAACTTAATTCAAAAGAAAACAAAGGGGGGAAAAAAAGAAAACAGAAAAAAAAGATACTGCCTGAACATTAAAGTCCCTTAACTTATAGACATGACCAAAATGGCTCCTGCAGTCAGCAGCATTGATTTGTTTTCATAGCGTGGATCTCAGATCACAAAGAATTTATAAGCTTGTTTTATAAATTCTTAACACAAAGTGGTGTATGCACAGTCACTGTAAAAGGCAGGCTGAGCACACAACGAGCTTCGTTAGACAAAGAGAAGCTGCTCACTCAGGGTCACCAGTGTCACCATGCAAAGACTCCAATTAGTTCTTTACTCACTTGGGCTGTTATAATAATGTATTTTCAGCCTGTTACCATATAGACATTACTTTAACTGAGACACACTAAGTAATATCAATTACCAAAAATCTTTGATTGATGATTCAAATTGCAGCAGAAGTCACTTACTCAGGGAAGATTTGTGCATTTAAACAGACTATTTACCCAAGAGAACTGCACAGCAAACTGTTATGGGGTCAAAGGTTGAATTTTGCAACTGGAATTTTTATGTCTGAGCATATATTTTCCTTGCTTTCATTCATCCTAATGCACCTATGCCATTTTTTTGGAAGCTTAAAGCTTTGCATTTCTATAGAATCAAAATCCTGTTTAGCTAATCTCTGGCTGTGGTGTAGCAGTAGGGATGCAATTTCTAAATTAACATTTTCTATCAATATTATTTCATTATCATAAACCAGCACCTTCCTCTGTGCCAGATCTTTTAATAAGAAATAGAAATAATAAAAATATAAAAAATGCAGAATTAATAAATATGGTTTCAATCATGACCTGACATTCACAAGAACAAATTAAATGCAATATAAGAAACAAGGGACTGACTGCAGGTATGTGCATGCAGGTGTTCCAATAACTGACTTACACTGCCATACACAGTAAAATTCCAATTTTGTATTGGGATGCCCACTTGTTTAAGAAATACCACAGCACTCTGGTCTTATTTCAAAATGTCACACGTTCTTACTCAGGTTTCTCCTAATACCATGAAATGTCACCTCCCAGTGCCTAGCACACTATGGGGCTGCAGTTCTAACCTGTGCTTGCTGTTCATTCCATGTTCCTGTGTTTGCCCTCCCACACCATTTTTCCCATTTTTCCTCCCACTCTCTCAGCATCTCACACGGTCAAGGGCTGCTCCTTCTACCCAGCCACTACAACTGGCTCTGCTGTTGTTGATCAAAACAAGTGGCATTTGCACAAAGCCATGCTCAAACATTCTGTGATTTGTTGTGCTATTAGAGATCTTTTCATTTTCTAGAGAGCATTCACAAATCTCTTTATGTGCATGTGGCTCGTAATCCACATCCAAAGGCTTGAAAGCAGCCACCATTAATAGATCTCAGTCCTAAGAGGGCTCATCCAAATCAAATCTTGAATTTCTAGGTAACTTCATACAGAACTAAATGCTTGGGTTTAAACAGTTGCAAAATACTTGAAATGCCAAATGACCCCCAAAAGTTTTAAAAGGTTATTTAAGGGAATTTTCTCCCCTACTGCTCTGTACATGTAAATAATATCAACAACAGAACTAGGGCTAGGTTATAATTTTAAAAATATTTGAGAAAAGTAATTATGGATTACCTTGTGTAACAATATAGAACTTTAGATCATTATCTGCATTATCTGCATACCAACTTACACTGCAATTTCTATCTGTAGTGATGGAGCATAACTTCTCTCTACCTTAAGCCTTATGTCCCAAAAATGCAGCATTTAGCTTGGTTTGCAAAAGGTACAGGTGTTGTACCTGGGCTCTGTCTGTCACATACCCACCCCTCACAATGTCTGGCAAATTCTACAAAATTTGAAAGCACCAAATAAATTGCATAAAAATTAAATTTCCGTGAGGGTAGGGAAATTTCTGTTTGCATGGAGGAAACCCAGTCAATCCTCCCACATCAGAGAAAAGCAGACAAAACTTGGCTGTCTGGCACGTTGATACTTGGCCAGCCATGTGCTGCCTATCAGCAGGAATGAGCTCTGATAAGCCACACTGGGGTTTTTCTCCTGTTTGATGGAATGTCTGTGGGATGGGGAGCGAGGCAGGAAGGAGGTCCTGGGGGCAAACTGCACAATCATTAAAGGGCAGTTTGTTAAATTATCAGCTCAGTTTTGGAATTCCTAGGATTGAAACAGAAAGTTTTGTGTGGAATTTAAGGCAGACCACATTCCTCTGGATCTGATGGAGACACACAGTCCCAAGGAGCTCGGCTCTGTTCAAGGATGAGCTCACACATCGTATGTAACGTTTAGCTAAGGAATGTGTCTCCTGTTTATCACAAACACAGTGAAAATTTACATCTCCAGCAAAAGGCACTTCTGATACTTAAAAATTCCATGTTAGAACCCACGTTTTGAAGCATCAAGTCTCATTTTCAGCAATCTCATCTCATCTGGTTACAAAACCCACTCTTCTTTCATAACAAACCCCCAAGTCCCTGTGTCTGTATCTACAAAGCTCTTTGAGACATTGGGAAAACGAGGGGGTGGGGTTTGGTTTGGGGTTGTTTGTTGCAATTCCACTTGCAGGAGGTGATTATGTGGATGTTATTTACTTGTATTCACTGGAGTAGGAGGTGATTTCAGTGTCGTTGTGCAACCACTTGAATTCCAAGGGCCAGCTGCCTTCGGCGAGGCACGTAAGGACCAGCCGGTTCCCTTCCAGGTGCAGCTGGGGCAAGCCTGGCTCTGTCTTGAAGAATGGTGCAACATCCCCTGAAATACAAAGGAAAAAATGGGTTTGGAGGCTATTTAGGAAAATATAGGAGAAACTACTGCTATTTAGCTGATTTCTTCTCAACACAGTCATGGTAAAACAAGAAACAACATGATTCAGTTAAGGCTTGAGCTGGTACATTAATAACTAGGCTTTATCTTTAGGGGCTGAATTACCAAGATCTTGATAAACTTTGTCCTAGCCCACTCACATAAGCTTTTGTCCATATTTACTCTTTCTCCAGATGAGAATTCCAACACTGTCTGTTGTGTCAGGCAGTGAACAGCCCTATTGGCTTTTTTTCCCCCTTCTCCTTTCTGAGAATTAAATCCCCTCAAAGCTTTTTCCTTTTTTTTTATTTCTTGAATAGAAACCAGAAGAGTAATCTTGGATAGAAATGATTATCACAGCAGGAAAAGTCTCAGGGTAAATGAAGATTCTTGATAGGGAAAAGAATTTAGAAAAAAAACACCTCACAAGTCTAATGTATTTTTCTATGTTCTTGCCAACCAAAATGTGTTAAATTATATTACCTGAAGCCACTAACAGATTTTTGAATTAGGGTACTTCAGTAATATGCAAGGGTCACATGTAATCTCAAACTCTTGTGTATCACAAATAAAACATTCCAAGCAGCAAAATTCTTGATGGGTAAATTGCCAAAGCTCTGCTCAAATACAGATTGATTCTGAGTCCACACCTGCTGGAGATCTACCCCAGTCACCTCTGGAAGATGAAGGCTTTTCACACTTTAGATAGCAAATTTCTACTTGTAACTGTAAAGGAATTATAGGCTTAATTTTAGAAGAGTGTAAATACCTTCTATAGCCAAAACTAACACAGAATGGCCTGGGTGGAAATGATGTTTCAACTCATCAGTTCCAACCCCTGCCATGGCAGGGACACCTTCTGCTACACCAGGTTGCTCCATCCAACCTGGCCTGGAACACTTCCAGGATTTTATGATTACATTTCTAAAACATAGGCGATATATTCAAAGTCAGAGATTTAATATAAACTATTAATAATGCTGAATAAGTAGACAATACTGAGCTCTTCTTTGAAGTGTGCAGGGGATGTGTTTGTATTTTATAAAGTACAGAAAAAAAACCAAGAGAGACAAATGTCCCAGTGCAAGTAATGGTTCAGTTAAACTGCAAACCTTCCTTTAAACACTTCTTTTTACACAAGCTCAGGCATTTTTATACTTGCAATTTAAAGAGTTTCACCTATTTTTTACAGTTTGGAGTGAAGTGCCCCCCTGTGCTGTTCAAGGCTGGTTGGAATTTTTGAATGCACAGGTCACAGAGGCACTGAGAGCCCCAGGACAGCCCCAGGAGCTTGGGCAAGGGGTGCTGTGGTGGTTCCCAGTGCCCTGGTGTTCCACTGGGGGTCACAGCCCAGCCTGGGGATGTGAAAGTCTCCAAGCCTTTGCCTTTCACTTTGCTCAGGGGATTTTTCTGACTGCAGAGCACATGGCAGCACTGACTCATTACTGAAGGGTCTGAGCATGGCCATGGAGCCCCAGGCCCACTGGTGCCAAAAATCTCCTGCAATGGGCTGTATATCACCCACAGCTCCCCACTCATCTGATGATTTGGATTGACAAATTGTCTCCTGAGTTTTTAGAATTTAACTTCAGGAACACAGTCATTTATGCAGAAAGAAAAAGCACATATTCTTAAGGCAATGCTCATAAACTATCACACAAAATCCAATCTAACAAACTGAATTAAAAACTGTATTTTTGTAGGGTCCTTTTCTGATCACTAGCATTTTAAATAACCTGTCTTTCAAACAAACTGATTTATGACAAGTGCAGAGCAGCAGTATCTTCTCTAAATTGGCTATATAGGAAGCTACAACAATTCAACATATGAGAAAACTGGAACAGTTCCAAACTAGCAGATATTCCCAGACAAGCCAAAGAGAGTTTTTACACTTCTCCACACTATTACATGACTGAGAATAAATTCTGCAAAGCTTCTCTTTAGTTGTTGTTTTAATGACTGCAATTATTGTGAAATCATCCCAATTCTCATTGTCTCCTAACTAGTAAAACCAACCAATATTTTAAACATTAAATAGAAAAAAATTAAGTTGGAGTTAGAGGATGTTCCTGTGAAATACAGCTATTTTACCTAGAGTGAAAAGCAAATTTTTACAAAGGTATTTCTAAACAAAAGAGAAAATGTTATATCCTGTCAAAGGTATTTTGGGGAGCCTCCCAGGGGAGTTTCAAATGTTCTACCCTGGTAAGATTAAAGGTGTCAGGCTTCCTCTGGAGATGGAAAAGCAGCAGCTGGGAGCAGTGCTGCTGCTCAGGGGAAGATAACAGAGCTCAGTTAGTAAAGTGAAATTATTAGTGCTGAGTCTCCTGAAAACAACAATTACCTGCTCATGCACAGAGGCTCCTGGAATGAGTTCCCTACACTATTCCTTCCCAAAGTTTTGTCACCGACGGAGAGCTCAGTGGAAGTTGTGTCTGCACCAAACTGAGTCATTTGTTGGTCCTTGTTTTCAGTGATTTACAGACTCAGCAGCACAACCTCCTGCATTACTGACTCTGAATTATCCACTCACTCCTAACTTATGTCTTTCCAAGAAAAAAATGATGCATTTGGAAGACAAAGTGCTGCCCACAAGTCTGTCATTCAGCCCTACATTTCCTACTCAAGTATTCCAAACCCAGTGATGCTGTAGCCCACTCAGAGCTATCTCCCATTTAAAGCATCACAATCAAACTGTTATTACATGAAAATGATTCTCAAAACTCAATCCAGTTCTGTTAGAAGCTAAAATTTAATAGACCTATGGGAATATTTTTATAAAGAGTATAGCATGCTTTATAAATTACCCTGGCTCTCTGGAAGATTTACTTAAACCCTTGAAGTAATTTTATCTTCTAATCTTTTATTCCTGACTTTCTCATCAATCACATACCATCAGTTTATCAAATTCAATTATGCAATCAGAGCTCACTAAATATTCACTGAAAGCAGAAATGAAAATAAAACACAGAGAAAAAAAGTTCCTTGCAGAGAGGCAGCTTTGATGACGTTGGCATTTCTGCAGCACAGAGCTGCTCCCACCTCCTGCTCAGGATCAAACCTGGGCTGCACCCTGGGCTTTATTTACAGCTTTAAGCTGTAATGGAAAGCAGAATTTAAACCTGGACCTGCAAGGAGAAGTTTGTTATAGAGCATCCCAGGGAAACAGGAAAATTGGCAGGGAAAAAGATGAAAGCCATCTCAGAGGGGTTGTGGGAAAGAAATAACTGGCTGAGGGATGGAAGACACAAGGGGGCAGTTAATAGGTATGAGATACTTGCACTCAGTAATTAACTACAGGAAAGGCTCACCAGGAGGGTAACCTTGGCCAACCATGGGTTTAGAAGCCAGGAAGGCATGTTTTGCTTTATAATCTTCAAGAATGGAATAAAATGCTAATTAAAAGACTGAGTCCTAAAATCAAAAATAATAAAATACTGCAATTATTATTCTTGACTTGAATACTTTTCTGCCTACCAAAAAAAAAAAAAAAAACAAAAAACCAAAAAAAAACAAACAAAAAGAAATTAAGCAAGCATTTATTCTATACACTGTTGCTTTTTCTAAATGTGTTAATACTTTCAGCCTCTCTGGCTCTTCAGTGATGCTGATTTAAAAATAAAAGTAATAATAATTAAAGAACTTTTTGAGTTGCAAGAAGGAGCAAAGGGATAAGGTGCCAATCTGTTGGCACATGTATATTAACAGCTTCAGTAAATTTTCATTAAGTCTGCTTACCAAACTTGCCAATATCCTGACTTGTGCCCTTAAAAGGATGCTGCAGATTTATTTTTATGTAAATCTCAAGAAGAAGTAGGACTGAATTTGCCCAAATTATCTTGCCATTTGCTCCACAGTTTTGATTTTCTGCACCTCCAAACTGCCTGAGTTTCATTCCACTGCTGGCTTGGCCCATCCACTTTCTTTCTTTGGTACATGCAAAGCTTAGATGGATTTGACCTCAAAATAAAGACTCAGGACTAAATTCACGACATCCAGACAGTTTTTCCTGGACTAATGCTGACATTGAAATACAAAATATTGCTGGGTGCAATTGTCCCCTCCCCTGGGCTTGTCCTCAGCCCTGGCAGATGAGATCCAGCACAGGAGAGCTGATAGCTCCCTCATGCTCCATTCTCCCTGAAAGTCACCTTCAGGCACAAATTTACCAGCAGGACCTGGAGGGGAAAAGGCAACCTGGCTGGACAGCTTTGGAATGGCAACAAAAATGCCAGGAGTAGAGAGACACTCATTAAATACCCAAGGACCCCCAATCCCATAAGGATTGTGTGAGTGAACATGACTCCAGAAGCTGGAAAACACCATCTCAAGGACCTCAAACATCCCCTCTAACAAACAAATTAACAAGGCTCAGCTAATGATTCTGAGCCCTTGAAGAGCTTACATTTGTAAAACACATAAAGCAAAGTCAGATTAAATAGATCTTTCAGTTCCTACAAGGTCTTACAGGATCTTGAAAGCAGTCGCACAGTCCTGTCCCTCAGGAATTAATAAATTTTAATTAAAGACACAATTTGATCTTGAGAACCTCTACCCTGTGGAGAAGAGGAACATTACAGTACTCCAGAGAAGTACCACATCACCCTCATCAGTAAAACCCACTGCAACTACCCTCTTCAAATCTCAGCTTTTATTCTCCAGAAATGTTGAATACCAACAGCTGCAGGAAAAATCAGGTGCCCACTTCCTGAAAAAAACCCAAGTTTCTGTGGCCCTGAACACCCAGAGGAAGGAAAATGCAAGGAGTGCTGAGAGCAGGTTTTTACTATTTGTCTTTGTTATGCATCTCTACTTTTAAGTCATTTTTATGTGAGCTAATATTGAATATTAAAAGTAGATCAACCTGCACATAAATCAGCAACTCAGAGCAAATACAGCTCAATCACTTAACAAATACCAGGTGAGCAGCTGCCTTTCCATTGCTCAGTTGGCCCTACAGGTTCAATATTGAAAAGAGAGTTGTGACTCAGATACACTTTTCAAACTTAAAAGAAAAACACAATGGGTTTATTAAGTAGCACACCTCTATTGATTTTGGCTTATCAATCTCCCATCAAAACATGAGGCACATTACTGTTTCTTCATATGCTTCTAAAGCTAGGATCAACTGAGAGGGGAAAATAAAGAAAATAAAGAATGATTTCTGAGGAATTCTCCAGGAAAATGAGGCAGGAGAAGATCAGCCATACAGAAATGATTTTGCTCTCAGTGTCTGCTAGGAAAGGAGATATGAGCAACCTTCAGGTGGGTGAACAATGACAGCCAAGGAAAGAGTATCCAGAAGGTCTGTCTGGGGCATTGAAGGTGTGACACAAAAGTAAAATGGTAAAAAGGCAGGAAACCCAAACTAGAGGCAGGAAGAATCTTTTCAGTAATCCACAGAAATTGCTACAACCATGGACAGCAAAACCCCGTTCAAGACCAGACTGAATTTCAGCTGTGAGCACAGTCAAGCACGAGCTGCTCTGCTCTGACAGCAAATAACTGCAACCTCCTGAGAAAATGGCTTTTCTTCTTATGCCCAAGTTGAATATGGAAAAGATTTTCCTATTCAAAAGGATCTTTTGGTCTTGCTATCTCAGTTTTCTAATCTCAGAGTTTCTGATATACATGCATACATGTGCTAGCTCTGGATGCAAGTTGTATTCTCTTGTGGAAATGAACTTCAATAGATTATATGGCATATGAATTTGGAATTATAACACAGTAAATCCTGGGAAATGTACCAGAAAGTCAGATTGGACTCAGATATATTTGAATCAATCTTCTTTTGAATGTAAACCTTCTAAAATGCATTGGTGAGTTGCTGGGGAAGTTAGTATATGATCTATTCATAAACTGTCAACAATGTCAAACATACATTAGAGCATTCAGTCACTTTAACTGTATTGATTTGCAGGAAGTCTATTTTACCCAAAATATTGGATCTTTGAGATTCAAATTTTTGTGGTTGGAAGTATGACATAAATCACCAAGTACAACAATTAAATTTAAATTGCATTTTACTACCTCATTCTAAACCTCGATTGCAAAGGACTGATGCATCATAGTGAATATTTCATTAAAATAGCAGGTTATTTTTCAAATATACTGCAGCAGCTAAGAATTTTCACACAATGGTATAAAGCATTCTCTCAGAATGGATTTCCTGAACTTTCATCAAAGATGGTATCTGATTTTATATTGGAAGGGTACTGAAGCAACTGTATTTAAATCAGCCTTTCTTCCCAAATTCCACACATCAAGTAAATGAGCCCAAGCTGCCCATTTTTGTCATCCTAGAGATTAAAAAGATAACCTTCTTTTTAGGTACCTCCATTATAATCCCTGAATGCAAATACAGATATCAGCTGAGGTTGATGGATGGTGCTTTTAGAGGTTTAATTGGGGATGGAATTAAATTGTTTTAGGACTCAGCAAGTTCTGTGAGGAAGCCCACATATTTTTAGAATAAGTGACATTTATTTCTTTTAAATGCACAGTCACAGGGAGACAAGATTTCAATGGGTAACTTCTTTTTTTTTTTGCCTTGAACAGCTCACATAACTAATTGGCAAGTTAGCTATTGGGTAATTGCCAATCATATATTTGATTTGGATGGAGGAAATATTGAACTAAAGATTGCAAACCTGTTGCAGTCCATCCCAAGAGGAAAACGAAACATTCTGTAATGTATAGTTATGATTAGCTTTCAACAATTCAATAGAATAGGAGTCTCAAGCGGCAAGAACGAGTGTTTCACACTGATAGTTAAGTAGATTTAATTAAAAATTCTTTTTTTTTTTTAAATTGAAGCATCACTTCTCTATTTCAGAATTACCTAAACGGCACTGCAGATTCCAGTTGGCTTCTCTGCTCCTCATTTTTTTGCTGCAAACAGGCCAAATGTTTTTCCCAAATCTTGGCTAACACATAATATTGCTTAAAAGAACAAACATCCTAATTCATTCCCTGGAAACTTCTATAATTCTAAGATAAACACCATGAAGTGAGTTGCTACAGTAAAACCTGTTTTGATATTTCCAACATCTCTTCCCTGTTTTAAGGCACAAACATTTCTTGTTATCTCTCTTAGCTTTCTTCCATTTTTCTCTATGAACAGCTTTAGATGAACTATAAAAATCCTGAGACAACAGAAAAAAGCCAGAGCAGATGTTTTTAAGATAAAAAAAGAAAATCTTACTATCACAGACTGCTTAAAAGTCCTTAAACATAACCTGTTCTTTGTATTCATAAAATCTACTCCATAACACTCTGCCATCTATTTAAAGACCATCCTTTCATTCACTACACAATCACTTCTTGAAGAATTCCCTTTTGAGAAACGATTTCTCAAGTTTTATTAGAAACACTCAAAACAGAACTGAAAGGAGGAGGGCCCTCAGAACCACAGCAGATTTTTATAGGACCTGGATTCTGATAGAAAAAAAGAAAAAAAGACAGTGGTTGGTAACATCACTCCATTAAAATTCAACATAAACCTCTCTCAGTTATCCCCAAATACACCAAGAAAGATTTTCCCACATGCAATTGTATTATTCTTCTCTTAAAATTGATTTCTTTAGCAGACCAGCCAAGGAGAAAAAAAAATAATGAGCTGATATCGTTTTAACTGAGCCTCAAGCAGCTCCTGATGTATTAACCGAAAATCCCACTAAGGCTTCCTTTTCCCATTTAATTTCTACACCTCATGTTTTAGTCTCACTTTCTGACCACCTGTAATAATTCAGTTCAGTCGGGGCAAAAAAATTCTGTTGGTTTATTGTTTGTCAGAAGGCAGCCACTACTCATAGCTCTGTGAATTCATGGAACACCACAGAACCCCAGAATGGGTTGGGCTGGAAAGGACCTTAAAGTTCATCCAGTCCCACCCCTGCCGTGGCAGGGCCACCTTCCACTATCCCAGGCTGCTCCAAGCCTCATCCAGCCTGGCCTTGGACATTTTCAGGAATTCAGGAGCAGCCACAGCTGCTCTGGGAATCTGTGCCAGGGCTTCACCTCCCTCACAGGGAAGAATTTCTTCTCAATATCCCATCTAAAGCCACCCTCTTTCAGCTTGAAGCCATTACCTGCTGCAAGGCTAAAAATCAAAAAGCTACACATGATCTTAAATTATGTTTAGTGTAGCTCATCCACAAAAAAAGCTCCTGAATTTTTTTTTTTAATATTCATGAGATTGTTTTTAAGAAAGTTACAAATGCACTGAAAGAAAAAGCACATTATACAAAGTGTGTAAATGAAAGAGAACCCATTAACTATGAAAACCAAAACAAAATCTCCAAAGGAACCTCCAGCCTCTGAATTTGGTATCAAAGCACAACCTCTGTGCTTTTCATATTCTCTTCATACAGTGATGTTTACAGAGCCTCACTCAGACTCGAGGAAATAAGTTGTTAGTGTTTAAACCTCAGCCCACAGCAGGTGGAAGGCAGAGCTGCCTGGCTGAAAGAAAATCCAAATATAGCAAGATTTCCTTCATTATTTTAACCACAAAGGAAGGAAGCTATTGTTGCTGCTACATTATCTACAATCTCCAACTACTGTAGGGCAGCCTGATCACGCTGATATCTAACCAGCAATTTATAAATATATCTGCTAAATAATCCAACTGACACCGGCACGAAGGAGAGATGAAACCCTGCAGAACACTTAACAGGAGAGAAAAGATGAAAATATAAATGTGCTTCCCTCAAGTTCATCCCTGCTGTAAGAGGCATTCTTAGTGTGCAGAAGATAAATTAAATCAAAAAGGTAAACAGCTGAGGAGTGTCTGGAAGTACCAGAACAGAAACACGAGAGCAGCAGGAGGAAACAAAGGAACAGCAAAGGCACTGCCAGACCTGAAAGCCATGTCAGGCACCTATTTATGTTCTCAAGGAGAATTTATTTCTAAGTAGCAAAGCAGCTATGAATATCCAGAGAAGATATAAACACATCTCTTTTGATGAAGGGGGCTGGGGGAAATGATTCATGCTCGAACCTTTGTTAAAAGCAACGCTTACTGCTCGCTGCTATTGTTATTTTGTTTAAATGTAACTTGCAGTTTTCTTTTTTATTTTCTTTAAACTTGAAAAATGTAAATAGGTTTAGAAACTGGCTCAAAAAACTCAGAGGATCTCAGTGTTGTCACTGAAGTGGAGGGTGGTGAGCACAGGAGCCCAGATTATGCTGAGCAGAGACAGGACTGCTCGTGTCCTTGTGTGACGCTGGGTTGGGACAGAAATGCCAACAAAGCACAGCACAAAGTTCACAGGACCCAGCTGAAATAATCCCACACCTCCAGCAAGCCCTGGGACAGGGCCCTGGTCAGAGGCAGGAGCACAGAGCGAGCCCTGCAGAATTCTCGGGGCATTTTTGGAGACTGTCCCATTGGGATGGATCAAAGGCTCTGTGGAAGCCTCACACAAAATGGGCACCTTCATTTTCCCAAATATCACCACTTATTTCTGTGTCTTTTACATCAAATCCTTTCAGAACTACCCAAGTGGAATTCCTTCACCACTTCAAGAAAAATACACAGATCTAGAGATTATAGAATTATTTTCAGCGATACCGACGAAACATGTAATTTCTTCTTGTCAAAATGGGAAGAAACATATCACTGTTCTAGCAAACATAACTGAGCTTGACACATCTGAAGGGAAAGAAAAGGAGTTAGTTGATTAATCTGGATATTTTATTTAATTTTCTTTGGGTTATAAATAAGCAGCAAGTTAATACTGTTTTCAACTTTTGACAGTTCTAATGTTAATTACATGTACTGGATTTTATAAATCAATACTTCTTACATAAAGTGTTATTTAACTTGTCAAGTGCAGCAATAGATCAATGCATTTACTGTTCTTGCTAACATTGATGGATGACATGCATCAAAAGCATATGTAAAGGAAAAATAAAAGACTTATTTGTAAGCCAGACAGGGTTAAACCCCAGTTAGACAGACAGGGAATTTAAACAGTGTTTTGAAAATTACAACTTTATTAAGGTGTGAAAAGTTTTCTTCTTGTTTGGGTTTTTGGAAGTTTGGAGTTTTTTGGAGTTTGGGGTTTTGTTTGGGGCTGATTTGTGGGATTTTTTTCTATCAGCAGCAGACTGCTCTGTGTACAGAATTTCTATATTAAATCTGGGCATCCTATAGGATACAGGAACAATGAATTGCACCTCCCAAATTTCAAATATATTTCACCAGAGAAGAACATCCCCATGTTCAGCACACAGTGCTTCCATCTAAACATACGAATAAGGTGATAAAAAACCCCAAACCATAGTTCATTACTATTTCACCATTTGCAAACATGCTACAGTTAAAGTGCCTAAAATTTTAAAGGATGTAAATGAAAAATTTTGATCATAAATCAACCTCAAAGACTGCATTCACTGCATTATGAGCTGTAATACAAGAAGGACTCAGTCAAGAACCATCCTAAGTCAGGGCTAATACACCTGCTCATCTTGAAGAGAGATATAGGTCACAAAGTCAGTAATTCTCATTATTCATTTGTCCCATTTGTAAAGAAGACATAAAGTATATTAAAATTATGAAATCCCAAGGAACTGTATGTAACTAGAGTAAATCAATAAAATATTGGTTTAAACCCATTATCAGAAGCATGTATATATACAAAATATATAATCATGTACTGAAATAGAAAGGAAAATTGTTTTCCTTCTGCTATTGATAGATGTCTCAGGGCACAAGTAATAATTGCACAATAAGTCATTTCCCATTCACAGAATGACAAAAAAAGTCCTTTTGCATTAAAAAATGTCATAAGGATGGGCTTTTCAAAGTTACAAAAGGTAATGAATGTAAATTCGAAGTGTTATCCTTTGGACGTAATTCTTGCAATCATTACATTTTAGAGTAATTTATCTCACTAGAAAATAGAAAGAGATCTTTGTTGTACCACCACAATATTCAGTGAAGAACAAGGAGGCTCCACTCCATCAGCTCTGCTACTTTGGACAATTTTTATGAGAAGTAGCAAGCAATGACTACAATCCGCAAGTTGTCTTAGCATGTTTGAGAAATAATTAACAAAAAGGAAAAACTGAAAAGCAGTGGTGAGTCTAAGTCAAAAAGAAGTTTGTAAAGTTGTCTTCAAACCTTGGGAAAAGATGAAATTCTATTAAACAAAAAATTTTAAGGCAAAAAACTATGAAGAAACCACTTAGTCTACTGGTAACATGTGTCCTGCAGGACCTTGTTAACATCTTCAATGAGGCTGAGTTAATGTAAAAAAAGTCATGAGATTGTCTTCAGAGTTGGAGTATTTTGTTTAAAATAATCCAACAAAAGACTTCAGAAAAACCCTTCTAAATTGTTAAAGGGGAACAGGCACAAAAGGAAAGGAGATCAGCTGGCTCATGTACAGCCTGGGTTTGAACGTCTGCAGGATTTCTGTGAGCTCTCAGGCACCTGAGCAATGGGAAAATATTGTCCATGTGAAAAGTGGGAACTGTGCACGTGTAACCTTTGTGTCCTGCTGGAAACTGGGAGTGAGGAGAAGGGAGAGCCTGTGGGCGACTGCCAGGACATCAAACACACAGCACTCAGGGCACACTCAGAAATCCACAGCAGCTCTGTCCATCCCACTGGCCACAGCACACCCTGGCAGGGAGGAAACCACCAAACCCTGCATGTTCCACTGAGCAGGCTGGATCCCAGGGCTGCTCTCACACCCAGGCAGCAGCACCTGCTGGAGAGCAATCCAGGGAACACAGACAGGCTGGCCAAACCCAGCTCAGCCACACCAAACAAACGCAGAGCAAAGCTCTGCTCCGCGCTCCCAACCCGGCCAAGCTGGCAATAATGAAGATGTATATCCACAAGGAGCATGGAATCAGCCAGAACCTCGAGTCATGAGCACTCCTGTGTCCTGTAAGAGCTGAGCCCTGGGCGGGTTTACAAGTTCCATCCAATTGCTCACTGGGGGAACAATCTGCTGGCTCAGTTCTCTGCAGGATTGCCCCAGTCCCTCCAGTCCTCTGCTGCTGCTCTGTACATCCACATACATCACCAAGCTGACAATTCAGAACCTGGCCCAGATGGATGTACAACCCCAAACAGTGCTGTTTGTTAAATATAAAAGCCATTAATCAGAGTAATTTGCTTTATTAAGCTCTGTGGGAGAAAGGGACAAATCTAGATGACGTATTGTTACCCGAGTTTAGCAGAGTGCATCACAGGATGACACACACCCAGCTCATTTTCACCCAGCAACACCAGAGAAAAACGGTGACAGCAGAAATGTTCCCCCCAGAAAAAGTAGATTATTGCAGGACAAAGAAAGCAGGAAAGGGCATCCTAAATGCTTTCTTTGAGTAGCTAAAGCATGTTATTTTCCCTGGAGGAAATAATTACATTCTCTGAAAGGACTGGCAACTTCAAGTTATTTTTAAACAAGAGCAGTTCTTTGTGTAACAGGAGCACTGAGTTGTTTCAGGGAAGCAATAGGTGAGACTGGATCACTGAAGTTAGCTTCACCTTCCACCGGGCACTTAATGCCAGCCCAGCTGGAAAACAGCCTGGGCTGTTGGAGGTTTAAGCTCAGAAATAATACTTATTTCATCTTCTGACTCTGAAATTCCTCACATTTTTAGCCACAGGACCAAAAAATATCAGGCATACCTCCTGCCCTTCCAAACTTAAGCTTTACAAGAAAATCATATATCTGCACCACATGAAAAAACATTCCAATTTTAACAGCCAAGAAGACTTTCACAAACAAATGACAGAAAAAGTCCTCTAGAAACACCTAGAAATGGTTTCTTCTTAACTTTTAAAATTATTTACAGGAGGAAGGAAATCTCGTAGGTAGCTATTTGTTTAACAGACAAAAGAAAACATTTCTATGCATTAATTTCTTTTGGAGAAGGTCACTGAAGCGGAACACAGTTGTGATTCTTTAGCGATGCTCTGACACACTACTGCAAACAAAGCTTATTTTGCAGGTTGTGTTGCAGGGCAGAACACCCTGGCTCTGGCACAGCAGAAATCCCTGTGATCCCAGCAAGGGAGGTGACAGGGCAGCCTCCTGGCCACTTGCTCTGGTCTGCCTCCCACCATGGTGTGAATAAGGGAAAAACAGGAAAAAGCTCCAGGTCACGTCCCTGTTGGATGGAGTTTGGAATTGGATGAGCTTTAAGATCCTTTTCAAACCAAACCATTCTGTAATCTTATGATTCCATGAATTGCTAAAATAATTTTTAAATAGTTTGACCTGAATATCATTTATGTGATATATACTCCTATGACCTTGTTTTAAAGGTTTATCACATAGATACTCCCATCTGCACATTTTTCACAATCAGAGCTTTCACTGATGTGGTTTATGAAAATGTCTTTCAGCAGCATGGATTTCAAAAGGCTTCTTTATGGAGGAAACCTCTGAAAGAGCCTCCTCCAGAAGCCCTGTCTGCCTTAAGAGCAAACAGACTGAAATGTTGGTGCATTATTGCTGGCTCATTAAGAAGCAAATTAGTTGTTTTTGTCTTTGTTTAGCAGTACTCCACAGGTACTTATTTTGACACTGCTTTAATGTGCAAACACATTAAATTAACGTGTTTCACAGTTACAGGAAACATTCATTGGACAAAGGCCAACCCTGCAGCCTCCCAGCAAAAATTATTATTTCTATATTAAAGTTAAATAAAGCAAATAAGACACTTCTCCACATGTGCTTTTTTTGCCAACCCATTGCATTTGAAGATGATTATTTTTATCTTTCTATTTAATATTTACAACGTATCTCAAATACAATTTATTACAAAAAAAATTCATAAAAATAGCACAAATGACTAAAAAATGATGGCCAGGCATGACCTTCTCCTCTGTGTATACAACCAAATCATTATGATTGTGTGTGCAAAGTTCAAGAACAACCTCTGTTATTTGTCTATACTATATATAGAAACCAAGTTCTATTAATAAACAGTCAGCCTAAATTAGCATTAAGACAATACTTATTTAGTTTAGACTTTTGGCCTTTAGCTTATATCAGCTTACAAGTAAACAGAAGAAGTATAATAATGGCAAATAAAACAATGAAGCAGTAAAAATAACATGATGATGGATTAAAATATATTGTTCTAGTTGGGAGTCAATAGGGCAAGTGCTTTATAAAAATTCTGTTTTGCTTTGACAAAATCAGTACAATACTTGCTGGTACAAGCAATAAAAAAAACCTCCCATAAAACACTTCCGACTCCGCTTTCCATTTTAATGGCTGCAGGCAAAATTCAGAATACATTTGTCAAGTTGATATTATCAACACAACAGGGGTATGCCTGACTTGTTCTACATTTGTTCTCAAAGTTCACTTTAGAGGCCATCAGCCAGGAAAGAACACAGGAAACTGAAATCATTCCTACCAGGCAGACACAGAAATATATCTTCAAATATTTAAGAGAAGTTTCAGTAAATATTATCACATATTACTCTGCAAGGCATCAATCACATCCAGTTTAACATTAAAGCCCAACCATTCTGAAAATTAAAGGTGATTCACACTCTCTCTTTGCTCAGTTTAATGAGACATCCGAGTCTGATCCGTGACAACTACTGCCAACATCTTTAACTTTTTTCCTGACATCTGAAATTGATTTCAAAGACAGATACTGAGAAGGCAAGAATACTACAGAAAAGGACATAGGAAAAACATTGCAAAAGAGAAAATCAAATGTATAGCCTTAGTTTTTTTTCCCCCCTTTGGTACTTCGAAATCATCTGCATCATTAAGCAACTGAATTTCCATTATAAGTTCCTAAATGTACCTGAACCTTATTCTGGTGCCTTTGAAATGAATACCAGCCAAGTATATTAAAAACAATTCTTTGCTTTCATTCATTGTTCATTTCCTATTTTTGTTCACTTTGATAATGCCTGAGCTAGGGTTTTTTTCCATGTAGTGAAAGCCTGTTCTTTCTTGAAAATGTATGTTCTTATGCTTGTCCTTTCTTCTATTTTAATTTCTTAGGTTTATTCTTTTCCATATTAAAATTTACAAAGGGGAAAAATATATCCTAGAGATCAAAAAAACAACTGCTGTAATTGTGTCATTCTGTGATTTACCCACAGATGAATGAATGAATGGTCAGTTGAACTAACTAATAAAAGCAACATTTATAAAATCATTCAAATGTCAAAACCAACTCCTTATTAACCATACACTGGCTGAAAATGCACTGAGCTCTGTGTATTGAAGCTCCCTGGTAAGAACATCCAACAAAAAACTAATTGTAACAGGAGTTGGTGTCTCATTCAATGGATTCCAAGGATAACAAAATGGGTTTGGGCTGCTTATTTTTGATGAGGGCACAATGACATGAGGGCAAGGAGCTTCACTTTGGCACCAGCACCGTGCTTGTAAGAGGGATCTCAACAGCTGTCCTGCCCAGATGGTTGCTTTTACTTACAAAGCTTTGAACTGAAGAAAGATTAAATCCATGGATGAGAGACCTCTACCTTGCAGCTCTGCCTGCATAGTTGGCACAGCAAAATAGTTAAGATAAATAAGACATTTATTATCATCCATCTTATGCACGCAGGAGTTCTTAAATGGACAAAACACCCTGTTGTGTTTGATTTTAGCTGCATGTGGTTCCCACAAAAAAAAAAATAAATCCAGCTTTCCTGTGTTCCCATCAGAATGTCCAGTAGTACAAAAAAACCCAAAAAAACCCCAAAACAGAAAAACCAAACAAATACAAATTACACAGAAGAAAGGAATCTGAAGTCAGAAGTAACCAACACAAAAGCAGATTGCCATGCACTGCATGACTAATGGCACATGCCTGTGTTCCAAGGTAATTAATCCTATTTTTCAATGCTAGCTGAAAGTCTTGAAAGAGTCATTTCTGGGGAAAACTGTGGTTTTCCTTAAAACAAGGCAAAAAGTGAAGGATTTGATTTGCTGTGCTGACATAACCTCAGCAAGCAGCAATAAACAGAACTCACTGAAAATGTGTTTGTGCAGAGTTCACCAAACTGTGACTCCTGTGCAGATCTGAGCTGAGGTTCCCCTTGTGGAAGGCAGTGTCCAGATTGACTTTTTAGAGATCTTGGTGAATTCCTTGGTTTACTGCAAGTGTTTACTGCAAATTGCTGCCTGACACTAGCTGTTCACCTGTCACAAGAGTATCCCCATCACCAGCAGGTTTTATTAAGCCTTAAAATTGGATATCAATATATGAGATAAAAAAACTACAAAATCTATGGAAGCTATCGCACAACTTCCAGCCTTTTGCTGATAATGAGTGCTTCTGGTGCACACTGAGGTTCAAAGGAAATATTAATTAATTCTATTCTGGCAGCTGTGTACTGTTTGGACGCCAAAATGGAAGGAGTCTGCAAACTTCTAAGTTGAAAATTCATTTCAAATTGTGCATGAGCATTTCAGAGCTCTAAATTCTCTCAGGAGATTTAGAAGTGAAACCAATCTTTTGATTTTATCAACTGCATTTATAATAGAAATACTGTTTTATGAATGAGAAGGGGAACTATAAAACACTACTGAAACACAAAAACTCAAAATTCTAGAAATCAAAGTTGAGCTTTTTATGTTGTTCCTCATTTTCTTACAGTTAACAAATATAAAATGCACCCTGCAAGCAGAAAGGGAGAAAACAGCAGAAGTTTTGAAATTTGGTGTAGTTTTCAGTCTGAGGAAGTCAATGCATGGGCAGAAATTACCTTTAACCCTAAAACAAGAGATACTCACTGGAAATTTTTTTATTTAATTTACAATGCATTTCTCATGAGTAGATTCCAGATGAATTGTTTGCATGGCAGCCCTTGCAGGATGCCACACTGGAACTCCTGCCTTTGCAAGAGGTCTCAGTTTGTGGCAGCAGCCTATTGACAAATGACTTTTGAAAACATGACAAGTCAGGGTCACGTCTGTGTGTGTATCCTGCGGGATAAAACCTCCCTGGATCCCATCTCTCCTCCAGCCTCAGGGGAATGCAGCTCATTTCACAATGCTCTCACCGGGAGTCTTGTTGCAGAGTCCCCGTGCTGACAGAATTTGAAATCTTGAATCAAGAAACCACTCAAAAGTACATTTTCTGCTCATTGTTCAGTGAAGGAGCCCTGCATCAGCGCTGCCACGTTTCCCTTCTGATCTATTTACCTCCAACATGCCTCGTGCAAAGCCCCTGAGCCCTCAGACACCAACCAGCACCACCAAACCTACTGGAGGCATCCAACAACCACAGCTGCCTCAGCTCCAGAGCCTTGGCCACCTGGGATCAGGGGTTTGAATTTCAGCCCTTGTGACACCTCTGAAAGGGAGCTCAGAGACACCAAGGGCCCAAACATCTCCAGCCCAGAACAAAAACACCCACAGCAACCACACAAATAAAAAGAGCAATCTCCCCTTCTCCTCTGAAGGTGTCATAAGGGATAAGATGATCAAGTATTAATATCACATGCTTCTAATAAACAGAGTTGGGTCATTAATGAAAATAAGCTTCATGAGTTCAAAATAAATCTTGGCACGCACATAATTTTAAACTGTCGCACTTCATCTAAATCGATGCAGTTTTTCATCTTTTTATGGCAATAGTGGTACTGCCATATATTTCTCTATGCAAAAAGATTTGAACTATGCATTCTTGTTCAAGCCTTCAAAAAAAATTTACCCTCAAGCACAGCTCAGCATAAAATATTCCAGCTCAGAATTCAAGCAGTTAAGAAAAAGTTTTCTGCAGCCAGATATGCCTCATAAAAAGTAAACACATGTAGGCAAAATAAATTAGAGTAGCTACACCAGCACAGTGTGTGTAAGAAGATGCACATTTAATGCTTCCATCCTTCTCAACATTTGCCCTCTGTTCATTACCACACACTGAATTTTAGCCCTTTTATATCTCTTTTCTTTTGTGGGAACCTCTGTTGGTCTAAACAAGCTATTTAGGGGGAAATGCAAGAGTTTATCAGTCCTTCCTTCTCTCTATTGATTCAATGATTAGAAGCTGTCTATTAGAAGCTTATCTCCATGGACACATTAAGAATCCATTTATCCATTAAGAACCAAGGGTTGAAATTACAGATGAATCCATAGGGAAATAAATCAGCACAGATTCCTCAGGATATACAGGGTGTAGGACTGCCACTTCTTGGAAGAAAACTGCAGTAAAACTGAGGATGCCTGAAAGATTCCCCTGCTTTGGAGAATTTGTGGAAGCTGCAGGAAAACCAGCTCCATCAAGTGAAACTGCAAAGGAACAGAGGCTCAGCAGAGACAGTGGCGGCATTTAACACAAAAAAAAGCCTGGTAAGGGGGGCTGAGGAACAGGCTGGGTGAAATCAGGCTCTGATGGGAAAAGAGAAGAACAATCTGAATTGGGCTGTCCCAGAGCAGGCACTTGTGTCTGAGATGAAAAAAGACAAAAAATGTGATTTGAATTCTTACAAGATCACTGGCTCAAATACTGAAAATACTCTGCAATAGCAAGGAGTTTTGGTAAAATTTCACAAGAATTTTGATTCTCTGTATTGAATTCTCCTAAAATACCCAGTGTACAACACAATTTCTTTTTGCTTTAACCCGAGATCCAGAATTTTGCATGGAAATTCCAAAATCCAGCTCAGGTTCTACTAATTCAACTACATTCTGTTATGCTGTCTCTGGTTTAAAAAAATGGTGAAAACAAGTGTATCTTTAAAATCAGAGGAAAATAAGCATGCATGAAATAGAAAATTGAGATTAATAAAACTAAATTATTTCTTATTTGCTACTGATTTCTTCAAATTGCACAGATTGGAGTTGCCAGGTGATATACACAGACATCCATTAGCTATTTTAATTGCAGCGACAACTGGAGGCAGACAAACAGAGGCGTTTTATTGGTTTCTTCCTCTCTTTTTAAATTTATTTCTCCTTTCCTTCCATAGCCACTGGAAGCTCCTATGACCATTCCTTTCTCCCAAGCACACACCTTCAAGCCCACCCCTGAAGACACAATTTCCCAGTGACTGTAAATTGTTTGTAAATTGGAGCCACAAACTGCACTGATATAAAATTCACTTCTTTAACCCTGCTTGAAAAGCAAACTTTCCTCCCCCTTATCTCCCCTTGCCACCCAAATAATAGATGACAGTCATCTGTTTTATGTTAGACTATCACTCCCAGATCTCTCATGCTGATTCATTCTCAGCTTTCACAGCACAGGCACAAGTTGTCAGGAAGAGCTATGCTGGCTGCATTTCCCATATGGAATCCAACAGCTGGAGTTCATTCATTAGAGCAAGCAAAAACTCCTGAAATAAATTAAAGGGAGCAAAACAACGCAGTGCCAAGCACATCTTCCTTCACCTCGAGTAGGACTCTGAGAATCTGAGTAAAGCAAGGGCAGCGTTCTGTCTGCCAGGGAATTAACAGAGTCCAGTTAGCCATGGATCTGTTTGTGCCATTTTCAAATTTCAACAATCCCAAAGTTTTTCCCTTCATTCCTGACTCCCTCAGTAGTATTCCCCAACCCCACACATAGCCCAGGTCCTCCCCCACATCCCTGCACCTTCACTCCCCACCAAATCTAAAGTTTGCTTTTGCTCAGATAAATAACAATCAAATTCTTTTCCTGTCTGTAGCATATGCTTAAAGAAAATCCAAATATTTAACTATTGTTAACTAAACTATCAACTTTAATAGCTCTGCCAAATTAGCTCCAATGAAAACTTTTATCCTTAAAATAACCAGCTTTCTGCTAGAAACATTTAAGGAGTCTGTAATACTCCACAAGTGATATTGAGCTAATGAGCTGCTTCAAACTTTCTCTGTGGTATTTTTAACCAAATTTTTAAATTTATGTCAAAGAATTTCCTAAATTTTAATGGTTTAATATAGAAGCATGGGATTCTTTTTACAGTTTGGATTTTGTTGCTTCTGTAAAAAGACTATTTTAACCCAAGATTTTAGGGGTTTAAGTGTTATTATAATAATGACAAAATTGAGTACAGTATTTTTTTTGTCTCAGAAAGGAAAAGTGCCTGGAGTAAGGAAGCATATTAAAAGGGCCAGAGAAGTTAAACAGCAAGATGGAGAAGGCTTGGAAGAAAATGTCCTTCAAAAGATAAAAGTTCAAATGACAGAGAGAAAAAAAATGGCTCAAAGTCTGGTGTGGTAAAATGAGAAAAAATACAGTGAAGCCCCCCTCTCTTTCTAATCCCCTTCTTCAAGTATTTCAAGAACAGAGAGAAAAACCCACCACCATCAAAACACAACCCAAAACAACCCACCAAAAATCCCCTACACATGTAATTTTTTTTATTCATTTGGAAATTATATATATTACAGAATAGAACATTTCACCACCAGTTACAGCTTCTTTTACAAAGGAAAAAGACGTTAGCTTAAATAATTATCATGGTCACTGACTGAATGTTTGATGTTAAACAGCACATTGCAAGACTAATCAAATATTTTAAGAGCATTATTTAAATATAGATATTTGAAAACTGGTGAGCCACCTGCAGAGTTCAATTGTTGTGTCTGTGAACACAGAGAATCATCCAAAGAGCTCTTTGTATTAATCAGGAATGGTTTTAGTGCTAAATGGTTAAAAGAACTAAAATTTGAAGACTGTCTGATAACCCCTGAAGCTAGGGAACAGATCCTAAGTACTAAAGGATGCTCAGGTTTATCCTTTAGTGAAGGTAAAGGATTTTCACTCTGTCTTCAGGTTTTCACTCTGTCCTTCAACAAATACATGAATCTTAGCATAAAGAAATTGTACTGTAGTTCTATAATTACTATTATTTCTGTTACAATAATTAATATATCAGTATTAAAAATTATAGTACTGCAAAGGTAGTTTTGTGGAGGTAACAAAGTTTGGCATTCTTCCTCAAGTTTTGATATTTTTAACATTTTTCATTAAATTGATCTGTTTCTTCCTTTTCTTCTAGAAAAAACCACCAGTATCTGATGTAATTTTTGCTGTTCTTTCTCTTCCAAGAACAAAAATCTGGATATTAAAATGCAATGTACTTTTTTCTTCAGTGGAATAATTTTCCCTGGGAGCTGTTCCTGGGAAGACAGCTCTTAGGTGAATCATCACTTGTACCTTAACATACCAAAAACCCAGCACTGCTGTACTGCTAAAAAGAGTAAAAATGCAAGAGGAAAACCATGAAAAAGTAGCACATCAATAGAGAAACAAGCAGAACTATCCTTTAAATATGAAGCAGAAGGAAGTGCACTATGTTTCAGAGGGATATTGATCTTACAAACACTGACGGCAAACTGTCCAAGCGCCTTTATTTAAAGGAAAGCTTCAGTGAAATTTTTGGTCGATTTTTTTTTAAAAAATCATAAAAAAAAGCTATAAGGCCATGCATGATAAATTGGGAGAACTTCTGATGGATGTAGCATATATTTTTGGATCAAAAGATTTAATGTAAGAACTGTAAAACAGCGTGTCAGATAAAAGTCATGCTCGCGAAGAGCAGATAGAGCAGCTCCGATTTATTGCCAGCCCCCACCCTTGTCATCCATCTCCTTTGTCAAGCTTTAGCAATGACTGGCATTAGAGGAGCCTTGGCCTTGAAGCTGTGTCAGTAATCAGACGTGAGGCTGTGAGTGACAGCCAAAATTGACTGATTAGAAAGGAAACGCGCCGGGAACGGCGCGGCCGAACCAAGCGGTTTCACTACGAGCAAGAGAGTCAAAACCACTTTGCTTGAGGGTAAATCAAAGGAGCAGGCAAAGGAAGATCATGGCAGGAGGAGGATATGGAACTGTTAATGTGGTTTTTTAGTGCTTTCTGGTTCTTGCTGTGTGCACTCTACGCCTTTAGAGCAAGGAGTGGTTAACGCTTTTATGGTGGTGCTGGTTTTGGGTCATTTTCTGTATTTCTGATCACAAACCCAACAAGGGAACAGCTGTGGATGCCCAGCTGGGCATGGGACACTAAAATAGCTGGGAAAAAACCATCCAAAGCATCATGTCTAGGAAAAGGGGTACAACATTTTCAGCTGGAAGTGGGAAGAATGAAATGAAGAATCACTCAAGGTGTGCAATGAGGGGAATATGAAAGTTTAAGGAAGTTTCATCCACCTCCCTGCACTACAGTCAGAGAAACTTTTGATATAGAATTACCTTATGCAAATACCAGATTTAAAGCCAAGATTAGATTTAACTAGGGAGGATAAGAAATACTCAAAAGGGCCTTGAGGCTTCCTAGGCTATTTAATTCAGTTTTGCAGCACAACTTTTTTCAGGAAAGATGTGCTGCCATTACAATTAAGCAATTACTTTTCCTAGTTTATTATTTATGATTTTAATATAAGACTTACAGTTGCACTATATAATTGCAATCCATATCCTTGTATCATCCTGTCCCATAAAGCACAACTGTTGAAGTGTTTAGCAATTTACCACTTTGAATTATATTACAAATTTGCCTGGAAGTTGGTTCTTATACTTCGATCTAAAACTATTACCCAAGTCTTGTACAATGTAATTAAATAAATTAAACCAGCCCTTGGGGACCTTTTGCTCTAAAATGAAATTTCAGACCCAAGAGTGCCTGTAACCTTTACTGTAACCGTGTCTAAAATGTTCCTTGTAATTTCACAACTAATCAGATCTTGACAGAAATGCAGACACTTGTTGATGGAACCCTTCCTTCCTGCTATCCCCAAGGATAAATTTACTACATTATGATTGAAACAAATCCTCGTCTAGCAGAGCCCATATTTTAGACAGGGTATTCTGGGCTCTGAAGAAAGGGTTCTGGAATATTGCTGCTCATTTGTAATGCATGGATATCACTCAACCTCTCCTCCTGCCCCTGGACTGGTCATCTCATTGAAAAAATTCATATTTTGTGACATGCAACATTTTTCTTTTAATTCAGACCTAAATACCAGGCTGACTGCAATACCCACGCTAGCAGTGACCAGCTGTATTAAACTGGATTATTAAACACAAACCAGGAAAGGTACAGTTGAAGCTGTAGTATCAAAGGCCACATTTAACATTAATCCCTGACACTGTGAATGAAGGCAAATATTTTAAATCCTATCTCTCAAAAAAAGAAAAGCAATAATCACCAACTGCAAAGTCATAATTAACTGGACAGACAGCAGCTTCTGTGTCAGTATGAAAATACAGAATCAAAATCTGTGCAAAAATCCTGCACTCATAAAGAATGTAAGCACACAGTAAAATATGGGCTCAAGAAAAACACAAGAACCAAAGAACTTTTATGTGAAAAATCTTAAAATCTCCCCCTTGGTTCACAGACCAGGATGCTCACCACAGCTGCTACCATGTGCAGGGTATGTAATTTTATCAGTTTGCACACAGAAGTAGGAGGCACACGATGACAGGGCAGCTGGATGGAGCCTGGTGCTTTGATTCCTCCCTGTACAAGGATTTGGGAGAGGCTCCAGCTGAGCTGGGACACAGCAGTGCAGCTGGGACACAGCACATCTCATGGTCAGCTCAGTGATCTCCTAAAGCAAGAACTGGGGGCCATCCCCTCTTAGTGCTGTAGGTGCATCCTCTGATGTTGTTTGTTACTTATTTGTTACTCCTGACACATTAGAGTTTAAAGCCTGTCAGAGGCCACTGATCAAATATCACCAAGGCTTTGTAAACCTGGGTTTCAGCAGCCAAAAAAGTGCCAGGCATTAACTGCTGCTCAAGACTTTGCATCCTTCACTTCACACGTTTTTCTTCTCATTAGAAGGTTTTTTATATGAATGACATTGAGGAAGAGAATGTTCTGCCATCTGAAAAATTTGTAATTTTGTCCATGGCAATAGGGCCATCATCTCCCAAGGGTCACCTACCACCTCCCTGCCTCTGCCTGACATCAGCAGAACATTTTCCTTCAAGGTGCTCCTGTTCAAGGTGGCTCTGTAATTACATCAGCATCAGTTGTGCTGCTGGAAGCTCTGGAGGAGGCACAGCTGATTCCTCAGCCAATCATACCTTCCCTTTTCACAAATTAGGCAATAGTTTGAAAAGTACAACAAATAATTATTTTGCAGTCAGCTGGACAGCTCATAGGTTTTATCTTAGCAAGTATTGGGTATTTAGCTGAGCTGCATCTTCAGGGATCACTGCATTGTAAGAATTGTCAGTAAAAGACAGAATTGTCAGTAAAAAGGTATTGTTAAAAAAGAATCCCTATGGAGATTCAAGGAAAGTGTTCTAATGCAGGTAGTTTTGTTCTTTCCAGCTACAAAAATAACACACTGTGCATCTTGAAACACAAGAAAGCATTGTCATTTGTAAAAGGTTCCCTTCCTATAGCAAAGTATTATTACTACTATTATTATTATTTAAATTCAGCTACTTCTGTATATTTAACTTTGAAAGAAATACCACAAACATTTCTGATGAATAATGAGCCTGTAACAGGAACTACAAATGAAGAGATATTAAGAAAACATTAATTTCTCTATGTGAGTACTTTCAAAGGTCATCTCTGTTTTATTTATTTCTCCAGGCATGATCCTGCCTGGTCCAAAATACTTCAAGCTTTTATCCCACTTATTCAGTTATGCTACAGACCAGGAAAAAATCTAGTGCTACACTAATTTGATCTCCCTAACAGATGAATCAATATGTCTGAAGAGCATCACTAATTATAATAAAAGTGTGCTCATTAATAATATTATGCATTTTCATGCATAACTGAATTTTAAGTTTTTGAGCACATAGTTCAAAGAACACAGTTCCAGAGTCCCCACATGGAAACCCCAGAATGGTGTCAGTGCAGAATCTCAAGGTGCATTTGGGGAAGGAAAATATAAACACATGGATTTGTTGCATTACAGCCAGGAAAGTACAGTCAGCACTCAGCCAACCAATATGTCCAGGAAACAGGCAATTTATGTCAATATATATATATAAATATACATATTTAAACAACAACAGCCACTCCAAACCCTCCTGCCAAACTCCACACTTTCCTTATGCCAGCCACTGCATTTAGCAGCTTGGGGTACAATTTTCCTTATTTTTCACCTGGCAATACAGAAACAGAAATCACCCCAGTTTTTCCATTGTTTTAATCTCCTTGTCCCCACAGTGAACTAAAATTCTGAGCTACACCAAGTGTAATAGGAGGAGCTGGAAAGGCTTTTTCATGTCCTAGCTCAGTGCACTTGCAGAGCAAAGCACCAGAAGGAATGACATTTCACCTCAGTGCCAGTGAACCAGGACACTCTGGTATTTGCAGCCTTTCCTTTGTAGATATGATTCAATATGACATAGCTCACTAGGATTTAAAGACCTGCAAGAAATAACCGCTGCTTCTTACTTACAAAGCCATTAAATGGGTTAAAAGTGACTTAAACTATTGAGTCTCAAAGGGGTTTTTTGTATCTTCCAAGTGATCTTTTACTCACAGGGTAGCAGCAGGTAACAAGATGCAAAAATTCCCCCGTTCTCCAGAGGCCTGGTGCCTCTGTGTGACTTTGCACAGGTTATAACCTCTCTGGATTTCATTTACCCATCTCTAAAATGTGAATAATGCTCAACTTCCTCCTGGGAATTGTGTGGAGGCTTAGAATATTAATCCTGGTAAAGTGCTTTGAAATCAGTGAATTGAAAACAGCACAAAGCACCAAGTTTTATCTTGTGCATCCATTCCTTATTGCCTTTACCTTGTCAAACTCAAACAGAATTAACTGTGATCATTTAAATCACTTTAGCTTTTGCAATAATAATCCTGCCTACTTCAATAATTAAAGAAAAAAAGATGATAAGGGTGAAATAACTCAAAGCAATACTTCAGGTATTTCTCCTTATAGGTGTAATACACACTGTGATATCACACCCAGTGCTGAGTTAAATACTTCTCCCTGCTTTTCTCTGTCTGGATGAACAGTGTTTAAGGAGCCTTCTAAAAGCAACAATCTGTTTCATTATGAAAATCTTCTTTAAAATGGTTCTACAGTGGCCCTAGTGGATGATTTTCTGTATTGATATCAAAAAGCTTTTCCTTACATCTTTGTATGCATAAAATACATTAAGTAATTCAATTCTATGGAACATAAAATTTTGTTTAAAAGTTGTAAAAATCACTATAAAATGTGAAATATTTTTCTAGTTTCTGTACAAATTAATGACCTCATGTTCAGAGCTAAAGAACAATAAAAATCAATGGTTTACTAAATCCCTGCTGATGTCCATTATACATAAATACAGTGAGGATTTGCTGGATTTTTTTTTAAGTAAAAAGCTTAGAATTCATAAGAAGTATTTATGTTCTGAAGCACAGGCTAGAAAAATAGTTACTTTCACAAAAACTACTCATATACGTTTCAAAACCCAAGAGAATATGAAATCCAATAAAACTCAATAACATATGGGGTGATCCACGATTAACCAAAATATTTGCAATATATACAGAATATTAGCTAGAAAGAAACTCCATGGGCTAAGCAGGCACCCAAATGAGCAGCTGACTTTTCCAAAGTTTATTCAGATATTTTAATATTCCTGCCTATCTTACATCACACCTGCTTCTGCCTGCACTTCTCCTGAAATTCCTGTGATTTCTGCATGAGCAGACCATGAGTAAATGATTTTTTCCTGCACTCACATCAGCCAGGCTTGGATCAACAGGATCTTGAAATGCAAAATTCTCATAAATGGTCTTGAAATGTTCAATTCTTTGCTGCACTCTGACTGCACCTTGATCTCATGGAATTTCCATTCCCGATGGGTTTTGGTTTTGGGGATTTTTGCTACAAGTTACTGTAGGGACGTCTCTCCAAATGTTCCCCAGAGTATAACCATAAGTAAATATGATTAAGTGCATTCTGTAGGATGTCAGGGAAGGGGTTTATCAGCTCTGGCACCCCATTAGAACCTGAATGACAAGGACATCCCCCAAACACAGACACAGGGCAGTGATGGATTTACTGCAGACACTGGGGCAGGAACTCAGCTCAGAAGGACACAAATCTCTGTACAAACACAGTGGATCAAAGGACTCTGAAACAGATCCCACTCACAAACACATATTTTGAACTAGAAGTTTAGAAATACACTCATCAGATACACAGATAAAATTTTGCTGCAAATTCACAAGTTTGGGCATTAGATTTAATAAAAATAATAATTTGTCAGACAGCTTCCCTCAACAATGAAGTAAAACAATCTAAATATTCATTCTCTGGAAACTGCACTCATGGAAGTTTGCTGTAATATATTTTAAAGCAGGCTCAGCACGAGGGCAGTTAAATCCCTGCAAAGCTCCTGCAATTGTTCTATATTTTTTAGGGAGCCCAGGGGAGCAGCTCTCCCTGTATGTTTTAGTGATGCACACAGCTCTGACGACACTTCAATTATCTCTGCCTGAAATTGAATCTGTTAAGAACACTGTAAACTGAATAATCCAATTCCTCCTAATACACCAGGCTGAATCCCTAAGCCCTAATGAACATTTCTCCTTTTTCACTCCCTCTCCCCAGAGCCAACTAAAGAGTTGAGTCAAGAACCCGGCAATTACTCAGCATTTAAATATTTTAGTTTATATGCGTTCATCATTTGCAAGTGAGGATATGATTGCAGTAAACTTCCCAACAATGTTCTCTAATTTTAATTACCAGAAATCCAACACTGTAGATAAACCAGTGCCATCAATATCCCAAAAAAATGCACTAACCATGGCTATCAATACAGGAATTACAGGGAAACAAGTTCAGGCTATGTGCAGGGCTTTTTAAACACTGTATTTTTATGCACTGTACTCCATACATAGAAGTTTATATTTAAAAGAACAAAAGAAAACAAAAACCAACAAAAACCCCCAAACAAATAAGCAAAAAAACCCCAAATGCCTAAAACTTTAAATACCTGGTCACAATATTCTCAAAAAACCCTCAGAGTCTTAATAAACTTCCTAGTTTTGAGGAGACTGCATGTTATTCATTTTTCAAAACTGTCATAAAACAGCTGACAAAATAATGAGGCACTGAAAGAACGGTGACAAAAAATCCCAGCAACAACCCCAAACAATTTGTATTACTCTTGTGTGGCTAAATAACTTATTTCAAACTTTTTTAAGGTCACAAAAAGTGGTGATTTCAATATTTCTGAAGGAAGTCAGACATGTCCAAGGCTTCTGAAAACACTTGCCTACCATTATCAAAGTAAATGCATATTTAGTGAGTCCATGCAATCTGCAGAAAATGTTACCAACATTTATTTATCTCTAAAAATAAACTTTAAACCCCAGTGAGTGCCTTTCCAAACCCCAAATGTGCAGCGTTTAGAACCGCACGCAGCTGAAGCTGCTGAAAGCCATTTTAAAAGGATGTGATAATAAAAAACCATTAGCTTTTAGCTAATAATCCTCACTCTTGCATGTTTTAAAGTACTTCACAGTGTTTTTAGGCTGAGAACTAAAGGCCAATAATTTTGAAGATGAGAAGGAATATTAGAGAAAACGTTGGGTACAAAATGTAAAATCCTGGGAGAGGAATGGGCTCTCTTCACTGCTGTCTGCTTCAAAACAAGTCCCCAAAGGCTTTGACAGAAATCAGAGCAGCAGGGTGACAAGACCCACCTTGCACATGAAGCCTGCAACACATCCACAGAGTCATCTTCTCTCTGAAATCAGCCAGAATCCAGCAATTTCAGGGAATTGCTGCAAAATGGCTGGGATGGAGCTATTTTGGAGAATCCCACAGACTGCTGTGGGATTTGGGGTTATTGCTGACCATCGTGGTGATTGAGTGACACAAATTACTGTAGCTTCTCTGAGGTCTTTACAGATAAGCCAGAGAAAACTGCAGTATTAATTTTCAAACAAACAAAGCGTGTTTGGATCGATATTATTGTATTGATCAAAATTTGATGGTACCTTAAGTACCTAATGCAAACTTCTTCAGGAAGTAATGCCAATCAATACAAGAATATCTGATTTACAAGCAAACAGAAGTTGGATCAACAGTAATTGAAAAAATACCATCTTCTCAGAGCTCTATTTTTCAGACTTAGATTCTGTTAGATCTTCAAGACACTTTCATGCCTTTATCCACATTATAAATAAGTGGCATCTTGCTTCAAAGAAGAGTAAAACTTCTGCTTTTCCTTTTGGTGACTCTTGGCCCCTTTCACCAAGATGCATCTTTCCTTCAGCTTTTCATTCTATAGCATCTGTAGAATAAAAACCTGCACAACACATTTTAAACCAGGCTAGAAATCTCCACCCTCTTCCTCTCAGGCAAACTGAAATATTTCATTTTAATAAAAACTAAGTGAACTTCATATCAGTCTGAGTTACCCAGTCACTGTGACTAAGAATACTTTTCTCCAAAAGAATTTAAAACCAAATGTTATTTTCCTACTCTTTTTTCAATGGCCAATTTAATGATTAGTCTGATGATACAGCACAATCAAAACAAAGTGTCACAGCATGGGGGTATTAGTTCCAGGCTTTGCAGAACTAGAGAACCTTGAGAACAGGCAATTACCAGCCACTGAGGACAATCTGAGTGCTTTCCTACGTGCTCATTAACTCAATTTAGACAAATGAGTAATGTCAGTAATTTCCACAAGGAGGTATGTACAACCTTCTTTACAAAGTGGACATTTACTATATCCTCATTTCTCTTTATCCACAGCTGTTTTATTCAGGTTTTGTTTCCTCATTTCAAAAAGAAAAAAAAAATCTAAAGAACTTGCAGATTTTGCAAGGAGTCTGGTATCTGGATTACTCCCATATCATCTTTGATCCTGTGCCTTCTGTCTTCTAAAACCCTCTCTTAATGAAGTTACATAAATCTTCTTCTAGCCATCCAAACCATCTCAGAAACTAACACTTGTTCAATCTGACTTGCAGTTGCTTTTATATTTTATTTCCAAGTTTCATTCTGCATTTGTTTCCATCCCATGCCCTTTGGAACCATCCCTGCTGACACCACACTGTGTCATTTCAGCAATCTCCTTTTAAGACTTTCAGACATCCACACACAGATAAACTTTTTGGCAGAACTATAAAATAGCACAACAGGATTATGATGAGAGGTGACTTTTGGCCTAGGCAAAGCAGGTGACTGATATTTGGCAACTGACTGCTTGGGGCAAAGTAAAACGTTGTGAGCATGTGATACCCAGAGCACCTGCCTGTGTGAGAGGCAGCAGTAAATATTTTCCTGAACTCTAACAGGCATCTGCAGGATATTGTGTTCCCACTGTTTTCATAACCTGACCCTTCATTTCCCATGCTCCTTCTTTCTTTTGACAGCATCTAAATATCCCACCTGACTCTAAAACCCCTCTGAAATCACCTGCCCCCCTCCATTCACCTTATATTGCAGAGGACTTTTGTTTTTGCATGAGTATATTTTGCCTACACTCCTGACAAGCCTCGAGACAGCCTCAAAATGCTGTGCTCTGGGACTATCCACTCCCTTTTCACACTGGTTGAGATAAACAATGTTTGCTGAGGTCTCCCAGGTCACTCTCTTTCCCAAGGAAACAGCAGTGAGAGCATTGTATTGTCAATTTTTGGATGAGACTGAAAAATCAAGCCCTGCAAATAGATTAAATAACTCAAGGGTAATTAGTGAATTAATACTCAGTGTGGCTGCTCACACTTGAGGGTTTATCTGGAGCTCAGGACACAAGTCTCACCTGACTGCTACCCTCGGATTCATCCCCTCCAGAACAGAGTGTGCCTTGTGATTGTCACCTTCCTCCTGACTCATCCACAGCCTAATAACCTACAATTAATACTTGCTTAATTACTCTCACTTAAAATTCACAATGCATGCCCAAATCACTCAGTCCAGGCAGCCAAGCATTCAGAGTAGCTGCATTTGGGATGTGTAACTGTGATTGTCCCCAAACCCCTTCCCTTCCACAATCTTCTTGAATCAAGGGGCCACCAATGATTATTTCATTTCTTTTGAATTTATTCTGGAGCCACCCACCCAACCTGAACTGCTCCCTCTGCACAGCTGACTAATGACCCCTTTAAAATAAATAACTCATTGCATATATAAATTTACATGATGTAGGATTTTATGTGGTGTTGTCTTTCCATTGGGACCACACATAAAACACTATTAAAACAAATGACACACAGCATTAAATTATTCTGCTTTAAAAGGTTTCAGACAGAAATCACAAACTATCACAGCCTGGTTTGGGTTGGAAAGGACCTTAAAGCTCATCCAGTTTCAACCCCCTGCCATGGCAGGGACACCTTGCCCTGTCCCAAATTGCTCCATGCCCCATCCAACCTGGCCTTGGACACTTCCAGGGATGGAGCAGCCACAGCTTCTCTAGGCAACCTGTGCCAGGGTCTCATCATAAAGAGCATAACATCCCAAAAAAAAAGTCTATTTACTTCTGGTTTGAAAAATACTCTGGAGTATTCAACCAATTTGTGCCTGTTAGCTACAGCTATTGAAATATTGAAAGAAATTGTGAGATTGTAGACAGAAATATCCACATATATATAATATTTACGTGAAAATAGGGAAAGTTGGGGAACCGGATAAAATATTTATCTTTTATAGAAAACTGTTGAAAAGATCCTGTCGCTCTTCAGGACCAATGAGCAGTTACTTGCTATCTCAACCATGGTGAACTCCAGCTCTCTTCTTATCTTTCTGGGATTTGAGTTGCCTCAGATATTCAAAGGCTGTGTTTTGGAAAGACAATTGCATTTTACCACCAGAAGCCACATTTTCAGATTGCATTTTACAAATCAGATTGAAATGAGAGGAACAACACCCTAAAGCTCAAGGCCTCCACATAAAACACTTTTTTAGCTTGGGGTTCCACAGCACCAAGCTTTGGAGGATCACTTTCCTCAAACCAATGATGATCAATAGGAGGCAGATGGCCGAGCTGTCACGCTGGATGGAGCTGTCTGCGTGATAAGGTCACTGCATCTGTCAGTGGGGAAACACTCCCCAGCCACACAGCTCTCTGAGGAGAGAGCACCAGGACTAGGATGTGCACAGGAGGAATTACAGGAGGTTAGCACATCTGACAGCATTTGTCAAATTATCTCCGCCACCCCGGCGGAGAGGTACAAGAAATAAAACCGCTGCATTACGCCGTTAGTCAGAAGAATTTGCCAACAATTTTCCCCTGTGGGGAGGTATTTTCTTGCCTTCTATTTTCAAACAATACTTGGATGTGATTTCTCACAGACGGTATAATTTTAATGCACACCATACTGTGTATCAGCTATCAGTAAAGCTATTACCATAATTAAATGTCATCTCTTTGAAGGGGACAGAAATTGCAAGTTCCTGCTATATCATAACTGGTATTGTACAGCCACTTGTAAAATCATCTCTCCTGCTGCTCCAAAAACTCACTGCAGAATAGCAGTGATTACCAAGGTACATTGCTTTTATCATTCCTGCTACTGTACAGACGGTGATACGCTGCATCATTGTGGGGAAAAGAATTAATACAAACTTGAACAATTTTAAAACCAAGTAACTAAACTAAACTGTCTTCAAAGAAGGTTTGGAAATACCCAGATATGGGTTTTTTTGGTGGTTAAATGCCAGTTTTGTTATAAGTACCAAATCATAACATATAAAAACTCATGCTTTTTTTTTTTCTTTATTTTTTAATAGCCTTAGAGCCTTATTTGCTTCCCTAATACAATAATTAGTAGTAACATAACCTACATGACTCAACTGAAAAGAAACTGATGAATCTGTGGTTTTTTTCCCCTAAGATATTTTAGAATTAGTAACTCTGTTCTAATAGCCTGAGTACTAATAAATAATTAACCACAGAAACAGTTTAAAATATTCAAAGATTGTTTGAGTGGGACACATAGCTCATAGTTTACACACAGTAAATTACTCAATAAAATTGTTTTCCTTTTATGTTCTTCACTTCATTGTTGCAAAGAACAAAAGAAACTATGAAAAAAAGTTAGGATCATTCGTTCTCTGACATTAATAAATGTTCTCACCACATATGAAGGAAATTGGAGCCACACTTCCTAAGTACATGGATGTAATAACACTGTTTAAAAAACTCACCAGTTTTTCCAGCTAACAGAGAAAGTTTCATGTGTGTTCCCACTTGCTGTGTATTTATTAAACTGTATGGGTTTAACAGCAGAATACCAATGTGTCTGCAATACAAAGTATCTCTAATTTAGACGCTGCAAACCTTTTGGATTCATAATCAATAATAAAACATGATTGTTAAGCTTTAAGACATGCAAACTAGAGAGTCTTAGAGGAGCACTGAGCTAGAAATGTGTTCATTGTATGTCCTAATCTCACACCCTAAATCATCATTTAAATTCTATTCTCTGCTCAGCTGGTGCCTTCCTTGATAACAAAAATTGTGACTTCTCCAGGAAAATGCATTCTGAAGGTGCAGCTTTGAGCTCCCAGCAGCAGAATACCAAAAAGACAATTTTTGATTCCTTGGACAAGTAAATATCCATTTATTAGTTAGAATATCTCCTCTACGTTTCACCTTCTAGAATGGTAAAACTGATGCATCTTTTCTGTCTAGTCTGAGAGAATTATAGCAATACTTTTGTTAAACTTCCAAAAGTTGCTTGTTTTTCTGCAAAATAATCCACTACTGAACTAGATTGGTGGTGTTTTTCATTTCACTGACTTCAAACAGCTAAAAATATCTGAAGTAATGAAAAAAATTCATCCAAGAAAACCAGAAAGTGTTCAGGCTCTCTGGCAGTCAACAGGATGCCTTCTAAGACAATGATGTGTCTGTACCATTTTATTCATACTGCATTAAAATGCCTGTGAAGAAATTTTAAATTACCATTTTAAAATGAACAAAAACACTTCCCACTGATACATCCTTCTAAATTTACGGCTTCCTGAAGAGCATCCGTGCATCCAATGAACTGAGAGATGAGCCTAAGGACTTTTCATGGGAGCAGGGTAGATGGAGAGAAGATGATTCACAAGAACACCAGAACACAGGAGGCCTCCCCAAAATCCCCCTCAAGCACCGATGGAACAGCACAGGGAAGCACTGGAAGCATGAACAGCACAAAAACCACTCAGAGGAATTGATGGAGGCTGCATTAGAATACACAACGTGGTGCTAAATTCAGTGGAGAGGTTTGCCTTTGATTTCACAGCTTTGAAATGTAAACTGAAGTCTAAACAAAGTGGATGATGTGCAGGGGGGTCCCCAGAGCAGAGAATTCCTGCAGCCAGCACCAGGGACTTGCTTGTCCCTTGCATGGGCAATAAGTGTGGTTAAGATCTGAAAACATGAAAAACACATTTCATGCTGATCTTTGTTGAAGCTTCTGCTTCACACAGCTACAGCCACTGATTTTTGTTGCTTTTGTTAAAGTTTTGATTTAACCTTCTCTCCTAATACTTCAGAAATTAAGTATCTACCTCATAATTTGGCAAGCATACATATAAATTTATTACTTTAATTCGTGTTTCCATTAATCATCAATGTAATACAAATCAAGATAAAGACAATTTTTTCCAGTTATATGTTGTTACCACTGATTAGCCCTATTTGCCCTGAACAAAACAGGTTTTCTTTATTCTCCCATTTCTGCATGTTAAAAAAAATAATATACTAGTCACATCATATATGATTGATATATATATTATATCAATCACAGTATATCATAGAGTATTAATTTCTTCCTCCCAAGGAAGAATTTTAACACTCTAGGGCCCCATAATGGTCACAGGACATTAAATACTAAACACACTGCCAGTATTAAGATACAGCATGAACTAAAAAGCAGAAATATGTTTTATTTTTACTTCAGTTTATTCTTGGGAAAAAAAAATCTTAGAAGTATTTCAGCTCCTCAGTAGGTATTAACCACAAAGAGTTTTCAAAGGGGAAATGTTATTCTTCTTTGAGTTGCTTTCTTAATATAGTTGTCTCCACAGGAGGAGAAGTGAAGCTGGAATTTAAGAAAAAAAAATGTATTTTCTGTGATACTTCAACAAAGAAAACTGTTTGAGCACAGGTGGAGAGATGAGGCTCATACACAAAAGATAGCTTAACTGTATTTAATGGAGAGGTTAGGGATGCAGATGTGCAGGGGAGACAGAAATTAAAAAGAATAAAGTATTTTCTAGAGTCAATAACCTTCCTCCCTTACATTCAGCAGGTATAATCCTGAAACACTGCTTGATAAATCAGCAGCTTAAATCACATTAAAGGACTGAGGGGATCTTGAAATTTCAGGGAGATTATGGGACAGAGCAAGCAGCTTGATCCCAGCCAGACAAGCTGAAGCCCTGAGGGAAGCAGGTCACAGCTGGGCAGTGCTGAGGGCACTTCTCCACACCCTGACTCTGAGTTTCCCAATGCAAGAGGGGATTTCCAAGCTGGAATTGGAATGCCAAGGACATTGGCAGGACAGGATAAACTGGTGCTACCATGCTGACTGTGACCACAGCCTCAGGCTTGTGCTCAGGTACCAATACCAGCACACCCACAGGAGCACAAGGCTGCTGTTGTTTGGAAAACCTGAAAGAACTGCCTGAAATGCTCTGGGGGCACCTTGTGCAGAATATTGGGCTGCTAGAGCTGATCATGGCTAAACTGGTGCTGTCTGAAGTTTAAAACTGAGCTCATGAAGCCTTCAGAGGTTGTGATGCTGGTCAGATGCCGTTTGTAGCACAGCATCCCCATGCATTTGGTGAGCTGAACACACAGGCTGTCTTTGACACTCACCTTGCTGTATTTATTCATCAATCAGCTCTGCAGCTTCCGCAGAGGATTACTGGAAGATATACTGCACAGCCTTGCTTTAAATACTCCCTTGCTCTGGCTCAATCTGCTCAGAACAACTGGGGGAGATTTCCTGACCAGCTGGCAGCTGAAGGTTTGGGTCTGGCAGCTTTGGAAGACCTGACTATCCCTATGGTTTTTTTGTTTATAGGATGGGTTTTTAAGAGCAGAAACTCTTCTGAGTGTGTTGCTTTCTAGGGGAAAGGGATGTCAGCCTGAACTTGGGGTGTAGAGCCTGAGAAATAAAACAGGGATCCTAAATGGCACAGAGACTTTTATTTTCTCTGGGGATAAACACTCATCAATTTTGTTCGTGTTTTAGAACAAACAAACTACAACTCAAAAACCTGATCTATAAGAGGCAAGAAAGACAACCTATAATAATATCTTTAGGCCCAACTTAGCAAGCAAGCAGGCCATAAAAATGGAGATACAATAGCTATTTTCACATTGGGATGTGATAATCTTTAAACACCTCAGCGAGACAGACAGCTGTCCTCTGAAAGATAACGGGAGGAAGTGCACAGAATCATTAATCTTTCCTCTAATTGCCATTTGATGAGCAGGAATATTAACCTGAGTTATTCCCAGCCCCTTCAAGAGACATTTAGTAGTTCAGTTCTGAGTCTCACTGAGGCAGCCCAGCAGCTACAGGATTAAGCAGTTGCTGACTAACCCAAATTACGTTTGTGGTAATTTCACTGAAGGCACATTTCACAGCTAATTGGAGTCTAAACCCAAATATTAGAAGAAAAAAATACAGGCAAGATGGAAATGCATAGTGTATCATTCTTGATTAGTGCTTCAATACAAATAAATAAATAAATAATGACTTTTACAGGAAACCACCCAGCAATTAAGTCTTTAACTGTTTTTTGCTTCATAGCCAATGGATATAATTGGCTTTAAGGGAAGAACATTTTTAAAGCTTCCTGCTTAGCATATTCATGTAAGAAAATATTTTATGACTTTTTCAATTTGCTAAAATTTCTGCTGTACATATCTGGCTAAAAGACAGAGCTGTGTCTAATTTTAAATATTCATGATTTAATGCTCCTTCACTGCCTTCATCACCTTATATTTATGAGGTAAATAACTGATACGGCATCATTTAAAATAAAGAAGTTGCTTTTCTAGAGCTTCCCTAACATTTATTTTTTAAAATAGGGGATTATTTTAAAATCAAAATCTTCAAACCATGAAATTCTTTTAAAAATACTGTTCAATATTTAAACAGTAATTTTCAAAATTTGTTTCTTCAAACCTGGGACAACGTAGAAGTGACACCATTTTTTTTGGCACAGAAAACACATCCAGTGTTCCTTTGACCAAAATAAGCCCCAAACCAACCAGCTTGTGTCAGGGGTTCTGGTGTGCTGGTCCCCAGCAGACACCAAGCACACACAACTATTTGGGAAGAGGTTTTTTGAAGGGAAGGACTGATGCACAAGGCATTTTCTCAAGGACAACACCGATATCCTATGACAGCTCTGGGCATTTGCTTCAGAACAAGCTGTCTCGTTCTCACCTGAGCTATTTAGTGTGAAATCCTGCTCTGAAAAATGACTGTGCAATGATAAGAACATCGTCCTCCCCTGTGTCTTAATCAGTTAGCAACACAAGTAATGTTAATAAATCCACCACAGAACAGTGTTTTCATGCTGTACAAATCCCTTCCAGATGTTAGCAGCAATACCAGTGTGTCGTGACCTCAAAATAATTTTTGTATTTATTTACCTACACCCTTAGTGCATTGCTTTTAAGCATCCAAATTATAGCAGAAAGAACTTATTAGAAGGAAATATTGACATACATTTGAGACTGCATACCTAGATACCCACAGAGTCCTGAGAAATGGAAAAAGTTACAAGTTCTTAGCATTCCTGTCATATTCTCATCACTTATTTGCAATGATACAAAAGTTATTCATTTTTACCTCCGAGATAAATTGAAAAAGTGCAATTACAAATTCACCCAACTTAATATCCAGCAATATCTTCACAGCGACCTTGTCCCACATCATGTTTATTCATCAGCAAGGTTATTTCACTTAGAGCCTTATTGCTTTGGCATGAGACAGTTAATTTTTAACGTGAGAAAATGCAAAGAAATGTAAATAAGAGGTAATGCACATGAAGTATTATTTTACCATAGAGACCTAGGCAGAAATGGAGCAAGGAAACACAAGAAATGTAGTTTTTACATTAAAAAAACACATTTAAGTTTGAAGTGAGGAAATGCTTAACTTTGTTCACAAAGTACTGGTTAAAGATGTAAACCCACAGAATGAAAAAAAGAAAAATTTAAAAAGAGAGAGACTTAAGTTATTCATCATAAACCTCCCCATACAAATGCTTCAATTATAATGAACCAGAATAGGAAATGTGAAGTTCTTGTTTACAGAAAGAAGTGGGTTTTAATAAGCCATTAATCCATCACTGCGTATCACAAGTCAAGCAATTTGCAACTGAACACGAGAAAAACTTGTCTAGGTCACACCTGCTACTTACAAAGTGTTGACATTCTTGCCATGTTTCACAAATATACTGTCAAAACTTGAAAGTACATGACAAATTTATGCAATTAAGTTTTTGTTTGGATTACTAAAACAAGCCGTAATTGATTGCTCATATTCTTTACTTCATTAATGACTCTCTAATTAGCAAAAAACTTATCAGTATCTGTGGCTGGAGGGTTAGCAGGCAGTGATGGAAATGCAGGTGTGAAATAAGGCAATTTAGCATATCAGATGATGTTAATGATTTCACAGGACCAAGGAAGGTCCCATGAAATACACTCCCGGTTCCTATTACTGCCTACTGACAATCACAGTTTTATATCACAAGAAGATTACTACACTTATCTTCTCATTAGTAGCTAATTTCACTCATTCCTCTTGCCAAACTAATTATAAAAACTTTTCAGGCTGAAATGAATTAATAGGGCACTTGGACCCCACTCATTTTTCTCATGATAAAATAATTAGGAAGCACGCACACACAAAAATCAAAATAGTTCTGTTAACTAATTAGCAACACTAAGGACAATAAACCCTGTAATACACTGGAAGTAATAAAACCTCCTTTTTGTGAGTAAGAATCATCAGGTTTCCCTAACTTGCAATTTTATTACAACAGTAGCAGAGAAATGAAAGCAAAATACAGCTAATATATTAAAAATATTTTCATTTCAAAGTCTCAGTAGCTGTTCCTCAAAATGGAAATGCTGTAATGCTGCACCCCTGAAGTCAGTACCTAAATCATTGTGGCTTGTGATTTAGAGGGACTGATGAATGAGCTGATGGATTCCACTGATTAAATTCCATTGTTTTTGTTGGAAAAACAACTTGAGAGAATATTTTAAAACTCCATAGCTTTGGTTTAAAAGCAGCAAGACAAAACTTAGTATCTTTGAGCAGCATTTATTTATTTACTTCCACAGCTCTCCCAGGCCTGTCCCTGTTACACTGCACAGCATTTAGCAGAGATGTCACCCAGCAAAGAGTGGCAAATTCCAGTGACCAGGGAAGCTCCAACCCTGCCAAACCCCAGGCATTGGAGGGTGAGACTGATCTGCCACCACCCAAAACATCCTCAGCTAAGTGGAATAAGGATTTCTGTGAAAGTGAGAAAACTACAGCTGATACATAAGGATCAGAAAACAGCTGATGTGGTCTGTAAGCACCCAAACTGATGTTGTCTAGACCTAACCTGTCTCTCCAGACAAACCTCAGAGCTCTTGTAGCTCTCTTTCCACTCAAGGAGCAGCTGGTTCCATTCATGTTTCTGACACAGAAGAGCCACAGAAATGTTGATCTCATTGTGACTGATTTCAGGGGAAACAGGAACAAAGATTATTCGAAATTTCAATACAAACATGTGGTCTCAAAGGAAGAAAAAATTAATGTAAATGTAATTTTGTGTGCTGAAAATTAATGTAGCATTTAAATGTTTTGAATTATAGTCTGCAAGCATAGCAGACTTGTTAACTTGCAAGAGCAAATTTGGATTTATCTTAACATCAGCACTTCAATATAAAGTAAAAAGTGCTTAAAAACATATTCTGTTTCAATTTCTTTATTGGAATCAAGCCCCCTGTAAGTCTCTTTAAACACAATTTTGACCAGAGGGTACTAGATTCATCCTCCCACTGGATTTTAACGAACATAAAATGTTCCACAGAGAGCTGGGTTGGTTTTTTTTTGTTTATTTTTCTTTCCAAAGGGTACAACACACATTCATGTATTTTCAGTTTTTGTTTAAAGAAAAAAAAAAAACAACGTTGTGATCACAGCTCCAAATCTCAGTTCCCTAAAAACAAACCAGCCAACCCCCCCAAAACTATCTGACTTGAAAACACATGCAGTATTTGCATTGGGAAAAAATGCCTGATAGCTTTGCTTTTAATCTATCTTTACAAAGCTCTCTGAAGATCAAAGAGGTCTCACTCAGACAGCTGCATTTTCATGCCAATGGCCAGCAGAAAGAATGGCCTTCAAGGAAACTGCTCAGTGAATCCCTAAGTAATCAGCCAGCAGAACAGAGAATAAAAACCTTCAAAAAGGTCACTGGAGATGGAATAACAAATCTTGACTGTTAACTTCAAGGTTTTTTTGGTTGGGTTTTTCTTTTTTTTTTTTCTGTTTGTTTAACTCCACTACCCTGGAGTTAAGCACCAACTGTGGAATTTCGATGTATTTGGCATCAATTTCTCTAAAATAAAGAACTGTGTTAATGAAAGCAACAACTGCTGCGAAAGAACAAGAAACATGCGAAATTCAAATCACTGTGCTGTCTCTGCTCAAGATAAAATGCCTTTTGTTTCTTATTTCTAGCACTACTGCTTAAGCAAATATTTAAAGAACAACAGCAAAAAGATCCCTCAGGATATTAAAAAATCAACTGAGCAGATGATTAACCTCACTATGCATTTAATATAAACAATTAACAAAAAAAATATACAGTGCTTCATAAGAATCAATTAAAACTGTCTTTTTGTAGCATAATGGGAATCTAACAAACTAATTCTAATCACATATCAACTGTTACCATCTGAACAGATCTTATCCCCCATCCTCACATTATCTCAGAAATTTAGCACTGCCATTTGTCCTCAGGAGTCTCCCACGTGCTGTTTACCTTCATTTCCCTCTGGATTTCTGGGGGAGCATTTATGCAACACTTGTGTCATCGTTTTCTGTGCTTCTCCAGCCCACCAGGCCGGCGGCAATTGTGCTGCACCGAGAGCCTGGTCACACACAGCGATTCTGAATCAATTCTGCATGTGCCATGGACTTGAACCGAACATGGACAGCTGCCAAAATCTCTTTCTACAAAAACATCATTTCCAGACGGAGCAGAAGTGGTGCAGTACAACCAGGCATGGGGGATACCAGGCCAAGGAAACAAATGACATTGAGAGATCCTCGAGCAGTTTATTCACATCCCTGCACTGGGTGTGTTGTTAAGGGTTTATTCCTTCACTAAAACTTTTTGCATTTGTGGTTTTTTTTCGTTATGTAATTCTTTCCCTCGGTGTGAGTACATGCCTGTACTTTATTCTAAAGCTCTGAGGTGATGAAAGGTGACCTTAAAACTCCAATATCAGCACAACAAGCCCTGCTGTCATATCAGCACAACTCAAATGAGCACTTCCAGCTTCCTCCCCTCCATCAGCCTTTTAGTTTGGAGACATTGTGAAAGGTCCTGCAGCAACTTTTTCATTGAAACATCAGAATTACTTTGAAAACACTGAATACCTGAATGATGAGGAGTACTTTTTTAGCACTGTTTAAGCTGATAAATGGGAGGAGACAGTTCCACAGGCTCCCTGACAAATCTCCTTTAAACTCTGCACCACGGGTTCCAAATGACGACAGAGCAAAGTGCTTACTGAGAGTAACTGGGAGCTTCAGACTATTTCCTATATAGGCCAAAATGTACTTGATGAGGTTGCAGTTCTTTACATCAATCCTAAAGTTTAAAAAAACCTTCTATTACAACAGTCTTAGCTAAAACTTCCCAGTTTTACCTGAAGAAGTGTAAAAGAGTCGTCCCTCCCTTCATTCCACTGCCCACACAAGCTTGGAAGTGAACAAAGCATTAAGAATGCTCTCAGTGAACCTCAGCCGTGTAAAGAGCTCACAAGACTTGAGTGTCACAGTAGAATTCAGCCAGATTTATGTCTGGGAGCTTAACCAGAGGGCCAGGTCTCCCTCCTGGCCATTCCATTACCTGAGACTTTTCCAGGGACTCAGCCCTGGAGGCAGGTGACACAGGCTGGCTCATCCCTCCCTGCATCCACAGCACACTGCCAAGAGCACAAGGGTTATGTTTCATAATGCTGGGCTCTGAATCTCCCTGGGCTTACTGGAGATGCTTTAAGTATCATTTTCTGTGTGTTTATGTGGTCAAAGCGTGTGAAACCACTTCAGAGTATTTGTTTTAGGACCTGGAATGCAATTCTATTTTGCTTGCCTGGAGTTTAATACAAAGACATGATCTGAGTGAGTTTTGGAGTGTTTCATTGCATTTTGCTCTGTTCTGTTAGTTAAACCAAGGCTGGCACAACGTGGGGAAGACAACAGAAAGAAAAGATTTGAATAAGTCTTTACTACTTTTAAGTATTACTAGGGGAAAAAAAATACCATGAATCAGAATTAATTGCACAACTATTTATAACACATCTCTTATGTCACAGACACACTCCTACATTTCAGAAGAAATCCCAAAGTAAACATGGTGCTTCACAGTTAATTTTAATGGTGAGATTAACCTCATTACTGGAGTAGAAATCAGTCTCAAGTATGATCCACAAAGCACAAACTCTTAGACAGCTAGAAGACTGAAAAGTCTGGGTACAATTCAGGCAGCTCTCAAAGGGAATTTTGTCATATTTCTAGCATTCAGGGCTTCTCTTCTAAAATATTCCTTATATTCAAGATGGAAAACAAGATAATATTCATTGTCTTTGGAAATCTGTCACAGAATTCATCCTGGCTATGCACTGCAGCAGAGGGAAAACAGTAGGACCTCTCCATTGGAAAGGTTCTTATCCAGGCTAACCAGTATTTTGAGCAACCTGTGCCACATGCATTGTTGACTTTGTTCTTCACTTTCCAGTATTACACATTAACACCATCTCTGCAAGACAGTTTGCAACCTCGTTCATATGCCAGCAAAGTAAAAGAGAAATTAAACCAGATGCTTAATGAGTGTTTTCAAGTTCAGGGAGGACATGGCTGATATTTATTTTACCTTCCAAAGGCTGTTTCTGAGCCGTACCTGCCCCAGGGTGTTGTGCACTGGTTATGTGACAGCCAGGATGCTGTGAGCTCCAGAGGTGTGGCAGACAAGGAAGTTGCCTTGAACCATCCTAAAATTTGAAGACTGAGCAGGATCTTTGAGCTTAAAATAACCAAATGGATCCATGTGCCTCCCTGCTTTCTGCAGCTGTTAAATTCTGTGTTTGCAGCATCCCATTCCTGATCCAAGTCAAAGCTCCTTATCCCAGCTCAGCCCTGGGGCACCTGTGCTCCCCAATCCAGGTAATAATCCACAAAACTTCTCTGCAGCCCAGAGTGAGCCAGTCTCAGTCCCTCAGCTCCTGCTCTCCCAGAACTGAGAGCATTTCTCTCATTGCATCACATTTCAACTACGAATTCAAGTTGCAAGAGAGAGAGAGATCGAGATCAAGTGTGAGAGAGAAGACCAGAGAATGAGCATGAAGGTACACATAAAATCTCAGGGAGAACAAAAATTCCAGATGGGGAAACTGCATGCAATTATTGAATGGCTTCTGCAGGACAGCTGATATTTCAGGGGTTCAGAGAACTCCCAAAACAACTTGACAACAGCCAGGACAGCATGGAAAAGCACTGGAGAGAAGTTCTTTGTTTGTCCTTCTCTCCTCATCTTCCTCCTGCATTCTAGAACTGAAGTGGGTCGTGAAGGGAAGGATGTCACAGATTCTGCCAGGAGAGCACTGCATTCCCAGCTGGGAGCAAGGGAAGGGGACACCATGAGCGTTCACCCAAATTCACGTTGTTGTTATTGCAACACACAGATCCGTGGTCTCCTTCTGATAACACAACCCCACTGCTCATCTTCCTTCACACAATGCAGAGATTTGAGTTCCCATCTCCCAGGGCCTGAGCTTGACTTAACTTCTGTCCTCAGCCTTGTCAGCTGAATGAAAATGAAAAATGAAGAGATCTAAGAAATTCTTTGAAGAAGCACAGAAAAATACACTTGAGAGGATGGGCGACAGACTGCTAGTGAGTGAACTCCAAGCTGATGATTCACATGTTTTTCCCACAGATTAACCTGTTTTATTTATGTTGAAAAACAAACAACAAAAAAAAAAAGTATTTTGCTAAATTGCTCTGATTATTGTGATCTCCTCCCAGCTGAGTCAGTTGTCAGCTCACAGCACTCCTCACATATGCACGAATAAATAAATCAGGAATACACAATGTAAACCAAAGAAAGGAAGCATAAAAAAGCACGGGAGTGGAATTTACCACTCTCCCCTAGGAAAATTCTCTGCTGTGATTTTAGGCAGGATGCAAAAGAATAGAACTCTGATTTTTTTTCCACAATGTTGTGTTTTTAAATTGCTCCAGCAATGTCAAATATGATAACCCGAGTTTCTGAAAACTCGAAGCAACACTGATAAGTTTGTTGTATACACTTTAAGCACTTTGACAGTAGTTTGACTTTCCAGTTACTTCTTTCATAGTATTTTAAGACTTCAGCTGTGATGTCATCTTGTCACATCAACATGCATGACAAAATAGAGATAAGTAAACCTTATTCAACCCCTGGATTACAGTCAGAACAGCTCCATGAAATTGGGAAATAATTCATTCATACCAACTTGGATACCTCCCGCTCATTTAAAGTTTGACTTCAAAATCTATAAAAAGCAAAACTTGTGGAAAGAGCACAGTGCCAGAACCAGACACTTTTCACTTCAGCATCACCCAGATCCTGCACTGTGCAGGTCACAGTTCCCTCCAGTAGCATCACATTTCTCCCTCATAATTCATAAAGGGATTAAACAATGCCTGAGCCTACTCAATAAATGATGTATTCCTAGTATGTACACACATTCATAAAAGGTGAGGATGCATTTTGTTCTTTTTAATATAACAAATATTCTCTTGAGTCACTGCTAAACCTTATGCAAGATCAGCTGTAGTAACAACGGGCTTATAGCAATATATAAAATTTAACCTTCTCCAGCCTATATTTCTATTTTATATTGCTCTGTGATGAAGATTCAAGTTTAACTATGCATTCTTACAAAAAGCTTAAGTAATTCAGTATGCAAGGTGAAGAGTCTGAAAGTCAGTAACAATCAATAAGAAACAGTAACCCATATAGTGCTTAAAATACTTAAACCTAGAATTTCTGCTATTTTCAATTTTGTATATTAATTTCAGGCTTTTATAATTGATCAGAAACAGAAAGAAAATACATCCTTATTTATTCAATAACCATTCTGGTAAGAAGTTAAAATTAATTCTTAATGGTACACTATACTACCACGTGTGAGCTGCATGATGAGACACACACACTCCAAATTCCCTTGAGTTTTTCCTTCAAACATTGTAGCTACAAAGATTCCTTTTTCAGGAATCAAAGACTCCCCAAAGATCAATGAGCTCAGCAGCAAGCTTTTGATTTGGAGATATTTACCTACTTATTAACAAAGGGAAACAATACAAAGCACTGATCAGCAGCAGAATACAAATACCCACAGCCACACTGGGTATTTTACCATCAGAGGAAAAATGCAAGTTTCTTAATGCAAAAGCCTCCTCAGAAAAATGGCCTTACTCAGATTTTTTTGCAACACCAGTAAGACCAATAATATCTAGGACACATAACAGCCAGGGTCAGCTTTTCCACTGTCCTTGCAAACTGGAATTATGATGGTTACACCTACTTCCTAAGATAAGTGCAGGAACTTGTAGCTTATAACAAAAAGGCTGAGGCAACATTTCTGGTTTGAACAAAACCAAATCCTGCCAGGCCTAGGATGTGAGCATCTCCAGTGGAGTGATTTCAGTGAGGCAGATACTGGACTACAAGTATTATACGTGATCATTCTGGTACTCAAAAATCAAAAAATACTTTTTTTCTCCTCCCTGTTCTTCCCGTGGGTTGTGGAATGACCCCCTGCAGCAGCTAAACACCCACATTTGTTCCCTCTCCCCACAGCAGGATGAGGCAGAGAATGAAGTGAGAAAACTCCCAGGTGGGGATAAAGATGGTTTGGTGAGTGAAAGATGGTTTGACAAGTGGAGGGAGTGAGGGGAGAAGGAACAAAAAACGATGCCAAGCCAACCACTCGTCCCCTCCCACAGGCTGAGTGGTGCCCCCCAGTCTCCAAGCAACAGCATCCTTGGAAGGCAACACCCCCACTGTTTGTTCCTTGGGTTTGGGGTGTGAGGGGAGTTGTTGTTGAGCTGTATGGGATGGAGTGTCCCTCTGGCCAGCTGGGAGCTGCTGCCCAGCTGCATCCCCAGGCTGCAGAGGAAGGGAAATCCCCAGCCCTGGGCAGGCACTGCTCAGCAACAGCCAAAACATTGGTGGGTTATCAGCACCATCTCAGCCACAAATTCAAAACATGGCACCATCTGGACCATTACAAAGAAAATTAACTCCATCCCACTACCCAAAAGGATGGGGCATAAGTTATTAATAGATAATACCTAAGATCAGAATAGATCTGTTTAAAATCCTCTTTCCATCTGCTTTGTCTATACAAGTGTCAGTGTTTGCTGTGAATTCCACTTGTCATCAGCAAATCCTATGAGGACTTGAACCTGCAATGAAAAATTCTTAGTTTCAAGTAAAACCTCCTATGATTTTAGTAAAAAAATCCAAGGCTAAAAATGCTCTAAAAATCTCAGGAATTCTTTCTGTTTTCCATCTTGTCCTGCTCCTTCCAGTAATGCAGTCTACAAAAAATACCTTATTTCTGTATTCCAAAGAACACCAGCAGAAATGTCTCTCATCCCTAGAGTAACCACAGATTTAAAATTCATGCAAAAGAACTGTGGACACTCCAGTACTGAGTCAGGTACCTCATATTTATGTCGAGCCATTAAAAAGCGTTTACTGTATTTATTTCTGCAAGCATCCTGCCTGCATAGACATTTCTAAACTTTATGCTCCTATATGCAGGAAATATATGTAAATGGAGTAGCCACTGTAAAATACTCATCTTCTGCTCTTCTCATCTTTTTTCTTGTTTGGGGAAGAGAGAGGAACTGAAGATTCTATCATCGGTTTGAGACAGAAATATTATATACGCTGGGTTATCTTGAGGAATTAAAATGTCCCTCGGTTATCATATTCCAAAGCAAAACCTATTACACTTACTCTGCATATATTATGAAAGTTTTAAATCCCATCTGACATAAATTCAATTAAGCACATCCTTAGAAGACGGCTGTACAGGTAGCGGAACGACTCATAAGGATGTTTAAAACTTCATTAAGGGATAGAGGTAAATTGTATTAAGATTTATTCAACTAACTCAGCAATAAAATAACTCAAATGCAGTCCTTAGCAGGAATCGTTCACTGACTAAATCAGTGCCTTCTGAAAAGCAAAGGAGATGCTGGGAAGCACCCAGTTTCCACAATTCCTTCAGGATTTCCTTGCACATAGTCCAAACATCCTTGCTGTGGAGCCACTTCACGAGGCCACTGAAGCCACCACCAAAAAAGTTCAGAGACACAAACCCATGGGCACCAGCTGAGCTCCCACCCCCTCCCTGCCCCACACACACAGCCTCTGCAAACCAACAGCCCGGTTTGTTATCCACAAACACAGCCCAGTTCTCTTAAAAACAGCAACCATTTATAATTTCACATGCCAGGAGGGACAGCAGTTGGGAACCCGGCTCTTGGGAAGCATCTTGAACGCCTTGAGGGCAGGAATTCTCCTCTATGCAAACAGGGACACAGAACCAGCAGAGAGGTCACCCAGGTTTCATGGGGACTGAAGCACTCCTCTATTCAGAGGACTGCATTCATATTCACTCTTAAAAACCCCTCCAGAGTTCTGATGGCTTTGTCTTTAAAAATTGTTCATAACTAGATTATTTTATAGAGATTTTTTCCCCCATTTTAGCTATTCATTTTGCCATTCCTGGGAGTGAAGTGAGCTTATTCTGAGAAATAACAATTTCCTTCCAGGTTCAAAGACAATATATGGATTATCTGTAACTTATTATACAAGAAATGTAATTCTTGTTGAATATAAATGCGCCATAGAACTTTTCATCTTTCAAAACAACAATTTCACACTTGTTCACCCTAAAACAAATTCTGATTAAAGCAAAATAATCGGAATGATAGCAACATTCACTGATATAAAGTTGAAAGCAAATATTACTCTCAGCCTTGTATCAGAATATTTACAACTATTGTTTTTAAATAAAGTATCTCCAGCACTGAGGAATCCTTTGCTTAGCATCTAAAATGAAGTCAAGTTTTTAATTTGGTTCTTAAACAATCACACCAATAATGATAACAGCTGCACCCTTTATCAAGGCAGAAAAGCCATCCTGCTGTGCCAATTCATCAAGAACATGAGGCTATTACAACAGAGAGAGTTTAAACCTGTTTAGTCTTGATTATGCTGGTGGGAAGGGAAACTGCCTCATCCTGGCACACAGCTGGAGCCCTTTCTGCTGTCTGGGGGAGAAACACCAAAGGTGAGAGTGCCTGCAGCATAGCCAGGGGTGAGGGATGTGAGGACTGCTCCAGCCAGCAGCTGGGACACACCTCTGGAGCTTCATGGTCCATGTTGGCATTCCTGGAGCTCCATGGTCCATGCTGGCATTCCCTCACGCAGGAGGGACATGAACAGTCTGAGCTGAGCAGCTGGGACACACCTCTGGAGCTCCATGGTCCATGCTGGCATTCCCTCATGCAGAAGGGACATGGAACAGTCTGAGATGAACAGCTGGGACACATCTCTGGAGCTCCATGGTCCATGTTGGCATTCCTGGAGCTCCATGGTCCATGCTGGCATTCCCTCACGCAGGAGGGACATGAACAGTCTGAGCTGAGCAGCTGGGACACACCTCTGGAGCTCCATGGTCCATGCTGGCATTCCCTCATGCAGAAGGGACATGGAACAGTCTGAGATGAACAGCTGGGACACATCTCTGGAGCTCCATGGTCCATGTTGGCATTCCTGGAGCTCCATGGTCCATGTTGGCATCCCTCACGCAGGAGGGACATGAACAGTCTGAGCTGAGCAGCTGGGACACACCTCTGGAGCTCCATGGTCCATGTTGGCATTCCCTCATGCAGGAGGGACATGGGACAGTCTGAGCTGTTCCATGCAGGGCCAGACAGGCACTGGGAAATCTGAGACAGTGGGGAATGGGAAGGGGCTGGGAGAGGGGTTGGGTGTGCTCTTCAGATGAGATGTTGCAGCTCCTGCCTTAAACAAGGAGCTTTGATTTCGCTAGAAGGGCTGGCAGCAACTCTTGGGAAATTCCTGAAGAAGTCCCACCTGCTGCCACAGTGAATTTAGATGCTGCTGGCTGTCATGAAGCAGGCTGTGCCTCAGCCCTTTGGACAGCCAATTCCAGAGCACCAGGGAAATCTTGGGAAGGGGGTGTAACCCAACCTGTACAAAACAAACATTTCATGCTTTCAGCAGCCACAAAGGTTCACAAACTTGATCTTCAGTGGGGTCATTAATAAACAGGGCTTTGCAGAAGGTTCCTCCACTCCTGTCCAAAAACTCGTTTGATATTTATCTTTTTGGAAGGAAAAACAAAACAGCTCCATTCCAGCAAAGACAGATGGATTTGCCACCCAAGGAAGTGAGAGTGGAGTTGTGGAAGACTAAATGTACTCTAAACCCAAACATCATTTTGTCCAGGCTTTTTAGCTCCATTTAATAACTTTGAGAAGAAGAGCTCTCATTAATAGCAGGAAAAAAAGGTCCCTTGAAAAACTACTGGATAGAGTTAATTACAGAAAATGGAAAATGTCCGGTTGTTTATTGATTATACTTTTGTATTTAAGAATACCTCTACATTTAAAGCACCAAGCTGGGAAAGTGATATTGATTTTAGCCTGATAATTACAACCTGAATAGTCCCTTTGTAATACAAAGCTTTATTCAATAAAATATTTACCATGAAGTTCTTTGGGCCATACAGTACAATCAATTACCACCCATGATTTCTTGCAGCAGCTGAACATTAGCATGGACATTTGAACAAATTTAGCAAGTTTTTTTTTGTGTATTTGAGCTTTTTTGTTGTTTTACTGTTTGGGTGGGTTTTGGGAGGGAGGTTGAGCTGGTGTTAATTCCTGGGGAGGATTCCTTTTATTTCTTTTAATAACTGAGACCATTAATGCTACCAAAAAGAGTAAAACCTCCTAAAATACTAGTAATTTTCTTCACCATGACAGAGCATAATTATGTGTTCCAAGCTTTCTACTTGCATGCAGTAAATAATCAGCCTCAAACGAGAGAGACATTTCCAAATTCTTTCGAGATTAAACGGTACAATTAACATATTAAATATTTAGTGGTTTTTAATTTCCCAGTAGCCCACACTACATTGCCTTTAAATAATACAGCACTCAGTATAGAGGTCTAGGTATATAAAAACAAGAGAAATACAGAGACAAAAACAGGTCAACAAACATGCAATGTAATCGATATTTATGCCTATTACAAAGGGCTTTTTCTGAAAGAAGAGTTGGTAATTTAATTAGAATGCACTAAAAAAGAATGATTGATAGTTCAGCTAAATGATACCTTTTCCTTATCATCATTTTCTTTATGATTACCTGTAATTAGAGATGACTTTCAATCAATTGAAATAAATCTGCAGCCACTTAATGAAAAATAGTCTGAGAACATTTCTGAGTAAGGAGGGTCAGCAGGCCATGAAAATACTAAATCTGAATGTCCAGAAAAGAGTATTCAGGATAAGAAAGAATATTTTATATTTATCTAGCACTCTGACAATATACTCAGTATATTAGACCTTATTCAAAATTGAAAATAAGCTTAAAATAATGTATTCTAAGATAAGCTTTTCCAGTCTGGGATGGATGTGCAGGTCCAAATAATCATTTCTCAGATGCTAGTCAGAGTTCAGACAAGGTCAGTAACCATGAATTTATTTAGGCAATAAAATAGATCAAGTTTTTTCATTCAAGAATTAATGTCCATATTAAATATTTATACTCTTTATACAATATAATTAATGTACCATACCTTGTGGAAACATCAAAGACTAACATATTTGCTCCAAAAAAAAAAAAAATCCTTTTTTCCCTCCGAGCTCCTCCTTAAATCACTTTACTCCTCCAGTAGGGGAATGTTATGGTGCAGAAACAAAGCAAAGAAAGCTATGAGAGCATTTGTACCCTGTTGGTCTGTTCCTCTGTAACACAGAAAAATCCAGGAGCATCCTGGAAACCACACTGGAGCCAAACACTCTCCTGAAAATTGCATCAAGCCAAGAACTGGAGTTCTGTCACCCCTCAAAAGTCTATTCTATACATTGTTAAAATTGAAACTTTAAATCTTTAAAAAAGGCAGCATTATGAAATCTGTCACTTGCTGTCACCATAGGAGTGATTTTAACTTTTACCAGAACATTGTTGGCACCCTGAGTTCTACCTGCAGGAAAAATAAATAACACTTGTGACAGAAACTAATATTTCTAAGTCAACACCATTTTTCCAAGATAGTTGCATGAAGTAATATCAGTGTGGGGTTTTTTATAATAGACATCATTTGTTAAAGATCAAATTGGAATGGCATATGAACTTTCTCACATCTTTTCAATTTGTTCAGTATATTGACTATTTCCCTGATTTATGTACCAAGATGAAATGCTGGTGATGGCTACACAAAGATCTTTAACTGTGGTACAAGAAAATCCCTCAGCTCTAATGGTTCTATTCAATATTCTCTGCAAATAAGCATTTAAAGGTAGAAATAGGAAACCATGAATCTACAAATTAGAAATGTTCACCAAATATTCTGTAGGAAATTGGCACAACAGTATCCACTGCTGTTTTATTTAATAAATGCTGATGAGAGCCCTTCAAGAGGAAGCCTGAACATCATTTTTAAGCCACCAACAGAATAAAAACAGCTCCTCAAAGAAGCTTTTACCCTTCCAAGATCTTTGCAAGTTCTAATATATTAAATTACTTTTTTAAATTACTAGAAATCTTGCATTTAGCAAGCTTTTTGAAGTTGAATTAATGCTTTTTAAAATCACACAGCAAAGTTCAGAGAATGCTGTAGTGCAACAGTACCCCAGTGTTAAACACTTAATTAACCAGAAGCAAACCAGAATTTGTAACCTGTACTTATCTTATTTCACTGTTGACAAGAACCTGACCAGCTTTTTCAAATATCAGTGCCCAAGTTCAAGAAATGATATCAAGATACACCTCCAGTCCTCCAAATACTCATGTATTTTGATTATCTGAGAGTGATCATCTTGAAGTGTAGTGGAAGTGAAGTAAGATGAGGAAATGCAGAAGTGGGTCTGTCTGTGATTTCAGTTCAGCACTTCAGTCAAGGTGAGTTCTCACTGAGCAGCATCTTTAAAAATCCAGTCACTTACACAGGCAACTGTATCTTTATTTCAGTGTTAAATTTAGACAGGTTTGTATTTATATGAACATTATAATTTATCTCGACAATGTTTGCTTCTAAGATGCTGCACAGCCAAAATTCTGGAAGTGCTACTCCTGTAATATCTGTTATACCAACCCTGTATTTTATTAAAAAAAAAAAAATACTGCTGTATTTTGTGTATCCACATGTTCATAAATTATTCCAGGAAAAGATGAGAGAACTACAACTCTAAGAAGTGAGAACAACCAAGTTCTCATTTTGAAAAATCATTACATTTTATTTTTTAAAATGCACTTTAGAATATTCTACTGGATCAGCAAATCAAAACAACCCAAAAGACATACAGACTCTTAGCTCTGCCTTAGAGCAGAGCATTTCCAGCTCTCTTCTAGGCTTTCAACAGAGGATTTTTTAGCATTTAATACATATTCTCAGGCCAGTTTCTAGGTTTGTCCCATCAGACAGACACAGCAGCATTCTCACAGGATGGGAGTCACTGCAAATCCATCCAGGAGCCCTGGGATGACAAAACCAGTGAAGGCACTGGGTTCTGGCACAGGAGGAGTGTGGAGGGCACAGCCCCACACTGCTGTGACAGCAGTGCCTCCAGGATCTGGGTTTCAGATGTATTTCTGGAATCAGGAGGTTTCAACCACTACAGCAGAGTGAAAAAGTTCAGCACTTATGGAAAAGTTTCACTACACCCACCCCAGTCCTGGCCAAGAGATAACAAAAGCCACCATGAGCATCTGAAATGACCCTTTCAGTGCAAAGCCAAACACACTAAATCCATCTCCCCTGGCAGCAGCTGGGTGTCACCTTTGCAGCAGCTGGGCAGTTGTGAAACAGCACTTTGAACTTCTCTGCAGGAAGGAATAAGGAGGTTCAGGTAGACAACAGAAAACTCTTTGAGAGGAATGCAGGGAACTGCTGCCATGGGCTCTCTCTGGCTGAAACTCTTTGGAAAAGGCTAAAAACTCTTGCCCTGGGCATGGCTGCTTTTGGGTGCTCCAATGCCTCTTCTCTAACTGGTTCCTAAGCAATTAACAGGAATCTTCACATGACCACGGGATGTTCTTGTATTAGACAATAACATCCAGATCAAAGTTCAGAAGCTGTTGGTTCCAATGCACTTTTGTTTTTCCAGATCAATGGACCCAGTTTAGAACAGCACAAAAACAGTGACCTTAATATACATACATATGTTAAAACACATTTATTACATATTGTGATCTACAAAACTCTTCAAGAAAAGTAATTTCCAAGTCTATAGTCAGCTAATAATATTTAAGAATAATTCCAGATAACCAATCTTGGCTTTAACTGTAAAAGAACAAGTCATATTATGACAAGAGCAGCTCCTGCATTTTGAAGCTTCTGTAATTCTTCTGTGAATCACCATCATTCTTTAATACATCCCCTCATATGTGCCTGAGGCAATAGAGTATTCAACTACTGTTGTGAAAATGTGGGTTTGTCGTGTGTGCTGTGCTCTGGGCATCTCTAATGTGACCCCTTTTATGCTGTATTGGATACAAAAAGCAGCTTGTACAACTATATCAAGCCTCAGTATTCTGGACAGAGTAAAAAATAGACTATTTATTCTGGAAACTTAAAAAGACAAAAGGAGGTGACAGAGAATTCTAACTGAGAACAAAGGTAGCAGAGACTCTGTGTTCATTTTCTTCCAACTCCCTAAACTCCAGTTTAAAAAAAAAAATTACTTTCTATATTAAAAACATCTGCTGAGCTGCTGTTCTCCAATATTGAGTCAGCATCAAGAGTCCACCAGACAGAGTTTACCAGCTGCTGCCATGGTCTTCAGAGTAAGTTTGGGGAGTTTTGTGCCACAGACTCAGCTGGGGCACACAACTTAGCCTTGTTATTCGAATGCATGGCAGTGCCCCGTAATCTGTCTGTTTTCCAATGTATTAGATTAACATTTATCTCTTTAAGCACACAGCTTATCTGTCAAAAAAATCCTCTACAGTGTCTGGAGCAGTGTCTCCAAACAGAGTGTCCTAGTTCTGCACAGGCTGTTATTTAGTGTCCCAATTTTCTTCACTTTGATAAAGAAGAAAACTATTCAGTTCTGACAAGTTGATTAACAACAATCAGCATTATTTTCAGAAAAACAGATCAGCTCTTCCCAGAAAAACTGCAAAACTACTCTCATCTATTTTTGACATGGCAGAAGTGTACATCAATTCCAAATATGAATGGCAGTGATAAAGTCAAAGCAGAATTAAAGTAGGTTTAAAACTCAATATGAATTACACCTTCTAGTGAGCATTTTTATGCTCCAAATGCATGACTCGACCCCAAAACTGTTCTTTGAAAGATGCAATATTTTCTACAGATCCTAACGGCTTCATTTCAAAATAAATCTTTCTAACCTTATAACCACAAAAATAATCTCCAAAAACTAGGTTGAAGCTGTTTTGCTGTATTAGGAAGAGCAAGAAAACAAGCAAATAAACAAACAAACAAACAAACAAACAAACAATCTACATTTCATTTTATTCTATTCTGCTTCCTTCTGTTTCTGTTCTCTAACATGTAACACAAGTCAGCCCATCTCAGGAGCTGCCCTGGTTCTCATTTACTTCCTCAAGTTGGATTTTATTGACACATCATGAATTATTAGGTCGATTTTGACTTCTACATTCCCATACAGCTCCCCAGCTTTTCCAATTAATCCTGCAGCAAGATTCAAAAGATGTGCTGCTTTGCAATAAATCTGTTCCAAAAGGGTGGAGTCTTGCACTCACTTGTGTTTTTCTGCCCACCTGACAATTATTGAGTTTTCCCATTCCAAATTGGTGATTAAAGATCCAAAGGAATTGCATCAAAAATCCTAAACTTGTTATAATAATCTGCCCACAGGTATATGAGTATAGTGTCAGAATATGTATTTTTGAACACATAGTGTTTTATTATTAATATTAAATTATTATATATTATTATTAAACCTAGACCTGCTGCTGCTGAAAAAGTAAAATATTATTAATAATAAATTCAGGAATATGCAGCATATAATTTTTCTTTATGGAATTATATATTTGGATCTAAACTTGAGCTATTGTTAAATAAATTATCTTATAACCTAAGCTTTGTGAGAGTTAATGAATTTTTGTTGAGCATGGCATTCCTAGACTGGAAAATTAAAGGATTCTGTGACAGGGAGAAAAAATAAAATGCTGCAGGTAGTTTCAGGTAGAGCCTAACTTCTCACATCTTGTGGTTAATAACACGTTATTAATAATAAATTGTTCTGCTGCTTCCTATAACAACTGGGTACGTTTTGACTATCAGGATTGCAAATAGTATTCTTCTAGGAAGAGCATTCCAGGAAATTTTGTATTAATTACAGTAATTTGCAGGCAAATTTCAGGAACATGGTAGCTCTGTGATTTCCATCTCAATCACATCTCAAACAGAAACAAAGAGTGATCACTGAGAGAAATCTCCTGTACAATGGGGAGCTCGTGCAGGGATTAACTGCACTGACAGCAACAAAACTACATTTGATTTTAAAACTTTCAACTCTGCCCCCGCTCCTCAGCAGGCTGTAACTTTCTCCTTCAGAAAACACTTTTTTACCACTTGCATGCATTTCCAGTGGATGAACAGAACCCAGGGTACACATGAAAAATCTCTGCAAAGGGACAGAGCAATTCCATCTGATGACCACGGTGAGTGACCCCGTGTGCTCCAACTGGGAGGCCTTGAATGCTGGGAACAAGAAACATAAACTTATGAACAAGCTTATTTTTTTTTTTTATCACACAGAAGGCCATTTCTGTCTCCAGGCCCCTTCCCTCTCCCAAAAAAACCCCAAAATTAACGGCAGTACAGTATTTTTTTCCATACAATGATGTTTTTCCCATCAAGAGTTGATTGCAAAGAAATCACTAAGTAATTAAGATGTTCTCAGTGCTCCTCAAATACCTGTCTGTATTTGGAACACTCAACACATTCCACTACAGTAATTTAAAGCTGTATTATTCAGGTTTTCTTTTAGATTATTATGATTAAATATAAATAGGTAATTTCTATTCAGCTTCTTCCGTGACAGAAACTTTGGAAGCCAATTTTTATTTCGTTATATGCAGAAGTCACATCTCCAAACATCAAAACAGTCTTTGAATATCAGTGCCATAAACAGGATTCAGAAATTCAAAGTTAAATATGAGAAGCTGATGTGTGGATTCATGCTGAAATTGGGAATCATTTGCAATCCTAGACCACAACAGAAGGAAGGCAGTTCATCACATTCCTTTGTCTACAATTAAGAGCCACAGAATAATACAGACTCACTGTGATTTTACATGGAATTCTGAAATATCCCAGTTGGATTAAATGGAAATGATTCAGCACTTGGATAGGACATTTAAAGGAAGTTCTTCAACCTTCCATCACCCAGAGCCACACAGGCTCCACCAGCACAGTCCAGCAGAGCTCACGTCACAATCGCTGCCTTGCTGCACAAATTAAAGTTATGATCTGATCAATTTGACTGAGAGTCCCTATTAATGTTCTTTATTTTACATCCTCTACAACACTTGCAAAGAGGACTTTGGTATTTTTGGATCACTGTATTGCAAAGTGGCTGTCACAATGTGTAGGACAAGATTTATCTTTTGAACCTTCTATGGAAACAACTGTGAAAGGTCAGCAGAACAGACTACAGATAATTCTGCATAAAAACAGTAAAACAAATCACTTCTAAATCATAAAACAAGATGGAAAACTTGCAATCATGATATAAACCCAAAAGCAAAACAGGATTCATAGTGCACTTCTGTCACTAGGGTTTTTTACTAAATAAATAAGAAATTTTGCCTTAAAAACAAATCCAAAACAGTTGATGAATTTCTAAACGTGGAAGTGCACTGATATAAACCATCTCAGGTTCAAGGATGCCAACCCCCTGAGGCACAGAAATTGTAATTACTACTTCAAACAATCACAAAGACTATCTGGTCTTACCACTATCGAACTGAATAATCTTGAAACACAAGTAGTTGGTGTAAAATAAAAGTAGTTACATTAACTGTAACAAAAATCACAAAACAAAGTAGAGGAAGCCTCTGCTAAAGAACTGCTTTTCTTTCTGCATTAACAACATCAAAAATATTGTGGTTGTGGGTTTTTTTTAATAAATGCAAGTTCTACAAAGGATAAAAGTATTTTTTGCCAGTAATAATAATTATTTTCATCTATGTCCAACACAAATGAGAAAACTAATACCACATCAGTGGCTTCTTAAATGGAAAGTTTATAATTGAACTTCCCCTTCATTTGCTTGCAAAGCAGGAGCTGAAATCTCTTGCCAGTTAAACCACTTTTGTTTTTACATATATGCTTTCAATAGTGAGATTGCACATAAATATAATTCAAACTGACAGAAAAAGCCACAAAGAAACAGGATTTTGCATCGTTAGCATTATGCAGGTACTCTCTTGGTGCCATTGGAGTTTTCCTCTTGCGCTCCCTTGGGGGAAAAAAAAGCAAAGGGAAATATCCATTATTTTCTATCTATTGAGATATTTCTTTTCCTACTGGGAATCTAAAATGCCTGATCTCAGTGTGAGATCTCTGAAAGCACTACTAAGAGAATTCTCCTGATAAGAATGAGAAAAATAAAAATTACAGATGGCTAAGTCAGTCTTATTACCTCCCTCGGTCACTTGAATTCATTGCTACTTAAAAGCAACCAGTTGCAAACCAATTTCCATAAATAAAAGGAAAATTAGACACCATCCTTTCAATTTGAAGTGTTACAGAACATTGCCTGGAATTTAGAATGAGCCAAAGATTGTCAACTGCCAGCAGCATTTGTGGCAGGAGCAAACCAAGGGAGGAGGTGGGAGTTTCTTTCTACAAAAGAAAACAAAACCCCGTCAGAAACAAAACTGCACCAGCATTGCAGAGTGCCTGGAAGGTGTGGACTAGACACAGCTTCCTCTTTTATTATTACCATTTTTGCTCTTTTAAGCACAAAAAGTGTGGAGTGACAGTGAGTTATAACACAGCCAGGGTACCTGCAGGAACTTCTTGTATCTGACTTCAGCCATCTCCACTACCATGTCTGTTCTCAAATAACAATTTCCTGACGTCTCCTGTTTTCCAGAAGGAAAAAGGATATGAAGAGACAACAATATGAAAGAGGTCTTGAAAACAATCTCTGACCACAAAACAGAAAGAGACGCAAAATAAAAAAATCTAAAAACCATTTAAAAAAAATTCTCCAGTATTATTTTTATTTTAAGAAGTGGCAGCATTATCTGAGCAGGATGAGCAGAACACTCAAGTGCAGTGGAATGCAGAACACCTACCTTTATAAAATAAGAAGCACATACTTTAGCAGAACATCTTGTAGTGGTTAGAGAGAGAAAGAATCAAAGATCCTGTGTCAGCACTGTCACTTCTCAGGAGTGTTTTTCCACTCACTGTGCTGCAGATCTACAACACTCCAAGCACTGAACTTCCAGGAGAGGCTACAGAGAGCTGCTTCATTTGCTTGGGAAAGGGGAGTACCTGATCCATATGACAGCCCAGAGCTTAGGAGATAATTTAATTTTTTTCATGAGATTATTAAAGACCATGAAAAATGCATCAGTCTCCTTCCACAAGGACAACTGTATCCGTCACTTCTAAACCTGTTTTGCTAAATGTCCTCACATGTTAAACGTAAGTGCTTGGCTTCCCTGGGCTCTGGGGAGCATGGCAAAGGAAAGCTGGCTTGGAAAACTCACAGCTCCTGACCACTGAGACCACTGAGTGGTCTCACCCACAAATTACAGCATTTTGGGGACAACACTGAGCCAGCTGTCAGGCAGACAGCAAAGATGCCAAAACCAGTGTTTTACACTTTATTATGACCTTCCTGAGCTGTCCCACACAACCTGTGTGAAAGCTGCTGGGATGCAGGTGATTATTCACCCCAGAAATTCACACACCACATCTTTTCTCCACTCACAGCTCCAGAGCAACCCAGCCACAATCCTCCCATCATTATTTCAAGCTTCCTTTATTTTAACGAGAAGCAAAGTGTTTCTTGTTCTCTCTAGTTATTCTCATCAGGCCACTGTAATGAAACTCGGTGGAAATTTAAATATGAGCAAAAACAAATACACAAGGTTAACTGCCAGGAGTGAGATACAACCCCCCTCAACACTGAATGGGAGAAGGCAGGATCACTTCAAGATCTCTCTTATAAATACAAGAAGTGCATGGGGCATTTTCGAGACTAATTCACGACAATAGAGATAGGAGATTTTCTAGATATTTATGTAGCATGACTGTTAATCTGTACTTATTAGACTATCATCTTAATTTATCTCATGATAAATCAGCTATCATTAAATTCCTGATAACTTCATGGTACAAAAAAATTCAGTCATCTGGTGTCATAAATTTTTATCTAAATAATGTGGTTTCTGTTCACAGCAAAGTAGGTTCAGCTGAGCAATATTTCAGACAGCCAGTTTGGGGGAAGTGAGGTTGGTGGCACTGCAGGAAGGTGCCCACACCTGTGTGCAATGACATCCAGTACAAGTCTAAATTATTAATAAATGCTGGAGAACACTGGGGATTTACTAACTCAGAGAATGTGCCAGGGCCATACTGTTCACTAAAATGCCCCTGTTTTTAAATCTCTCTTAGTCATAATGGTACCCTCTGAAGTGAATCATAAAGAATATCAGATGCCATTTTAATCACCACTGGCAATGCCTCTCCAGCCTGGCAAACCCACTACACCAACAGCTCACACAAAACCCCTGTGCAACACAAACCACAGCAGCTCTTTCACAGCTTCCTGCCCAAGAGCAAGGCTGAGTGGAATCTGCCCAAATCAAAAGCTTTCATACCCTTCTCTGTTAATCCACACACCAAATATTATGTATCTAGTATTGATGTTAAAAACACAGAAGAATGGTAAACAGGATCTGAGATTAAGACTAAAATTCTGATTTAGTTCTGACTGTCATTAATCTCCAGTTTTGGATGAATCCCTTAATTTTTTTTATGCCTCTGTTTATTTCCAGAGACCATTGAAGGATTAGCTCAAGCTTCTAAACCATTTTAAACAAAAAGGGATTTCCCTATAATTGCTAAGTAATACAATTACTGAACTGAGAGAAAGGCATTCTTTTGAACACAAGTTTGCTTTTACAACATGCTTGTTCTGATTATCATTTTTTATGGCCCAGTAACAACGTGGAAAGCATTTAAACTGGCTTTACCATTTATATTAGGTATTTTTTATTATATGCAATTCATAACTCCTTGGGGTCCAACCTAGTTTTCTTTCTCAAAGAAAATGAAAAATATTTTTCAAAAAAAATCTGTAAATGGTTTACTGTAGGCAAAAAACAAACAAAACCCCAAATCAACCAACCAATTTTTCCTATAAAGTAAAGCAATCAAGCTTCTCAAATTAAGAGTTTTTCTGAGGTATTCCACAGGCAGATTGTTTTTTCAACTTGCTTAAACTGGATAACAATGGTTTTGCCTGAAACTCAAGCCTTGTCCCTAGAAATAGGAACAGGATTACTACCAGCACTAAGGTACAGCTCATTGTGTAATGATGGCAAAAGAGTGGCTCTCCATCTACTTCATCAGTAATCTTGGCAGCCACATCCCTAAATCTGTGCCAGACATCATTTGCATGGAGAATCTGCTGCTAGTTCCAGGTTAAAGAAATTGAGATGAAGCTGCACTGCAAAGAAAGAGTCAGACAGAACTGCAGCTTTTTCTCATTTTTGGATAAAAATCAGATCCTACCCAGTGACACCAAACAATGGTTTTGCTACCTTGGCATTGGCAGGAAAAAAAAATGAAGGGCAAAAAAGGGTTAAAGAACTTCAGAGCTTTAGGCACTTAGCAATTTACTAGAATAATGAATATGAAAAATGAATATGAAAAGAGTAGAAAAGCACAAAGAAAACCAGTAATTATATCAAATGTCCTTGGTCTAGTCTCACCAGTAAGGATTATAAAACAATAAGTTACAAGAATACCTGGAAAAAGAAACCCTGGCAAGCTCTTCAGAGACTCACCTTTTCCATTGGCACACAAATGGCCTGAAGTGCTTCATGTGAAATGAAGGAGGAAAGATCCTGCAACAGCACAAATTGTAAAGGCACTCCAGCCTCCCACATCCTCATTTCACACAATGAGGAGTGTGAAAGATAGACTTTACTCTCGAGTCAAACACACCCATGGTTTTGAACAGAGTTTGAAGTACGAGATAAACACCAGGTTGTTCAGACATGTAATAAACCTATTATACATTGAAATAAAGAGGCAGGAAAACCACAGGAGGAGTTCACCAAGAATTAAGAATTTCAGCTGCATCCAAAACCTAATTACTGCTTTAACAGGAACTAATGAATTCCAAATAAAAACACAGAAGGAACACAAAGGTAGTGAAACTACTGGCACTGTGATACCCTTTAACACCCCCATCCTGGTAATTCATCAAACTAAAAAGTAAATATTACTCCAGCTATTCCCTGTTAGCTCTGTTTGTTTAAAATTCATTAGGTTCAAAAAGTCAACTCAATGTACACCCTCAGAGTTCAAAAATTATAGACTTAGTGCAGAAGTGATTGATAAGACATATACAAATATATTCACTGAGAGTGCCATTCAAAACTTGGAATTTAATAAAAAAATAGGTAATTTTTACATTACTCATCTGTTTTTTTCTGCTACTAACACACCAGGTCTCCTCTGCTCACTAAATCAGTGCAGGGCTGCTGCCCACTTCACTCCAGTCAAATATAAATCCTCTACTTTAGGCAGATCAGCTGCATTTAATGACAGTGAGTTCCTACCTTTTCCAAACTGGTAGTTCCTTATTACTTTTCAACCAATTCATGACTTCCACAGCTCCAAACATCCTCTTAAAAATCTGAAAACTAAGAACTACTTGAGGGTTAAATTTTTTATAGAACCTTCATGCACTGCTGAAAACCAAGGGATTTCAGCTAGAGGTTGATTTATGCTCTTGTGCACTTGTCATTTCCTTCCCGAGACATCAGCTCATTGCGTGCACATGCTTGCCTTACAAAATCAGTGCTATGTTAACTTCTAATTAGATACAGCCCAACTTGCTTCCAACAACTAGGAAGGTATATTAAGGCATGCAGGGCGATTTTTACTTTCTTTTCTCCCATTATTTCCTTTACCAGTTGATACTTACCTCTTCTTCCAATCATGGACTATCAAACACTGAACTTGTAAAATGCCTGAACTATTGAGATCTTTTTCTCTCCCATTTCTTTCACCACTCCCTGTAGAGTGCACAGCTGGAATTCTGGGCTTCTATAACCAAAGGGATAGAAATGTGTCTGGAACAGGATCTGTTTTCCCCACTGCCTCTGGAGTTGTGCCAATCTGTGCCCACCACAAGAACTGGGAGTGCACGCTGTAGGAATTGGGATCTCTGCCCATTTATCATTTTCAAGAGAACTCAGGGCTGCCTCACTCAAACTTCTTGTCTTCAGCAACTGCTTCCCTTTTTAACTCTTCTAGCGAACCAGGATGAATCTGAATTCTCAGCAAAGATTTGCCCATCTTAGGACATCTCTCAAACCAGCCCCTGTGGTGTGTTTTAAACACTGGAGAGTTCTTGGGAATGGAAAACTGAAATGCACACAGGTATTTGCAGGATCCTCCTCCCCAAACACTGCCTTGGCTTGCACTTTCCTCGAAGGGCAAGTACTTCACAGGATTTTCTGACATACCAGCTCATTTTTTAAATCTGAACCATAATAAATTCACATCCTTCCACTGGCTGACTCTAGCTAAAGGTCACTGTCCCCTCACTTTCTTCTGCAGATAGCTCCATTCACATGTACAATGTTCTTTCTAATTCACTCCATTTCTTTGGGTGTGGTTATTTCACCTCTCACTCTGTGTTCTCCTTCCCTTTCTTCCCCCACAAAACTACCTGAGCCCAAATCACTTACTACTGAATATAAAAAAAACCCACACATATTTTTCATTACATAAGAATTTCTCATAATATCCACTCAGGAATACAGTTTTTCTTTCCAGGTTGCTGGCCAGAATATTTTTCTAGGTCTGCAATTTGGAAAACCATGGGCTTTCTCAGAAAATCCCAGACATCCAGCAATAATGCACTTTTTCAGGGTTAGTTTGCTTGTTTGTTTGTTTAAACCAACTGACATAAAATTTTCTGGAAAACAATTCAACCAAAAAAGCTGAACTGATTTTTTTTTTTTCCTGGAGTAACATCTCATACTGAAGGCAAAACAGAACACAAAAGTGCAAAAAATTATTTCATTTCCCCAGAGACCAACACATTTACTCTGAAACAGTAAGAGCCGTGTCCTGGAGGTAGAACAAGCTGCCCTGCTCCACAAAAAGCCATTTCTGATTGATGTTGATCCACCAGAACACACCAAGAGCTCAGGGAGTATTAGGTGATGATCTCTTGGAGCTGCCTGGACACATTCAGCACAATTCTATACCATGGCAAAAACAAAAATTGTGATTATTCATGGACTGCCTTAATCTTTTTACAGTGGTTTGTGGAAGCTGCAGTGGTGTGGAGACACATTTGTGACTAAAACTAACAAAGTTTCTACTGAACAAAGTTCCACATTGGTTTATAATAACTGCAGTTTTCAATTTGTTGTTTTCTCCCTCAGCTACAGAGATGGGCCTCAACAGAAATGCAGAACTTAATTCCCACTTTAGAGCCTCTTACTGCCTCACTCCTTCATTATTTATTAATTTCAAAAACAAGCACCACACCATATTGACAGCTTTCCCAGACAATTCCCCATCCAGTTTTTGACTATAGAATATCCCATGATCCATAAACATCTTTTATGGTAGGAAAGTAAACACATTGAGAAGCAGAAAATAAGAATTTGAGTGACTGCACTGTTCTCTCGTGCTACCACGTTTTGCAGACCACACTTCAAGTATTAGGTTTGTATTTTCTTGCTAGTAGAAGAAAAGCACAAGGCAGGAAATGTCTAAATGAGGAGCAGTGAGATCTCTACCCATCCTGTGGTGCCTCTTCACTCCAGGAATGGTCCAGCTCAGGATACCAAAGCAGTACATTCCCTGTGACCCCTGCACAGAGCTCAGGGAGCAGGGAATGAGCACCTGGGCTCCTGCAGAAAATCAAACTCAAATTTACAATTGCACATGGACACTTTTGAAGTGTAACTATAGTCTGGCACCTTTAGAACAACTTTGAGTTTCCATTTCTGTGTCATCCTTTCCTGTGTGGCAGAGCCATTTGGAGTTAGTGGGTTTTTTGAACTGTTTTTTGGTTTTTCAGGAATTATGCAGAACTTTATATAAATAACAACCTTGGTAGAATTACACCCAGAGCTCAAACACCAAAACAACCCCTGATATATTCTGCAAACTCCTGACCTCGTTATTCCAGAGAAAGATAGATTCTAACAAATCTACTGATTTGCCTGCACATTTTTAACAGTCTGAAAAGTCAACTTCTTTACACTTCAAAGAAAGATTTGCCAGTTAGCCTTGCTAAACTTTTTTTTTTTTTAAATTTAATTTTAGCAGACCTTTTACATTTGCTTCTGATTTTAAAACATTAGTGATCATTATCTGAATATTTAAAGGATTTGGACATGGTGTGGTTGGCCAAATTCACATCATTTATTGGGTGTGCAGTGTTGATACTGCACCTATCGATGCCATCCATGTGATAACTCTGGCCAGAACCAGCTGGGGCTCAGGCTGCAAAACCTCTTCTCAGCCTTTCATCATTTTGGGACCTTCCAGCCCCCCAGCTTTAGTTATGAATAACAACAAAAAAAGGCACAGCCATAAAACTTCATTTCGAGATACATTTTAATAAAGCTCATCATTAATCTTATGGATGTGAGTTACTAAATTTGTTTTTCTTTTCCTCTCTTTGATCAATATAACATTTTTTCAAAACATCATGATTCAAAATGGTGTTTTGCAGCACCCTAAATCTTAATTAAAAGTGTCTTGTACTGAGGCATGAATACAAATAACAACCTGCTAACAATCTTAAATCTTCATTTAAGAAATAAGAAACATGTAATTGTAGCTTTTAGCTTCCTTGTTCAGATAATCTTCCCAAACTGTGCGCTCTTTATCTAAAGAGTAACAATTTAGGAAGTTTACAATAACAGGTTATGGGTAAAATTGTTTCTTTTCTTCCTGCTCACTTTTCCCTTTTTTTTTTTTTTTTTTCCAAATTAGAATTCACTTCATGCTGCAACATCAGGAGCTCTTTCTTATCCTTCCAGCATCAACACAGACTTTCACGTCTGGAAATTACATTTGGGATTCCTTTGTTTTACACTTTCATTATGATTTATTTCTGAAGAAAACCAATAAGTGAAGCAAGTCTAAAGGAGTGTTGACTTCCCCATATCTGTATCACCCTGACACAACATCTCAGATCAGTATGGAATTAATTGAAATCTGTTATTGACTCTGAAACCTAAAGATGGCAATTTAGATGTCAGCGTTAGCAAAGTTGATTTTAATGTTAACATACAACAACTCTGACAAATGAATTGATGACATGTACAAATTCCTGACATCTGTAACTTCGGACAGCAAATGGAGTTGACAAATGGATCTGATGGCAAATATTATGTGACTCCATAATTAGGGATGTACTGAAGTTTGCACTGCAGCTACACTAGAACAACAGAGTGAATTTTCCACTGACTTGCAGATTAGGCAGCTATTTTCAGTTATGTGAAGCACATGCAAGTTCAATTATTAAAAACTCCTACAATCTAATTTAGTGTTGTCCACCTATTTCACAGAATCAATTAAGTAGGAAAATGCCTCTGAGATCATTTCATAGAGATGCAAAGCAGGATCAGGCACTAATTCTGCCTTTTTGAGAAATAAACAAAGAACAGTTGAATATTTACTTCAATTATACTAAATGCTGACCAAAATCAGTTCCATTAATATTTTATAGAAATTTATAATGAGAACTTACAAAAACCATTCACTGGTTTATTAATTAAAGCTAATCATTATGTTTAATGACTCCAAAGAAATACATGAGAACAAGCATTTAAGTGAATGAATTTCTCACTAAGAACAAATACAAACTGAACTTGCTCTCCATACCTGAGCATTATTTTAGTTATTATTTTACCATCGTTATTTTAGTACCTTATATTATCACTGCACACAAAATTCCCCATCAGACAAGGGACTTTGCCCTGCTGTGCAAAAACACAGCACAAAAGACAACAGGCAAAGTGCATTCCCAGAATTTAGATGGAAGCCTCTTCAGACCAGTTGTAAAGATGCAAATTGAGTAACACTTGAGCAAATACTTTAATGAAGTTCATCCATTAAGTGATGCTTCTCCCAAAATGTTCAGGTCCAGGAAGGATCAGGCACAGCCCCAGTGCCAGTTCAGGTTTGCACTCACTGACCCCAGCATAGGGCTCTAATTTGGGGTGTGATAACTCCAGAATCTGGTGCAGCACTTTGCTTGCTCAGGCAGGTAGGGAAGCTGGAAAGTGGCCACGATGCTACAGTAGGAGCAGTGCTGAAGGGCAAGGAAAAGGGAAGCAGGGACTAATTTGGAAGGTTTATGTGCCTTTAGCTCCTCTATAATTCCAAAGCTGGTCTTAAGTACAAATTTAAATAATATTGTGAACTGGGCAATAGTCCTTCTGAGCCTACAAAAAGCCCAAACGTCCTATGAACAGTCGCTCTTCTGTCCCAGGTTTGGATTTCGCTGTTCGATTTGCCATTCCTAAACTGTAATCACAGATTATCAGCCAAAAAAGAAGCTGCAGTGAGCACTGTTTACATACAGAGGGAATGCTCAGCCCCACAACTCTGCTCCCTCTCTGTCTGTAGTACCTGTAATAGCTCAGCTGGGTCACCACATTTAGCAAACAAAGAACACGACCACGGAGCCACTTCTCCATTTGGCTTTGTGCAAAGATCGTGGCCAAAAAACTGCAAGCCTAAATTCTGCTACAAGATAATTAATACTCTTTAATGTGGTTTTCCAAAATAAAAATGTTCCAGGTTATGCATTGCTGATAGATGCTCTCAGGCATTTTGGGAGTGGGGAGGGAAAATTAGGATTCTGAGCTATCCATCAAATTTATTTCATATTTCTTGGGCGATTCAGCATAATCTACTGAAAAAACTGTAATAGATCCACAACAATTTTAGATCTATGTTTGAACCTTCTAAATGCTGTACTGAAAAAATAGGCCACAGGGGAAAAAAATGGCCTAAGAATAAAAATAATTCATTTGATTCCTGTTGAAGTCAAAATTGTCATCATGAACTATATCCACCTTAAAAAATATCTTTCAAACTACTCTGCTTTCTCAGGGCATATTCTTGTTTCATTTGAAGAAATATAATTATATTTTTATGTATGACCTTTACAGCCCCTTTGTCTCAGCTCAATAACAACTTCCTGGTAATTTCTTTCCACACAACATTCAATCTTACTTCAAGAAAACCGTAATAGAAAACTCCAACAATTCATATAAACAATGGCAATTCTGCCAAATGTTAAACTTAGGCTTTTCCACCTCTCAAATTAATACTAGACAGTTGAATGTGCAGAAAACAGAGGCAGACTCAGGTACTGAAAACACTTCATTTTATGGGCATTAACAATATAACCATCAAATTTAAGTCAAGCTTTACTCAGTTAAGTAACAGAAAGCTGATATTTAATTATTACCCAAGGTTTTGTATTTGTGTATATTAACTTAGCAGAGGTTGATAGTTGTAGGGGCTTTCACAATGCTCAAACCACCTTTCTAAATGAAAAATAAATCTGTTAATTTCTATAAAAGTCATGAGGAAAAGCTAGATCTTGTAAGTTTGTAATCATTCCTTGTGATTAAAAAGTGATTTTTCTTTTCTGAAATGATTTCCTACACTTACAGTTCTCACATGTGACCAGAATGGCAGTATGAAAAGCTGCTGTTAATGTTATTGATTGATAATTCCTGTTTTACTGCAAGTCTTGTGAACTGGCTTACAGAACATGCAATTACTGAAAGGACCCAGACCAGCAACACTGACTTTGGGGGTCTCCTTTCCTCCCACTCTGCTCCCCATCCTTGTCCCCGCTCTGCCCTTCCCAGCTGTTCCTAGGGCTGCACTGTGAATGTGACTGGGGAACTAATCCAGGTTGGGAAAGGAAAAAAAAAAAAGTAGAAATGAGAGAATAATTAAATCAAATCAGCTTCCTGATTCAGTTCAGAGAGTACTCCCAGAAATAGCTGCAGGAACACATCCACAGGGCCAAGGTGAGTCCAGGCAGGGAAAAGCAGAGTGGATGGAACAGCATCAGCAAATGCTACTGCTCAATCTCACTTATGGTACAATTGCTAAAGAAAAAAACTGATAAACATTCCAGAAGTTCTAAATGTCAAGCATCCAGTATTTCAATTAAATATTGTTTGCCTGATGTATTTTTTAATGAATAATAAAAAAAGAAAAACATACAACAATGTTTTTGCCATTTATTCTTTCTACTAAAAAAACATTCTCTTTACTCTCAAACAAAATACCTGCAAAGATATGCATCACATGAACAACAAAGAGGAACTAAAAGGGGGGATTTCTTAATATTCAACTCTTCTTTTTCTTCCTTCCATAACCACACAGAGCTGAAGACCACTTTCTACACTCCCAGCTTTCTAAAACCATGTTGAAGCAATTACAATGTGTGGAAAGCTTTCACTAAAATTTCTGTCCATAGCCAAAATCACTGTTATCATGCCACTGTTTATCTATTTTACTTTCTAAAGTGGCTTGTCACTTTCAGCAAATGCCAATATTTAAGTACAAAAAGGTAATTAGAGAATATGATTAGAATTTGCTGTGGAAGCAGGAATAGAAAACATAATGTTTTAGTATCTAAAAGGTCAAAACTGTGCCAAACTCCACAAAGTTATACACATATTTGATCATGGGCTTATTGCATATTTCTATGCATTAATTATGAAAACCTCATGCAGTTTCTGTAACTACCACATTTCTGGAATGCTTTAAAAATAAATGCACTTAGTGGAACAATTATAAATAAATGTTCAAAACAAAAGACAGAGTTGTAGTAAAACAGAGCAACTTGTTCTTGACTCTTTGAATTTTGAAAACATGATGCTGCCAAAACTGCTGTAGGCATGTGCCATACAAAAATATTAGATTATGGTTGATTAGTACCATCAAAAATTGCCATTAACACAAATGAGCTTCACAGCAGAGTCATATATCAGGAGTCACTGCAGAAACATCAGACTCAAGGCATGAAACCAGAAAATACCCAAGGATGTTTCTTCCCCCAGACATGACTTTAGTGTTCACAGTGAGTGGTTATCGATCTGCCAAGCACAAGGCTCAGACCCTACATTTCCATAGAAATACTGGTTCATAGTTAATAAAATTATATTGCATCCCTACAGAAGTTTTCTGTGATTCATTGTCATCTTTCACCTCAATTAAGAATTTAAGATGTGAAGTATATGGGCCATATACTCCAGTTATTGGGCACAGCTGGCTCCATTAAACTACAGAAAGGCACAGGCACCCACTGCAAAACACAGGCAAGAATTTCAAAGGTTCCCAGAAATTCTGAACTTGCTCAGTGGGTACCACCCAAACACAGGCAGAATTCCATAAAACTAAAATATTTTGACTTGCTACAGAGAGTTCAGTTTCAACTGAAGTTGCACAAAATGTCCAGTTGTGTCCACGAGTAAATTGAGCTTTGGCAGTGAGCACAGAGAACAGGCCTGGGACTGTCCAGGGTGGAGCAGCCCAGCTCTGCCAGGCAGGAGCTGTGTCCAGAAATCCAGAAATAGGGGCAAATGTATCAGAAAAATACACATACATGGAGAATAGATAGAAGATTAGATAGATAGATAGATAGATAGATAGATAGATAGATAGATAGATAGATAGATAGATAGATAATTTCTCCAGAAAAGAAAAATCCAGGCAGAGGAGGAATCCTGATCATGCACAGCATGAACTTTATGCCAGCAGGACTTCCACCCTTTGCAGTTACTGTAGTAAATTAAATTTAAGCTTCTCTGCCAGTTTGTTTTCTGGATATTAGTACCTTCTCAAGAGCTGGATTAGGACCCTTCAAGGCCTTACAGCAGTCAGGATGTGCAAACAAGGGTAAAGGAACCCAGAGAGAATGTTCATCTAAATTTAATATCTCTATGAATATATAATTTAGTACATCATATAGTAAAACTGAAGAACTAAATCTTGTAGTTAACATTGTTTCTAAAATAATTTAGAGCCTGAATACATAATTATGTGAAGATGACATCTGGTTCTATAGCATAAGACACTAATTTGAGAGAAATCAATGAGTTTACACTGAAAGACTGGAAACAGGCATAAAACTGAACATGATTTTTTGTGTTGTCCCTCCTATTAGTTTCTATTAGATTTATATTTATTCTTTTTTTTTCATTTATTTATGCATATAACAACTTCATAGCAAAATTCTGCCTTTGGGATCTATTACAAAATGTAGTTCCATTTCCATATCAAATTTGCTATTGTACAAAGAGCATTATACAGAAGATTTAATGGGGCTCCCTGGTGAAAGGGATGAGTCTCAGAAAGATCAGCAAACACAAAGTTTAACCAGCTCACTAAATGTAGCTCCAGTGATAAGACATGGATCAACTTGGATAAAACTCAACCACTTTGTATTTCATACACCTCTGCAAATAAATGCTTGGAAATGTTCAAATCACTGTTTTAGGAAGCTGATCTTAAAGCACATTAAATTACTGTGTTCCTACTTCTGTTCATAAGTAATGGGGCCCAAAGAGGATTGGGAATAATTCCAGAGGCAGATAAAGCATGAGTGTGGGCTCCAGAAGTTCATTTATCTAACGAAGGGAAAGCGCTTGTGGCAATATCATGGCACAGGACACTTGGATTCCATCAACTGACTTTGAAGACAACAAAACAACAGAACTACACAGATATTCTTTGGAAATTAGATGGCTTCCATGTTAGAAGTAGAATTGTCTGGAAACAGGAAAGAGGAAGTTACCTATGGTGAAAAAGAGTACAGAAAATCAGGGTGCTCCCTGCTCCAGGCTCAGCAGTACAAACAGGGAATTAAAAACCACTACAGCAATTTCCAGCTCAACTTCTTTAGTGAGTAAAAGTGCCAATTACTTTATTGAAGAGCCCCTTCTCCTGTAGTTTTTAATTCCTTGAAACAGCAGAGAGAATAGGAATTTCAACCTGAGTAGCTGGAAGAATGAGAAAACTGAACTAGTAGTTTATTCCACTGAACAAACACAGCTGAAATGATCTTTGATGTTACACGTAAATTCTGGAGAAATGTTTCAAAACATTGGCAAGATTTTTCCAAGCATCAAAAACAACTGTGATGTTTCCTGCAAAACTCTGCAACTGAACTGGAGCAAGGATGGAAACACAGGAGAGCAGCAGCCCTGTCAAGAGCTGCATGTGAATGACAGTCAAATTCCCTGGGTAAAAAACTGCAGAGCAGATCAATGTGTCAATATTTAATGCTGAAATATGCAATGAGCTGCTTGTTTCCCATATCCACACAGCCCAAAACATCCAGAATTATTCTGCACTGCAAACACTCAGGATCACTGACTGTTAGCAAGGGTCAAACAGAATAAACCCCATGACCTGAACTTTCCAGGAGTGCACTATGACACATACAGACATTCATCCCAAACACAAGGGATCAGCAATTAATTCAGATTATATAAATAACAGTGGAAAACGGACTCTTTCACATACTGCAGGTCAGCAACAGTGTGTAAATATTTTCAAATGGCTTAAGGGCAACCAGAGGGCAAACACATCACCTTAGAGTTTAGCTAGGAAGCATCATATTACAGGCTCAAGAGATTATTGCAAGTGGTGGAGGGTTGCAGAGGCTTTGTTGTTTAGTTTTAAAGATGTGAAAGGGAAGATCTGATGCTATAAAATTGGAGAAAACCTTACAAGAAAAGAAACCAACTGAGGTCTTCCATTGCACATTTAAAGTGCCATTTTTTCAAGACTCTCTGCAAAACTGAAATTCACTGGGGAGAGAAACAAACATTGCTTAGACCTCATTAGAAAAGTATTTCAAGAAAGAACATTGCCGTAGCTTTTTTTGAAAAAAACAACATAGCAAAAATTTAAGTTACAGACTTTCACAGCTTTTTCTTACCTTACATCAAAACCACAATTGAAATATTACTAAAATAACAGTAAAAAATATTTAAGTGCTACTATAACTAAAAGTGAATCATCAACTATACAGATATTTGCCTGAGAAATTAATGGGTCCATGATTTGCTATGGGCATGCTATTCTATGGAGTATAAAAATACCACTTGTAGTAATTTTTCCTGTTAAAAGACTAAATTACATTTTACAGCTTTACAGCTATCCCTTTTTTGTGACAAAACAATACAATACAATTAATTTTCAGATGTTAAATTTCAGCCCCAAAATTAACAACACTGAAAGGCTGAAGTTTGTCACCTTGTATCTTGTTGGTTCTGTAGCTAATTTAAAGGTTAAGACAACATCAAATCTGATAGGTGTGCTGGCCTCAGGTTTATTCAAACTTGAAAATACATCCCTCTTCCACATTTTTAAGTACAGTAATTTCACGATTGATTATAAGCCGCACCATTTTGACTAAAATTTTGGTCCGAACCCAAAGTGTGGCTTATAATCAGGTGTGGCTTATATATGGACAAAAAACGAAAAGTTGCTGTTTTAGTTTGGAGGACAGGTGTCTGCTGAGAAAGGCAGAAGCCTCTCTTTGAAATGGAGAATGTAAACCCCCTCCCTCCAAATTATTAGAATTTTGAAATCAAGGGGTTTTCAGGCAAAAATATGGGAATTAGGAACAACAGTTCATTTCTAGGGAAATTAAAATAGAAATACAGTACTACAAAGAAACAAACTCCAAACCCTGACACAGTCAGAGTACAACCTGACACCCGTCAGGCAGGGTGTTGGCAGCAGTCCCATTCCATGGTGGCTGCATCCTCCTGCAGTGACAGATGTGACTCAGCTGGAGCAGTGCTCCTGTACAAGGTGCAGTTTCCCTCCGGAGCTCCAGTGGTGATGTGGAGAAATCCGGTTTTCCTCTGGAGTCCAGTGGAGAAAGGGGCTCCCTTAGTGTCCCAAAACCTCTGTTTTTATCTTGGTAAGAAATGTTGGGCTCTTCCCCCTGGCTGGAGCAACTCCCAATGGGATGCAGTAATTTTATCAGTCCCACAGTGGGACTCAATGGCCATGAGCAGAAAATGACTGGCTGGAGGAAGGATGGGTTGTGAAAAGATAAAGAACAATGCCCTGCCTGGTTTCAATGGATGGCCCATTAGCAGAATATCACCAGCAGAGATAAGGATCACTGCCCCCACCCTGAACAGATGGTGATAGAACAGATACCTTTTATCACACTCTGTATTGTAATGTGCGGCTTATAATAGTGAAATTACTGTAATTAAAATCAGCACTGCAATCTGAGGGATCCCTCCTTGAGCAGACAGTGCAGGGTGCTGGACTGACCTCCAGAATTCCTTCACAAGCAACGAGTCACCAACTCCCTTCCCCATTGCTACATTTCAAATTCAACAAAGAAAATTCCCTTCCAGTAAACACTCCGTGGAATGTTTTGCTGAAAGGCAGTATCTTCTGAACTTGAGTTTATCCTGTGACCTTTTATAGCTTCCCTGCATCTGCTCATTTCTTTACCTCCATTTCCTTTGTGTTACAATCAACCAGATCTGATCCCCACCATGCCTTCTGCCTTTTGCCCTTGCCCACTTCACAGAGAAGTGCATATTCCTCCCTAGATTGTTGTCATCTACAAGACCCTGATTTCCCCTGTTATCAGCACACTACCAGGCAGAACACTTGCTAAGCAGCAATGGCTTGCTGCACACAAATAAAAATTAATCACAATTTAGTCTCTTAAGTTTGAAAAAAATATTTTAAACATGCTAAATATTTATTTGTAAGGTAAATAAATCAGGACTTTCTCATAAAATAGTACCAGAGCCTCCCAGTGAAGACTGAGAGATGGCATTTTGAGCAAATCATAAGCAGCAATAATTCAATTGTATATTTAACATTTTTTCAACACATTATTATTGAGTTAGGGCTATGAGTGAGGAAAAAATGAGTGCTAAATTCAGTTAAAACACTCACTGTTGATCATAACATAAGCTCTTACATCTTGAAAAGATGGATTTTCCCTCCCACCCCACGCCTCAAGGTCCAAGATCCATTTTTCAATCACATGTTGCCAACTAATATTTATGTAAACCTCAGAGGTCCCTGGATCGGGGCTATCGTAGCCTCTTCACTGTCCTTGTAGAAGTTGATGCAATTTATTCATTTATATCTCTCCATAAATGTAAATAACCCTGAGGCAGAAAGTCTATTTCATTATTATCTTCAGATACAAAGTCCAGTGGCAGCAGGTAGCAATCAGCAGCTTCACACTCCCACGAATCCTTGGTTACTTCAGTCTGCAGCAAACACTTCTAACAATCTGTTTACTGCAGTTGTACCAAACTCACACATTGCCCCCTCTTCTTGCATCTTGAAATCACTTGAAGATAAAAATTCCCATTTAATTTGCACCCGCTTAGGCAAAGTTATTTACTCAGATGAAGAAAAGTTTGTTATTTGTTCAGCCCCTCCTTCAAACAATCCCATGCAGGGTCAGGGGGCTTCAATCACGTGCCACGGGCACCTTGTGAAACTATTTTTGTTACACAGAGTCATTTGAGTTTGTGTTCAGAGGCCAGCAGAGCTCAGCTCCTCCATTAGGTGACTTTATAAATTCAGGATATTCCCTCACATCTGGAGGTTCACGTGTTTACTGAGGCTCCTTGCCACAAACAAGTTTAACGACCTTGACTGCACGAAGAAAAGGGATGAGAAGTGGCAGAAACAGGCAAAGGATTTTCAGATTTCCTGTGTTTCCATCAACCAAAAATCTATTTCTTGGATGATTCTCTCCATGACTGTACACTCAAACCCTTGGGAAAGGAAAATGACTTTGCCTGCTTGGGGAATTTCTCCTCTCCACCCGTCCTCAGGATTGCCCTGATCGCAGGAACAAAGCACTCAGCTCAGGTGAACGCATTCTCTGCCTGCAAACGAAGCAACTTCAAGATCTCCATTTTTTAAGATATTTTGCTGCCAAAGTCTCACGATTTTTTGTCAGGGATGAATTAATTTTCTTGTCAGATTGCTCTCTTCAGAGGAAATCTTTCTCTGCACAAATAAATTTGTGTCCTTTGCTAAAATGCAACAGCTTCATCTAAATTTGTTACTTGAGTAGAACAAGTCGTTTCATTTTGAACCCTGTGGTATTTTAAATATTGAAAAAATCAACTTTTTGCCAAAACCTACTAGCTCAAAACTCAAATTTGCATTACTGCACTCAAATAAATAAAAAGCTTTTCAAAGAAAGAGGGGAGAGTCTCCACATAATTATACATTTTGAACCTTGTCTGGGCTTCTGATTTGCCATATCTCATTTTAGCTTTTATTGGTCTTTTCCTGGACTATTTGCACACTCAATAGCAATTCTAATTTTTTTTTAAAGCAGAAGTAAATTCTGATGAAACACCCAAAGATGAGCAACATGCAGTATTTGGATTCATTACTTAGGGACAAATAAGAACAGTGTTAAGATGATTCTGTAATTTTTGTCCTCCAAGAACACTACCACAAATTATTTATCCAAGGAATACCTCAGAGCATCACACCCTCCAGCATTCAGCACAAAACTTCAGAAGGAAATAAATGGAAATACATGGAGCTAGAGCCAGTGCCACCAAAGCACTGCTAGAACTGACACTTTCCCTTGCTCCAGTGGTATTTCCTGCTGTGCCTCACTTCTCCACAAAATGTGCTCCCTGGATCTTTTTCCCCAAGCAATTGTGTTTTTAAGAGATCAAGAGTTGCTCAGAAACAGCCTTGCTTTTACCATTAACATTTCAGAAGACAGACAGAAATAGGATAATCTTCTCCCCAGAAATGTTTCTCTCTGTGTAATGTCAAAACTGTGAAAATTTAGCACAGGATGACATTTGCACACAATAATTTTAGGTTTATCTCACCAAACTAAAAACCATAAGGATTTTCATACCTTCTTATCCCCCACTGAAAGTTATAGAGGAAACAAAATATTAAAAACCCCACCAAACTGATGTGTAACAAAAATCACACCTATAGCAAAACTGAAAAAGTCACATTCCCAAATAACAAAACTTCTGAAGTTGGAGGGGATTTTTTTATTATCCAGGTTGTAGCAGATCTATCTACTGTTTTCACATATTTGATGTTTAACTTTCTGAATCCTCTTGAAAAGGATCCACAGATGGCCAATTTGATAACTCAGAGAATTCTGAATGAACACATAGATTCAAAGCTTCCATGAACTTAAGGTACCATCAAAAAAAACCAACTATTTTTCTTGAAATACAGCTGAGTCTTGAGTTGACACTGTTCCTCTCATGACCTTATTTTTAGATGTATTCAATCAAAACCACCCTAAGACATGAACACTCCTTTCCCTTGTCCAGGGGGTTGCTATTTGTGCACAGTAAGAATGTGGTGAATTGTTACTTTTCAGTTCTATTCCTATAATTTAAAAAAAAAAATAATAAAATCAAGCTCCCCTTATATTTTTCAAGACTATTTACAGCAAAGAGTTTGTTCATCATGTCTTGACACTTCAAGAACCTTAAATAAAGCCGCACAAAGAAAAAGGAAATATAACATGAAATTATACAAATAAAGGGAAAACATCCACTTGACAACCTGGTTGCAGAAAACCAGAGGTACAGAGAGATCTTTCATTAGTGCTTTGCCAGTGGCAGGGCTGGTGAAAGGCGTCACACTGGCTTGGTTGAAGGTCAAGGCTCCTTCCTGGAGGGCATGGGCTGGTTTTGAGCTTTCCTGCAAACTGACTTGCCAGCACAGTCCAGCAAACTCCATTTTCTCTTATTCTCCACTATACTAAAAGCTTTTCTAAGGAACAGTCATAATTTCATACTGTGTTCAGATGTGGAAAAGAAATTAATTTAAATTCCATTTCACAATACAGTCAAGCCATCAATTGCTGTCACAATATTGGATGCTCATGAAAAACAGAAGAGACATGCATCAAACCAACATGATCTGAAGTTTTTCACTTACAGTTATTAATTATTTTTAACTAAGGGTCTGAAAGAAAAAGCGTTCTCTGGTTTTTGATTATCAAAACAAGGTAACCCAAGAGCAGCATCTGGTTTCTTGCTATTAGGCCAAGGATGAGGCCAGAGAGTGGGGTCTCAGAAACTTAAGGAACAATTGTTTATGTCAGTCACCCAACCAGGCATTCCCAACATCATGGAGTCATTTTTCCAACACTGAAGAAATCACAAAAATCTTCTTTCCCGTGATTTTAAGAAAAATAAAGTCAACCCACCTCACCACCTGTTTCCTGATTCCAAGCAGAGCTTTGTAGGAAATCAAACAAAATAAACCAACACGAACAAAAAAACAAACAAACAAACAAACCAAAATATCCATTTGCTACTCTAAGAACATACAAGTGCTTGTTGATATTTAGGAAAGAGTCTTGGTAACAATAACACACAAAAATAAAGTAAAACCAAGGCTTGTAGTAGGGAGCACTTCCCAAGAAGTCTAGAGACTAAGGAGTTTACAAACATCATCTAGAAAGAACATGCTTGGGTTTCTCTCAAATACAATTGGTGATTGCTAAAGGTGCCAAAATTATTCCAGGTGCAGAAGGCTGTGCCAACTGCCATACACTGCCCTGCCCTAACTTATTCCACTAAAAATTGGCCTAAACTCTACTCCATCACCAACAAAATGATTCCTTTATTTGCAGCATTGGAATGAAAAAATACATATAAATTAAGAATACTACCTGGTCTCACTCCACCTGACTCCTTCTCTCACCAAGAGCAGAAGAGAAAAGTTCAGGTACAAGGGAGTTGACATAAATTGATCTTAAAAAAGGCTTTCACAGCCAATGGGTCCACTGCATTTACAGAATAAAACTGACTGAAAACAAGTGAGGAATGGGGAAGGTTGGCTACTGGCTACCACAGACTGATAGTTTGCAGAAATCATTTGTGCAAGTGAGTGGATAGGCCAAAAATAATGTCAAGTTGGCTGTTTAAATAAAAAAATTAAAACAGTCAAGCAGCAAAAAAAGAAAAGCCTCAGTGATTGTTGAAGTAATTTAAGACTCTAAGGCTATCTGGAAATAAAATACTGTTCTATGATATGTGATATTGAATTAAATTCTGGTTTAGTCATACTCACAAATTATTCCAGTATTTTTGATGGGACAATGCGTGGTTGTTCCTATATATTCAAGAAAGGATATAAGAACATCCAAAATGAAAACATTTTGAGTTGAAATACTTGCTAGCAGAACAAATCTATTAGCATTTATAATGTGTCTTACATTACATATAAACACACAGTTATAACTAACATAACCAAATAAAATTGGAAATGAGTTGATGGAACTCTTAGGATTCATCTTCTACTAAAGTAAATTAAAAATATGCAAATTAAAAAGGTACAACTGTTGTGGTAACACAAAAAATAATCACATTTTCCTCCGTATGAGATATCTTTTGTAATTTCTGGGCCAATTTTTTTACTGTATTAAAGAAAAGGATGTGAGAAAATGGTTCACCCTCCCCAGGTGTCCTTTTCTCCTCCTTTTCTTTGTACTCTGATGGGAGCTTTCGACACTGCAGTGGAACTGCAGGAATTGTAATGACTGTGGAGCATTTGCACAGTCCCAGAGCTGGGCAGGGCTTCTCCCTCCCCTCCAACCCACTCTGATGCTATCCAAAGAAATCTTCAAAATTGCTTTGGAGGAGATTAACTTCCATTAAAAAAAACCAAAACCAAATATATATACATTTTTATGAAGCTGATGTATCAAGATGAAATGATCAACTGGATATTGAGCTGTTGCAGGTTAAACTGTTCTTCACAAAGCAGGTAAATCTTAGGAAGGTTTTACTGGAGGTTACAAAGTTCTGGTGGAGTTGATGCTGCTCAGAGTAAAAGAAGCCCTGGTATAAAAACAATACTGGAAAATATTTTAGGAGGTGTAAAGAGGGAGATGAAAGGTGGGCACGTTCCAAGTGAAACCAAGCCTCTGTAGTGTGAGCCTGTTCACCCCTTCAGGAATCAGGAATTCAGAGCATCCAAGAGCTGCCTGCCCAATCCACACACACCTGATTCAGCTGGGACATGAAGCACACAAATGGTACAGGACTAATTTCCCTGCTGTAAAGCCAAGAGAGTATGAACACTGCAGAGGAGCTTTACCAATTCAGAATGGTTTTAGTATTTAAATAATTGGCTGGATTTGACATGCTACCCCTGCTGTCTTCAACTCCTACCACATTATAATTCATATATTATGGATATGTACATCCTGTTAGTGAGGCTAACAGAATCCAGAAATGAAATCCAGCACATTGAAAGAAAATTTAAATGAAACATTAAACTCAGGTACTAGTGAGAATGACAATTACACATTTACATAACAAACATGATGCCAGAACTAAAAAATTCCCTTCTATGTTCTGTACTGCTCATAATTTCTGTAAATAACACTTTAATAGCTACATTTTTTAATCTGTCCTTCAAAAAAACTTTGCTGTATACATACATAAAGCCATTTAAACTTGCATCCATATCATTATTTAATTAGACAATAAGCCCTCCTCTCTCACACTAACAGTAAATAACATTTATGTAAGATTATTTTGCAGTTTCCATACCGTGTTAATTGTTTTCAGCATTTCAAATTTAGCTTTTTACTGTGAAATAACCTTGAAGAGCTGGCTGCAACTATTTTTTAAGCTTCACAACAGTCACAATTTTCCTAAGCTATTTGGCTCAAAAAAATTATCAAGACCAATGTAACTCAAGGTTACTCTCTCAACACAGAGACATCAGAAACTCAGATGTGATATTGATCTATCACCTTATGACAGCCACAGAAAGTTATTGTTTTTATCTTTTTTTTTTCTTTTTAAGAAGTCCAGCCGTGTGCTGGACACCAGAATCACAGAACCTTGCTCCTCAATTGCACCTCAGAATGATTACCTGGACATCATGAAAACCAAGGGGAAGATATGTGAAAAGGGCACTAAATTGCACATTTATGAACTGCAGAGTCCTTCATTCACCTATTCTCCTAACAGAATAATTCCTACATCTCCTAACAATTATTGTTATTCTCCTAATAACAATAGTCCAATGTACAAAGGATGTTTTTCCTTGCAGAAGGAGGGGAGCTCAGGCCCCATAGAACACTCTCGAGGGCTCTGCAGTAGCTTGTTCCAACCCCTGAGAGTGGATGCTCCAGAAGAATTACTGTTATTTATTTCTATTTATTTCTCAACTGCTATACACAACCCCCTGCTCTGAGCCACTAAAGTTTCCATCAACCTCTGCCTGAATCATTTCCCTCTCTTATTCTGTTTTGTAAATAAAGGCAAACAGTAACTGCTCGTTCTGTCTGCAATATCTCAGAATTCCTTTCTTGACAGAAAATTAAATTTCCCTTCTACACCTGTTAGTCAAGATTTTATTATCTAAATACAAGCCCACATAAAAATCCAGATAACAAAACTGCTTTCTTATTTTCAAAACCAGAAAATAAAAGCAACATTAATTTGAATGTGCACAGAATAGCATCTGAAATTTATTTTAAAGGTTCAAGAATTAAAGTTTCGCTTTTAAATCACTACCTTACAGAAATCACTAAACCCTGACATTTAGAGGGGATTTCTATGATTCTTAAAATTCTTTTTCTAAGACCCTGAGGTTTTACGTCTATCTCCTAAATAAGTTAAATTTTAGACTTCAAACTGTCGGTCTTGGTAAAGTATATAAACCAAATTACTTCCAAAATCAGAAAATAAATCTCCTTGCAGTCAGTCCGTGCACAAATCAGTTCTGCAGCAACTCAGCAACCACTTCTCTTAAATATCTGTTAGCATCTCCACGATGCTGCAATTGATACACACACACGACCTGAGGCGAATTTGGGTTTTTCATGCTTCATTATCTGCACAACCACATTAAACACCAGCTAATCAACTCCATTACATTTCTATACATGGGAGTCTTTGGAAAGGCAAAGTTTGAAAACTTACATTTCAAAGCCAGAATATCTTTCAGTAATTAGATGAGAATTGCTATTTTGCTCTCCTTTTCAAGCAGACAGTTGAGGGGGGATGGAGGGAGGTATTGACAGAGATTTCTCGATCCCTTAGGGGTTAACATTTGTATAGCTGTCTCTCTTTGTTGGCACAACCCAATTTGAAAAGAAAGAACCATCTGCCCAGCTGTCTGGAATCCAGCCCTGTCTGATAATTCCCATGTTGAAAAATAAACATTTCCCATGCACTCAGGAAACCAATTCCCTTTTCCTACAGCTCACAACCAGGCTACAGAGCAACACCTTTGGAAGCCATAAAAACCACTGAAACCTGAATTTTGGGTTGGAGCTCTGGTGTTCCTCTTTACTTTTCTATGACACAGTATTTTTCACAATTTGGCTCATGAATTTCACAATTTGGTTCATGAAATTGAGCAATTACCTTAAAAAAACTCAGTTAATCCAGCTGTAGTTTGTGCCATTATGACCAGCACGAGTATGAACGCTCTCAAGGAACAAGTGATCCGAGCATGATATTGTAATAACAATTCTGGTGGGTAAAAATTAATTCAATAAAAAGCCTATAAAGGGGTAGTAATAGCATGTTATGGAGTGATTATCAGAAAACTGTATTCTTGAGTAAATAACTTCAAACTGGCCTCATTAGGTTTTTCCCAAACATTACAATTACTGTTCAGAGTAATTCAAGAGTGGGTAGAGGATACTAAACTACCACATGTTCCTAAACATCTGTAAAGAAATGGTTTTATTTTTTAAATTTTCATATTTCAGCTCAGATTTTGGGCCTTTTAAAATAAGGCATGGGGAGAATTGTTTTCTTACGTAGCAGAGAATATTTGGACAAGGGGAATCCATTCAACTCCCTCATCTTCTGAAGATCTCAAGCACCAGTTGTGTAATGCTGAGCAGAAATTCACAGTTTCTCTCTCAAACTGTCCCTCCAGAGGTCTGTAGTTGAGGCAGTGTTTTTTGTTGTCTCAATATCATTAAACAGTGCATTAAAAACTCCTCTGCTCACTCTGAATGACCTAAAGACGCCTCATGACTGTAAAGGTTAAGAAATTAAGAAAAGGGTTTGCAACTGTGTAGCATTAAAACAATCTCTATTATTGCTTTAGGATACCTCATGTATTCTCAGGTAAATAAGGTTTAGGAGGAAATAATAAGTTCATCTGTTTAAGTATCCAAAATTAAAACATCCCTAAATGGGCAATTCCTTTTGTACACCAGTTCAGAAAACTGTAGATAACCCAGTCAAAAGGGTATTGCAGATGTAAAAATGGCAGTGAAACTACTCCTCTCTTCTATTTGTTTGGTGTCACAAAATCAGGTGTTTCGAGCAGGACTAATCAGAATACATAAATAAATAAAAGAGAGACTGCAGAGCATTATTGGGTTTTTACAAGGTCTCAATGGAAATTAGTAATTCTCCATCTGAATCCCGTGGCAAAGTGTTGGGAGGCATTAGTTTCAGGAAGAAAGTTGGTCTGATTGCAAAGCTTAAATTGCAGAATTTCTTTTTCCAAAAATGGCAAACAGCTTGTACATACAAAAACATCATCCTTGTAACTACTAATTGCAGAAAAATAAACAGCCATTATTTATGAAAATGTTTTTTTATCCCATAATTTTCCATCTTGAATGTTCTGTCTAGATGCAAGTGTGTCCCACCCAGTCTGTGAGGATACTTCCTGTAAGCACAAATTTAATACAGGGTATAAAAATATCCCAGCATTATGAACCTAATCTCTTTCCTTATCTTTCCCTCCCCTTTTAATTACAAGCTATTATGCTGTTCTAGACTATTTCTTCTCATCTTCACTCTGCATCCTTCCCTATTGCAACACACTTATCTGCTCCTCTCCATCTTCAAATAGCAAGTGAAAATTTCAGCACTGAAATATTTAATTTTCCTGCTCCAGCACTGTGCTCTGTCCTCTGATTTCTCAATCCTGCAGCAGCAATATGCTCAGATTTGTATGCATGAAAAATTCACAACATAACCTTACCACACCACATGAAAAGGGAGACCACTCTCCTCGCTTTGACATGATAATTAAATAAGAGAAATGTTGCTGCACTGATCCCAAGTGAAACACTATTATATGTCATCATATATCCAAGATTAATTCTTCACTTGAGCAGATACCAGGTTAAATTCAGACAAAACACAACAAATTAGCTTTTGCACTTCATTAATACTGTCAGCTTCACTCTAACAAAGAAAATCCCAAGCCCCCACCACATCAAAGAAACCCATTAGGTGACCAAAAAAAAAAAAAAAAAAGAAAGAGACATTGTATTGGATTTTAAATATATACTTTTTCAACAAAAAATTTTAAAAACCCACCAAAACTGTGTGATGTTGAATTGCTAAATCTTAAGTCCTCATGACATGCTTTGCTATCTGCCACAGCTCCCAGTTCAAACCCACACCCCTTTATAGCCTCTCCTTTGGTCCTGTGCTCTACATGAGGCTTACAGAAAAAAAATACTGTGTTGAGTTATAATATATTATTCCATGGTCTCACACCCATATGACACTCAAAATAGATTTGTTCAAAAAAGCAGAGCATGATGTGAATCTGAGACACTGAAATCTGTGGAACACTGCCAGCAGACACAAGATATTTGGTGAGTTGGGCAGATAAAAACCATATCCAGAACTTTCACTGGTGTGAGAGGCAGTTTCAGGACTGTAAAGTAAAAATTCAGAATGTCAATACATGAATCATCTTTGCACCATGAATACCAGACAGCTATTAATAACCCTCTCCTTACTTGGGAAGGTAAAGACTTCAGTAGCATTTCAAAAATATCCCAGTCTTCCTGCCCTCAACTGCTTTCCTGAAAACACCAAGAAAGTTGGTTCATGCTTTCTCCTTCAGAAGTTAAAGATGAGAATATGGAGACTGGGAAATTGTAAAACTGCACCACCACAAAGTTTCCTGTAAGGTTCCAACCGCTGTCACATTTAAAAACACCAAAAAAAAACCCCAAAAAACACCTTCTACTGCTTTTCAAAGGCATTCTGATTGACTGGAGAGCACAGGACATTTCTAACTTTGATATGTCAAGGAGGTACAATGCAAAAAGAGACACTATTGAAAAGCCAGTGGCAAACTCAGGCTTTCTTCCTCTTTTTTCTCTTGGAAGAGAGGAAAAATCCTCATGTTAGATATCAACAGAATTCCTATTGAAAACAAGAGCTTTCATAAGCACTGTGATGTTGTTACTTAAAAAGGTTAAGAAAAATTTTGTGTTTTGCAGAAGGATTTTGAGGCTTCTGAATTTCATTTTCTTCTTCAAGGTGAGAAGTTCACTGAAGCGTTCCATATACTACACTTTGAAATATAGACTCTTAAATATTTCCATTAAAATGAAAACCTTATAAAAACTATTATTATTTTGATTTAAATGTTCCTGTGCAAGTCAAAAAAGGTCATTTGATGCTGGCTGGGTGTCCTGACAAGTTATTTGACTCCCCAGATGAAAGTCAAATGTTGCCCACACACAAACTGGGGATACTGGGAATACTGGGAATACTGGGGATACTGGGGATAAATCATAGAGCCAGCAATGCTTCTGGAAGTTCCTCACCAAAGAGAGGGAGGTGCCATGAGATAAACAACACTCTGTGCCCAAGTAGCTGTTACAAAACAGACACCAGGAATTCCAAGACAATTGAGTAAAAGAGTTTTTCAAGAAAGTAAAAGCTTTGTGTGCTGAAAATCAGGGAACTGGAATTATAAAACACCAAGACAATAATTTAGCTAAATACTGGTATAAGCATCATTTAAAAAATGCTTAAAATCCAAACATCAAGGATCTTGAGAAATTTCCCCTACCAAACTAAAGGCAAATTAAATTGTCTATTACACATAAAACAGGACAAGTCTTGTTGCAGGGGAAGTTCCTGCCAGCAGGCTGAATTACTCAGCCTCCTTATCCACCCAAGTGATGTGACTAATCTATTCCTGTTAACAAAACAAACCAGCCACACACAAAGAATTGCTCCATCCTCCAGCAGGGGAAGGCTGAGGTCCATCACCTGCTGGAGGTACCTGGAGTTGAGTGCTTCACATTCCATTTACCAGAAAGGAAGAACTCTCCTGATTTGTTTTGAAGCTGAGATTTCTATTCAAGGATTTCATTTAATAAGTTTTAGTTCAAGGCAGGAGGCAGGTAATCAGACAGGATACCTGGTGACTATTTAAGAAACATGAGAAAACAAACATACTTTGGATAAATGTAGTTTCTCATGGTTGAGGCCACTTAAAATCACAATTTTGATGTTTACTATAACAATCTATGTTTAAAATAATGGAATTGAACTCCCAAGTAGAGCATTTTGCTCACTTTGACACCCCCATTCAGGCAGATAAACTGCACTGTACCTCCTTCCTGCTTCTTCCAGCCAGCCAGAGATCTATGAAGGATAATACAAAAGACAAGATCCCATAAAATCCTGACCCTGGACTTCAGATGTATACTGAATGTGGTAGAAGATCTTGCGTGAAATATTCCTTCAAATGTGCAGGTCATTTTCTGGGGTCATTGTCTCTTGAGAAGGTTGCTGGGTAGCCAACAAGTCATTAGTTACTGAGAAAGCTTGATGTAATTCTTAGCTCATCAAATCCTTCAACAGGTTGAACGTGAAAACTGAATCAAACATGTTTTTCTGACAAAAATCAAATGGATATTGATAATATTGAATGATTTGCTGGATTAGCCCATACTTCCCTTAGACTGAAAGGAGCAGGAAAATCCATTTCTCAGCTGGAAGAGGAACGTTAAACCATCATCTTCAGCGATCTCTTTCACATTTTAAGTTCTTAATCCTACATTAAACTGTGTCAAATCCTTTCTCTTCCCAGCTGGAAAGGCTCATAGTCTCGCACTCTGCAGAAGATGTTTTCGGAGCGCTCGCTCTGCGGACATCGCCCCGTCCGTCCTGCCCGGCCCCCGGCCAGCGCGGCTGGAGCGGCAGAGAACGCTCCGGGGATGGCGCCCTGCCCCCAGCGAGGCACCCAGGGCTGAAAGGGGGGTCCCTGGCGGGGTCTGGGGTCAGCTCTGGGGTCTCTCGGGGTCTCTCTCGGGGTTTTTCGGGGTCCCTCGGGGGTCGCTCCCGCCCCGCCCGCGCTGCCTGCGCCGCCCTCTGCCGCCCTCTGGCGGTACCGCCGCGCCCTCGCACCCGCGCAGCGCCGGCTCCGGGCTCGTCCCTGGGGACACCGGGGGGACACCGGGGGGACAGCTGGGGGACACCCGGGGAATACCTGAGAGACACCTGGAGGACACCCGCGGGACACCCGGGGGACACCCGGGGGACACCCAAGAGACACCCGGGGGACACCTGAGGGACACCCGAGAGACACCCGAGGGACACTCGGGGGACACTCGGGAGACACCCGAGGGACACCTGGGGGACACCTGAGAGACACCTGAGGGACACCGGGGGACACCTGAGAGACACCTGAGGGACACCGGGGGACACTGGGGGACACCTGTGGGACACCCGAGAGACACCCGAGAGACACCCGGGGGACACCTGAGGGACACCGGGGGACACACGAGGGACACCTGAGGCACACTGGGGAACACCTGAGGGACACCCGAGAGACACCCGGGGAACACCTGTGGGACACCTGAGGGACACCCGGGGGACACCCTGTCCCCGCCTGGCCGCGCTGGATTTAAGCGGCTTTCAGGTTGCCTTCACCTGGACATGTCCCAGTCCTGGCCATTCATCTCCCTGCGATGCTGTCAAAGCCTCCCGGTGCCTGCAGCGGCTCCGGGGGTGACACAGCCCCACGGGTGGCTCAGGACACCCACGGGTGGCTCGGGACACCCACGGGCTGCAGATCCTTTGATGTCACTGTCCACAGTTCCAGTCTGATACACAGTTTACTAACTCTAGGAGATTTGGGAACTGAAGCACAAAGTAGCTTCGCTGTTTAAAAGAAGTTGCACAATGCATGATGACAAGATAAGCAAAAAAGTTTTCTTCTGATTGTCAGTTCCCTTGAGCTTGCCTTTTATTCTCGAGTTTTTGTGAGAATTCAGGATGGCAAACTTCACACTTTGGGTATCTAATCTCCTGTCTTGTCCTGAAATGTGGACTCTGGTCCTAAAAAGAGCTTTCTTTGGCAAAAGTATGAGCTCCTATCTAGACAAAAAATCCCATTCGAAAATCTTACACTCTTTCAGTCCGTTTCAACTTTTTTTAAACTCCACTCCAACACCTTTTTCTTTCCTCCCCACCAACAAAATCCTTCTCCCTGCAGCTAAGCACATGCAAGCAGTCTTCTTCCAAATTAAATAACTTTGGCATTTCCTTGGGGAAAGGAACTCAAACTCTACAAGTCCAATTAACAAAGCAATAGAATTTTACTTGAGCCACAGGTAATATTTCCTTAAACTCTGAAATCTCTCATAGTTTCTATACTTCAAGATCCTTACTTTGTAACTGGCCTGAAAGAATTCAGTCCTGCAAAAGCAGCACTTAATGCAAGTACTATGTAGCAAGAAGGAAGCTGGACTTTGGTCTCTGATAACTGAAATTCTCTATCTCAGTTTTATCTTAAGAACTAAGTTAATGGTGTTTCCTCCCGAGCTGAGCAGTCCTGAGGAATTTATATGGAGGGGAATGCTGGGGGTGTCTGACTTAGCAAATGTCCAGATCTAAGGGATTGACACCAGACATCCCAGAAAGGTGACTGACCTCAAGATGAGAATACACTGAGAACGCACCAGACTGCACAGAATGACATCTGGAATGAGCAGAAAACTCCACCACCACTCCTGACTGAAGGCTGCAGAAGTGCCAGTGCCTACAGAAGGATGTTTTCTTGTGGTGTTTTTGTTGTGTTTGTGTTGTGTTTTGGTTTTTTCTTCAAATGAAGGTCCTAACTTGCAGCTCTTCCTCAGCACTCTTATGACTTTCCAAGCAGTTTTCCAAAACTTGGCTGAGTAATCTCTTGAGGACACAGTTTGGATATGTGTTTACTTCACTAACAAAGGACAGCTCAGTTCCGTCCTTTTCAAATTTCAATGCAAGCAGCATAGGCTCATCAAACCCATGAAACAGAAAAGGATTATGGATAGCAGGTGTCCAAAATACCATCTACTTTAGCAATCTGGAGTACTGGTAGCAGCAAAAGCAATTAGATTCTGAACTCAAGAAAATTTGCTTTTTACAGCTCGGATAGTTAAATAGTGAACAGATTGACAATGGAATCTCTGGAATCTCCCTTACTGAAGTGCTTAGAAAACAGATTAAATAAATATCTGTCAGGAATTGTGTTGGTATGATTGATCCTGCCATAGCCCAGGAGAATACACTGCTGAAACTCTGAATCCCCTTCCAGCCCCCCTGCTTTCTTCTTGTGAGTCACTGAATTGCAGCATCTGCATCACTGTGCTTTAGCTAATTTATCTTTTAAAACCACGCTCAAAATTAGACATATTTAATTCAGCCATGAAGCAGCAGATGACCACAAAAAACTCCCAGCCTTAGGGCCATGGTGGGGAAGAGTGAGCCTGGAAGAGGGAATTGCAGCAAGGCAAGGGGCTCAGAGGCAGGTGTGAGCGCAGGGAGGTGAGCTGGCGCCAGGAAACTCTACCAAGGCAGGGAGCTGGGTCTGCCACTCCTGCTGCGGATGGAAAAGGACATCGGGAGGATTGGCTGCCAGAGCTGAGTCTATTCAGCACAGACACTGAAACAGTGTCCAGCAGCAGCCAGGGCTGGCTGTTCCCAAAGGGACAGCAAAGCAGGAGCCAAGTGTGATCCCAGCCCAGGGGCTTCCCCCAGCAGCCCCAGAGCACCTGAGCACAGCAGGGAGAGGAGGAGCAGGGAGTGGAACCACTGACACCCCCAGACAGGACAGGAGACAGGACACTGGGGCAGAGCAGAGACACAAACGGGTACAGGAACAGCCCCAGGCACAAGGCACACCCCAGGGGCCCATCCAAACCTCTCACACAGGGCTGGGATCCCTGCGGCAGGCACGGACCAAACCCCAGCCCTGAGCTGAAAGGGAGCAGGGCTGGAGGGTGAGAGTGGAGGGACCTGGTGAGGCTGCTCAGGGAAGCTGTGACCTGATGTCCCCAAGTCCCTGACAGGCTCCAAGCTGGCATTTGTGTACTCTGAGAGAGGCAAAGAGTGCAGGTGGATCACAGACACACCTCCACGCTCGGTCAATCCAGACACAATTACTCCAGACAGCTGCTAATTCTCACCACCTGAGGCTTTGACCTTACTAAACGCTGACCACTTTGTGTCAAGTCAAAACAAGACTAGAGATGTTAGTACAAGAAAAGAAGATACCCTGACTAGATAGCAAAAATTTGTGACAAAACTTCAGTGATGTTCCTGACAGTTTTTGTAGAAATATTAAACTGCTGGTCCAACAGTACAAGAAATTCTGCACACCACTCCAAAATCTAAAAAAACGCTACAAAAAACATCTAGAGCAAACAAAGCCAAGCAAAACCAATAGGAAGTTCTTCATTTACTAAGAATAATGTACAAATTTTTTTCATTATGAAAGACCTCAAATGACTGAGAGGTTTTCTTTAATACAAATGATGATATAATTGAGTAGGGTAAAGCATGCTTGACTTATCAAAAATATCTCTTCTCATGTAGTTGAAATTAAGCTTTTGCTGAAGTACCACACTGAATTTGGCCTATGAAAAGAGCATTCATTTCATTAGTTTTAATAAAATTGTATGGAATCATTGCTCAATGATTTGAGGATGGGACTTAGCTAAATGAAACCCTAATCAAACCAGCCTTCCTAAACCAAAAATAATGAATTAATTCTTGGAAATGTTCTTCAGCATAAGTTTCTAGCAAAGACCCTTTCACATCATGAGTCAGGTCGAACTGCCTGCAGCTCTCCTGCCCTGGCTTAGCAAGTACCTCTCATGTTGCTAAGGTGGAGAAAAACGTTTGTAAGAAAAGGCAGAAGTGTACATGTACCAACATTTAATTGCAGCTAAGGTGAACAGAAAACATTTAACAGTAAAAGCAACTATTTTTAACATATTATACCGTTTAAGATCTAACAAGTGGCTCTATGCTCTACCCAACTCTTTGACATCTGCTTCAGGCAGTTCAAATCACAAACCCAGCTTCAGTGTCACTTGAGAAGAGCTGAGCACTTGAGATTCTCAGCAGCTGCTTCCAAGGAGTGGAAAACCTTGCAGAAGGTTAGCTGGAATATTTCAAATTGCACCTGTGATCCACAGGGCAGGGACAAGACCACAGATCCTCCCACTTGAACTCTGCACCATTACTGCAGATTATCCCAAGGTGCTCCAGACAGTTTCTCAATTCAGAATTTATCTCTGCCCAGCCCTGGAGAATGGGGAACAGAGGGAGATCAACAGACACTTGTATGGACTAAATTTCAAAAGGGGCAAAAAGAAAGACAAATCTCCTTCCATGTAAACAGCAGAATGATGGCAAAAGTAATTTCCTTTTTTCCTGGAGCTTTTTCAGTTCTTTCAGTTCATTCAGTTAAACCTTTTCAGTCAATGGCTCTATACTAGTAAAAACCTACAGAATCTGAATCTATCATTTAGTTTTCCTTCTTTTCCTAAACAATATATGTGACTAAGTCCCAGTTGATAGATTAAGGGATCATTTCAGTCAATCTTTAAAACTTGTTTCGTGATTTTTTTTCTTTCCTGGCATTGCTCCATTCCCCCTAAGAAAATAATCTTAATTATTTCTAAGCTAAATACCCATTTATGTATATAAAACTACATAGAACTACAAACATATGTTAAACTGAGCTTTGCTCTTTTATTCACAAGTATTTATCTGCAATTTTTCCATCAGACCAAGCCCCAAAGAAGTACTGTCTGAAAGGGAACAAACACACAATTAACAGAACCTCCAAGACCTCTTCAAACATCTGTCTGCTTATAACACAGATAAATACCCCAGATACTTCTCAAAGTCTTCTAAGTATGGTGCCATTGAACATACTAATTTTCCCTGCCAATTGTACATTTTAATGTAACAGAAACTAGGTTGATGTCAAAGAACTGAAAATTACAAACCATATGTCACACCAGAAGCAGCTTATAAAGATTAGCATATTTATAAGACAAAAAAATGCATTTTAAATAATGCAAATATGAAAACATCTTTTTATTTGTAAAAGCATTTTTTCCCCAAATCAACCTAAAGTATGCTTTGCTACTTCACTTTTACAAGATCAAAGAAATTAGATTTCATCCTCTAGGAAAGATCTTAGATAGAATAACATCTGATACTGTGGAAAATGCCAACAATCAATAATTTATCCTTTCAAACTGTAATTCTAGGCTCTAAACAATAATCCATTTTATCAAAGATAAAACACAGAAGTCAGTCAATTTGGGAATGGTCGTAATGGCCCAAAACATTCCAAGCTGAAAACCATACAGGGCAAGACTGAACTTAGAATTCCAGTTTTTAACTGAAATCCAGGATTTTTGACACAAGCCTAATTTTTTAAAATTTGTGTCTAAATTCATTTCAGCAAACTTTTTAAACCAGCACTTCTTAAACTTTTTCAAAGCCCATTCAAAAAGTGTAGAAAGCCATGCTAATTGAAGATGAACAATTAAAACCATGTGTTTTCAGCATATGACCAATATGCAAATTAAAATGTTATTAAAACCAAAACTAGTGGACAGTTAGCAAGATATGCTTATCATTATTATGGTCATTAACTCTCAGAGCAGCAATAAAGCCAGAATAATATTTGTCTGCTTCCCAGAGATGTGGTTCTCTGCAAAGCTGAGGGACTGCCATGAACTTCAATGTATTCCTCACGAATTTTGTTGTGTTCCTTCTGTTGCTACTCTATCATTTAGCAAACTGAATTATCAAAATAATCATGGAATCAATGAGGCTGGAAAAGGTTTCCAAGATCATCGAGTCCAACTGAGTCCACCAAGACTACCAAGTGCCTTCATTTGTTCTGGAACATCAGCACTTCCGTGGGCAGCCCCTTCCAAGGTTTAACCACCCCTCCAGTGAAGAAATTCTTCTGGAATAGCAGGCCAGAGAAAACTGTGTACTAGTTAAATATATATTCTACTTCACAGGAAAATGATTTGTTATACAAGAGTCCTCATAAAAAATTCTCAGGAAACGTTTTCAAAACGTGAAATTAATAACTAAAAACACCGAAAAAAAGAAATCTGAAACTCCCTTGGATGACAAGACCAGTTTTCCCCATTACTGTGGCAGTCATTTTAAAATCTAAGGCCCTGAGCATCAGATTTTTTAGATTATTAGCACTGCTCTATGAACTAGTCAATATAAAAAAGTCTAGCAAACTGTGATCAAACCATATCCAAAGGTTTGGTTCTTCTGTCTTTATAATTCTCTTCACTTCAACTGAGAGCACTCACACAGCTTTATGATGTACCACTAATAATCTGTAATAGAATTAAATGGGTACTTTCCAGGAAGTCAGCAGTACAGCTACGAGAGTATTTTTGTTGCAGTTCTTTTAACGTACTATTCATAGCTGAGAAAGTACTTTAATTTCCCTAATTAGCTGTTCAGTAATACAGAAAAATGCTAATTAAAATCTATTTTTCTTCTCTTAAATTATGTCATGCTGTCAAATAGATACAAAAAATGAATGAATGAATGATATTTGCAATATCAATACAATATTGACATTGTGCAAGTGCTCCACCAGCACTTGCTCCAATTATTTTGCCTTGAATGAGTTTGCATTGTTTAATTGTTCAGAACTTAATAAACAATTCTGTAGATGATGAATGAAGAGAAAATAGGATCCAAGATGGCCAAACAGTGATCAAGGCACTATAGAAGATAAATGATGAAGAATTCCTCTGCCATTCTGACCATAGTACTCAAACTCTTCTACCTGCAGCATTATAAACTGGAAGTGTTTAAAAGAAGAGATCCAGGAGATGGTCTGTTCTAAGTAGCTATCATTTTAAAATAGTGTTTAAAAGAGGAGATCCAGGAGATGGTCTGTTCTAAGTAGCTATCATTTTAAAATAGTGTTTAAAAGAGGAGATCCAGGAGATGGTCTGTTCTAAGTAGCTATCATTTTAAAATAGTTTTGGGATGTGCTGTTTTAAAGTGTAACGACACTAATCCTTGCATGATGTGCAGGAACTCGTGGCGTCCATGCAATCTCAAAGATTGATTTAGATAAGCAGGTCAGACTTCCTGGCACCAGAGGTGCTCCAGGGTGAGAGAGACAATTGCAAAGGCCTGAGGATGGGAGCAGAGCTCTGCCCTCCACAGCCCCCAGAGACCCTCTCTGAGGAAACCCTGGGCAAGGCCCGCGGCTTAGCTGGTTCTCCTTTTGAACTTTTCTCACAGTTGTGAGATATGTGTTCTATTCTCTGCCCAGGTGGATGGCATCAGGAATTTATAGATAAGAACTCAAGAAAAATCTATCTTTTTCCAGCAGCCATTTATGCAGTATCTGTTTTCTCCCACACAGGACATCCATTCTGCTAATCAAAGTCTCTGCATTAGCTACAAAAGAAATAAATTAACAAACAACACCAAAAAACTCAATCAAATGCAGGCAAAATAAAAAGAGGCAGGGGTAAATGAAAGTTCTAGGAATGCTTGGTTTTATAGGAAGACGTTTCTAAAGATACATAATGAAATATCATTAATTCTATCAGTGATTTTTGAAATCACAGCAACTAGAGGAAATACTTTTCATTTCCTTACTTGCATTTTTCTGGACTGTGAAATACCTAAAAGCTGGACAACTCTGTTTACTGAGAATACATATCTTCCCTTTGGATCTAGGTAAAGAAAAGGCCAGAGTTCAGAATAAATGCTGCCTTCTTGAGATGAGGGGATCTACACATCTGGAGTAGCCAAGTACAGGCAAACACAACCCACAGTTCAGTATTGCTGCTTCTGTCTGGAACACCTTTGTAAACCACTAGTAAGATTTAAGTCTTGGAAAAAATATCGACTTTTATTAAATAGCTCACACATATTCAGTAGAAGATTGATGGTTATGGCTGTCTTTTACTAACTTGAGAAGCCATCACACTGCTCTGTGCAACTTGATAAGCAACATCAGTCAAAATGTACTACATTTTTTTCCTTACTATACATATGAAGATATTGTATGATGTCTTGTCTTTTCCTGGTTCAAACAAAATTTCTGTTTAAAAAACCTTACCGTGGTTTTGATCATGTCAACAACCTGATTCTGTTTATTCTCTTAAACCTGACATACAGAGCCAGATTATGACATAAAAGAAACCAATCCGAAAAAACCAACAAAAAAGCAACCATAAAACTAAGAGTGAAACAAAAACATGGGACTCCTTGGCTTTATTGAGAGCTGCTATGAAAGCTGTGCAACTAAAAGTCAACTATTTCATCATAAAATCCTTACATTTCAGCAGACATTTTACCTGGCAAGTGAATTACTGGCATTACCAATCTGAGTGAGGGGACAAACCAATATTTCAGCTCCTGAAACCTGCTGAAACACATCACTTTAAGAAGAGGAGAGCAGTTTACACATTGACACTGAAGAACTTCACTGCAATGAATCTGTGTAATTTCAGTAACACTTATTAATAAATCCCACTGTATACATTAATTCTACAAACAAGTTTTAAAACCATCCCAACACAACTGAAGCTTTTAAGTGTCAAAAGGAAAACTAAGAATCTTGTAACTGTGATACAAAGATTTAAAGTTTGTAACTCTTCAGAACTGTTTAAAGTATAAAGCACTACGTCAGAGAATGTTTCGAATGTGTAAGCTCTACAGAATGTAGGCTAAAAGTAAAATCTCTTGCTTTCATACATCACATTATTCTATTAGTATAATTACATTTGTTATCATGTTCAACTAACTCATACAAATATGACCCTTCCTTTTTATATTACTTGAGATGGTCTCCTCCTACTGAAAGCATTCACTGCAATTAACTTAACTTCTGCAAGTTATAAAATACAAATGTGCACTTTATAAGGAAAAATATAATGCCTTTCTGTGCTACATGAATATGCAGCAATGCACTTCATGTGATTTCCCACAAATTTAAAAACAGACTTAGTAAGTGACCAATAGCTATGAGAGACTATCCTTTAACAAGGACTCAAAGAGAAAAGGCTTCAAAGAGCTTGGAACCTGTTGCCTTTAGCTGTTTCTTCAAAGTTGGTACGTGTGAGAGATCTGAACTCTTTGTTTCTGACAGAACTGCTTCACACACAGTGATATGAAAAAGCACCACTAAGTAATTGAAAAACCACAAGTGTGCTGCCTCTAACATGATTACATTTCACAATGCAGATTTATGAGATTCGAGATCTCCATTTAAGATCATGCCATTTCATACAGTTTCTCTCAGTCAATATACAAGGTACAAAATGAAAATGCATTTACAGATGCAGTCATTTGCTGGTTTGAGTTGAGAATGAGTCAATTTTCTTCACAGCGGCTGGTAGGGGGCTGCTTTTTGGATTTGTGCTGAAAAAGAAATGGTTGATAACATAGAGATGATTCTGCTATTGCTAAGCAGCCCTTGCACTGACTGAAGGCCTTTTGTGCTTCTCACCACCCTGACACCAAGGAGGCTGGAGGTGCTCAAGGATTGGGATGGACACAGCCTGCACAGCTGACCCAAGGGATGTTCCCTTGACACCATCTGCTGTGTGAAGCTGGGGGAAGAAGGAGGAGTGGGGGATGTTTGGGATGATGGGTTTGCCTTCCCAAGCCATCGTTAATCACTGTTAATGAGCTCTGCTGTCCTGGGGATGGCTGAGCACCTGCCTGTGGCTGCTGAGAGCCACACAGAACCAGGCCAGCTGGGGAGTTAGTGGCATAAATATATTGTGAGATGGGAATGATGGAGCCGCCTCAAAACAAAGATCTTGGAATGTAAAAATAACAAATATAGAAACCACGTGGTACAAAGGCAACCTCCAAAGACCCTGAAACCTGGAAAGCACAGAGGTGTATGGATGAGGTAGAGGGTATAGGGTCCAATCAATAACAAGGATAAGGAACTGAACGATATAAGTAGCTGGCCATCAGCCAACCATATACTGAAACCATGAGCACCACCTTATTTGTAACAAACTAGTTAACATACTAGATCCCATGAGACAACTCTGTTTTCTATTCTCTCACCACGATGCCTTTCCTCCAAGCTAGAAAGCTCCCAAGGTTTGAAGCTGAAGCTCTCTGCATCTGCAGGTGAAGCCAGCTCCCTCTCCACCCAATTTCCACACCTGCCTGCTGAGGGGACAAGGCGTAAGGGACACTTTGGGTTGCCTTGTTTTGCTTTATCTGGTAAAATGCCTTTATCTCAGCACACAAGTTTTCTCACTTTTATTCTTCCAGTCCTCTTCCCCACCCCACTGGTGGGGGGGAAGTGATTGGCTTTATGGTACTCAGTTGCCAGCTGGGCTTAAACCATCACAAGTCATAAACACAAATCATGCCTAGAAATCTGAAATTCAGCAATATCTAAATCACAAAAATGCTCTGTCTACAAAAATTAAAACAGTAAAGGAACTTCTGACCAGCATCAGAAATGGGACTTCAGAAGCCTTGAACACACTGAAGACTTTAAAAAACCCAATGTATCAATCACTACAGACAGTTCTTCATCTGTACAGTACATTCTACTGCCAACTTACTACATGAGCTCTGAGTAGCTGTGTGTGGTGTTCTGTTGCCTTGATGCAGTACCTAAACAAGCAGGCGAACTACACAGTTTTTTCAGCATGTAGTCACTTCTCCAGAATTTTGAGACAGCTGAGACTGCTGGATGTCTGGAAGAGAGCTGAAAATATGTATGAAGGCAACATTTGCCTTTCACTCAGAATAGAAGATTTGACTGAGTTATGAGAAAGCCATATCTGGCAACTCTAGTACTGGTTTGGGGAGCTTTTCAGTCAAGACAGTCATGTGCTTAGAACAGCACTGTAACTTTTATTTTACCTTGTACTTATTTGCTGTCACATGTTAAAAGTTCCAACAGAAGTCTTCTGGTAACCACACAGATCTGGATGTTAATGAAATGAGTGACAACTGGGTGCATTGCACGTGCCCAACACCAACACTCACTAATTGGTTGCAGAAAACATACAATATGCCATAATTTACCAAAGCACCAATGCCTAATCACTTCACACTGCAATGAATTTCAAGCAAACATGAGTAATTATGCCATTAGTTTTAATAAAGTGACAGCTAGCACTTACTCCACTCTAGTGAACATTTGCACAGAAGTTGGTTTATAAGTGTTCATCATGTCCTGCAGCTTTATAGAACAACTCTTAGAACATGAAGAATTCTTTCAAGATTTGTTGTGACATGTATGAACATTTGTTCATATGTTAAGTGCGGAAATCCAAAATTACTGAGCACCTTCTTTTTTATATACTACATTAAAACTTTGATTTCACTTGTCAATTATATGGATGAGAACTGTCCATATCTGCCCATGAGATCATTTGCAGAGCCATCTTGTCTTTTCTAAGTGGCTGCTCTGATATTTTTTCATAAATTGGAGTTGAACCATTTGAAAAATATTAAAAAAAAAAAAAGTTTTAGATTTGACCTGGATTTCCTTAACAGAATTAGCAAGATTTTCACTCTTTGAGTTTTAAACAGGCACAACAGTTAACACTGCAGGTTTTTACTGACACCAGGACACCAAAAATATGTCTTGTTCAGGTTTTGGGAGCACAAGACAGAGCTGCATCCAGTATATGAAAGCTGAAAATTATACTCACAAGAAACCTGAATGGGATTGACAAGGCATCATTTTAATTATGAGGCATTTACATAGTGAATGTAACGTTGAATTACCAGCACTTTAAATTCTGAGTTTCACATGAGTGCCATTGACTCAGAATTCTCAACTGAAGATTCAGAAAAATATGCTTAAATATTTGACCCATTAAATGCTAATAATAAGCCATATATAATTAATTAAATCTGAGAAAGACTGCTATCAACACTTGTACAGAGAACCTTGAAATGAAGATGTTAGGTACTACATAAACAGCTGAAAAAAAGTTTTCAAAATACAAATCTTGCTTTGTCATTCACTGCTGCTTCAAACTTGTGTATGAATGGGAGGTTTATCTGGAGAGTCACTTGAAATTTTTCTGTTGATGATTTCATGAAACAATAGCATCACTGGCCTATCTTGTAATTGAATTAAACTTGAGTCAATTGACCTATTCTCCCCTTTCCCTGAAACGAAACACCTAAAAGTGAAATTTTAGCCTTGTTCTATGGATAATGAGCACTGGTATGATTTGTCTCTGTGAACAGGAAACACCTTCTCTCAGTTGACTAATTTTATGAAGTTACCATATAAAATATTTATTCTTTTGAAGAGGAGAAAAAGAACCCGGAACAAAACACTGACCTCTCATTAGTTCTCAAAAGCTAAGAACCTTACACAGCAGTTGCAAGAGAAAATACAACACACAACCTTTAAAAAGAAGTTTAAGGTAAAAAGAAAATATTCTTTCTAATTCAAATGTGGCATTTTAGAAAATTATGGTTGCACATGCCAATTAAGGAAACCAATTTAACAATAATCCACATCTCTTTCTTCATTTAAGATACATCTGATGTTGTTCACAAGTAAATAGTTATGTTTGTAAAAACAAAACAAATTCTAGAGAGAAATGGGAAATTACTTGATAGAATTTATCTTAAAACTTGGTGTTTGAAGTGATATTAAAATGGTTTTTAATTTCAGTTACTCCATCTTCACAAGCAAATCTAATGTCTTCATGGCAATAAAAACAGTAAAAGGTGAAACACAGGAGTTACTGTTCGTGATCTCTCACCTCTTAGACTTATCTGACATTTTAAAAAATGCTGGGATAATCTACCATTAAACAATCTTCCTGCTCATCTGCTCTCGACAGGGCCTCCAGCACAATAAAAGCCCTGCTCAACACAATGCAAGTGTCCTAGAAAAGGCACTGTGTGCCCAGGGAGAGGATGTGCAGGATCTGCTCCCTATTGCAGTGCAGAACCAGAGGTGTGAGCCTCCTCCTCAGCCTGTCCTAGCAGTAGGCAGTGCTTGTACAACACACTGAGGAGCACTAATCTGAGAGCAGAAACACATTGGGGTGGTGGTTGTGTCAGCCTGAGACAAAGGGATAAAGACACAGAGGGGAGAGTGGGACACACAGATGGATGTGACACAAACAGCAGCACTGCCTCACCATGGCACAGCAGCACTGCCAGAGCACTAGCAGCAAAGCTGCTGTAAAAGTTTTCTTATGCATCACAGCATTAAAAAAAGTGCCAATGACTTTCTCCTCAACAACAGGGACAGCAGGGAAGAAAGCACAAAGGTGCTGGTTTGCAAATGTTGCATTCATATGATAGGTAGGATCTGGGTTTATTCAACCTCTTGACTCTGAAGGAAACAGTCAAACAAGAAAACCCACAGACTCAAGAGGACTTAAAATTCAACTTATATACTGATGGAGAATTCCCTTCACCTCCTCCCAAGCACTTCAGTACTCCAGCAATGTGTTCCATGTTATGATAAATGTATTATCTTTGAACTGCAGGTATGGCACTGCAGCATATATTTCTTTTCCAATAATCATATACCATTTAGTTACTTCAAAGCATTTAGTCATGAATGGCCTCTGCACTTCTTGATGGGTAAGAAATAAGAAACAAGGAATATTCATTCCCCAAAGCACCAGCAAGACCACAAAGACAGTGTCAGTACTGAGTCTGTGTTTAACACAAATGTTAGATGAGCAAACAGCACTAGTTTAACAAAATACATTTTTTCTAAGTGTCTAAACATTTTAAATATTTGCACTATAGTTCCATTATTTCCTTAGCACCTTCTCTTAAAAAGTAACATTGCTACTGAGTTGATCTCCTGTGAACTCAATGCCAAAACCACATATCAAAGCCACAACATTCTCAGCTAATAAATACACAAAATTTGACAAATATGAGCCTGAGGATGAAAGCAGTGTCTACCAGATCTTCTGATTCTTTGTGTAATAACGAGTTACAAACTTCAATTGCAGCCTGGAGTCAATGTGGGACCCTTCTGGCAGCACATGCTGGAGCTATGTTATCATTATTCTCTACTTTCTGGTCCAAGAGAGCAATACCCAACAAATTATTTTTTAGGTAACATGTTAGACCAAGGAGTTTATTAGGAAAAATATATGGCTTAGGGCTTAAAAGATCATAAAGTGGTTTAAAGAGACCTAAGGGACATTGATTTATCTAGCAGAATCAACTTTCTTTTCAGGCTGCCACAATAGAGCATGGAAATGAGAAAAACAGGATTAAAGAATCACATTATCTGCCTAAAAAGCTCTAATGCTTTATTGTTTATTAAAATGACACTTCAAAAGTTATCTGAATGGTGTGACGTAAGATTGTACAATCCACTTCCACATCTTGCATTAAGTGCTGCTAAAGACTTCCTTTAATCAGAGTTGTCTGGAGCTCACACTTTCCCTTTTTAACCTACTGAATCTGTGCATTAGATAGAAACATTAAAAAGTAATATTGGTGGAATTTACAACTTAAGTTGCAAAGTTTCTTTTTGTTTAAGAAGAAAGTATTATTCCTATAATCAGCCTACTGAATTGAGATACCAGGGGATTGAGGAGAATTTTCATGTTACTTAAATTCAGCACCTGCCTGGGAAGACTCCACCCAACAGAGGGAAAAACCTCACTGAAAGGGGCTTTCAGAGAAAAAAGCTAAAGTTAAGTCTTCTAAACCACCTCACTTTACAATTTTCTCCCTGGGGCAGCAGCCTCCATAGATTTGTATGAAGTCAGGCCATGTACACTCCCTTGTGTTGTGTCAGAGTTGGAAAATTCCCTCCCAGTTGAAGCTGATTTTACAAACACTGCCAGGGTCATTCCCCAGCCAGGCTGTCCCTGCACCACATTTGCATTGTCCCTGATGCCTGTGTGACCCAGTCTGAGCTAGTTCAGGGACCTGAACAGCTGAAAATTAAAAACACTCTCCTTAAAATCATAGATGTACATTTCTAATCTCAGCGAGGGTGCCATTTGTATTGCACCTCAGGGGCATCTCACTGGTAAAACACAATTAGCAACAGACCAGTGTCTATTCTAGGAATAGATTTGTCATTTTCTGTAGCAAAGGCAGAACAAAAAATCTCTCTTTAGAAACCAAAAATACAAATGCTCAAGATGTGATACACAGATATCACATACATCTAGAAGTCAAGAATCTGTGCCATGAGCAGATCCTACAAACCCAGTCATGTATGTTTAAAAGCAATGAAGTTGGTATCACTTTAAAATAAAAGTTTCCTCCTTGACAGCCATGTCACCCTTTGAACTCAAGCCTGAAAGTGCTACATGAACTAATTCCTACAGAACCTTCCGGGGCTGTGACATTCCAAAGGCCATGTCTGTAAAAGAATTGCAAAGTCTTATTTTACTCCAGGGGCAGACATAAGTTCAGAAAGCCCCAGTTTTTTGGGAACAGGCTTTTCCATGAAGTTACATTTTTGTTCTACATGAGCTCTATGCATTGTGAAGGGTCATCTTTGAGGCACGTGCAGCGAAGAGTCTTTATTCACAAGAAAATACTCACTTGATAGCCAGAAATAGAACCAAAATCTCACTAATGACTTGCTTTCCAGCTGTAATAACTGTAAGTAGTCTAGTCTAATACCATGCTATAGCTGCTAACAGTTCTTCCTTTGGTTCATACAAAAGTCTTCTTGTGCTGAATTTAAAAGATTTCAAATAAATGAAAGATGGAACCAAGCACTGACAAGAAAACAAAATACTGAAAAACTGATCAGTGAACAGTACTCAGTCTTACTTCTGACTGTGTAGACAGGAAAAATAATAGGTATCAATTTAAACTTAATCCTAATGCACATGCATCAAGAATTTGCATTAAAGATGCAAAGGTACCTTATTTTATAATCTCTACACGAATCTTATGAAAATCGTTCTATTTCATATGTTTTAACTTCAAGAAAACACAATCTTGAAAATATCAACATATCATCAATTTGTTCCTAAAAAGCTATTTAAATACATATTATGTATGTACATATGCAGAGGGAGAAGGAAAGGCCTATTTCTGTAATGAACCCAGCATGAACAAGATTTTGCTCCATGAGGAATCTAATTGCCTCTAGTCAGCCCACAGATCCATCACAGCAAAAAGGTCCAGCTGAACCAAATAACCAGGCCATCCAGAATGTGATATTCAGGTAAAGCTGTATAGAAAATTGATAAATGCATGGAAACCTTTTGAGTCAAGAATGTGTTCCAGACTTATACATGTATGGTGGTAAGAACAATAAGACAATAAAAAAATCCCTTTCAGATCTACAAAAACCCAATCCCTTCACTTAACAGCTTCCTGATAATTCACTTTAAGGTTGTTTTTTAGTATTTCTATGGTTTGTTTAAGCAATCTTTAAAACATTAGACAACATTTGCCTTCCTTATTCACAATACATGCTATGCACAGAGATGGCAGAACCTTCCAGAACAACCTTTCAAGGACTATGAGCCATGGATACAGATTTGCCTTCTGTTCTTCTGAGGAGAGGTGAGAGCCACAGAGCAGAGCTGCCACAGCCTCTCTCCACAGCCAGGTCATCCCTGCTCTGAGCATCTCTGGCAGTGCAGAACACAATGATAACAAACACCCATTACCTATGGTCTCCCTTCAGCTCTAACAGGACCATTACACTGCACTCTCAAAGAACCATCTGAAGCACTGCACTTGGAATGTTAATATTATGTGTTCCCAGCTCTTTGAACTTGCTCTAAGTCTTAAGAATAGGTACTTTTCCAGTAAAACATAAACATATAAAGCAAACCATGAGTTACCACAGTAGAGAGAGTGAGAAGTCGCATGATCTGGCCACAGAAAATGCCAACCAGCTCCACCCCAGTTCTATTTAGACTGGGCCTGGACCTACTCCTCCAAATCAATTGCTTAATTATTATAATTATATACACAGTAAATTCAACTGCTTGAAAACTAGCACATACTTAAAATGCTCATCATAAGAAAAGAAACTCAAAAGGCAAACCCAATACAAAATACTGGGTATCCAATGAACAATAACAGAGTCTTGGGAATAGAAATGGTTCCTTCTACATTTAATTAATAATCTTTTTCACTCTCCAGTAGGTATTGCCCTAACATTTCACCAACTCTCCATCCTTCTGACAACCAAATACTCTATGTAAGTTGTTTATCATCTCTGCACCTAATGCAGTTTGAAATTTGCTTGAAAAGGCTTCTTACACTCAGCATATTTATAATACATCAGATCAAATATTTGAATTAAGGAAATTGGGCCCCAGAAACATTTTCATCTATCTACTGGGTCATGGCTTCTTTCAAAGCACAATGCATATCAATACCACCTTAAATGTACATTTCAGGTATTTGTAGAATTCTGAATACAGATTTGATTAAGTAGCATAAAAAGATTACAGTTCAATTGCCATAAAACTAAGAAAAATCAGACAAGCTTCTCTTTCTTAATATTTAAAGATACCGGGCTCCTGCTGGAGAAGCTTAAAGCTTTGCTCTGCTTTTATCTATTTTAAAATCTTTCTGAACAACAGCCATCAATCTGAAGAAATATATTTTCAAAGTATTCTTTCATTCCTCAACAAAAGACAGACATTGGGAAGGTACTTAAATCCATTAAGATGCATGTAGAGTAGCCTCTAGCAACTTCCAACCTCTTTAAATAAGCAGAATTTTTCTATTTCCATACAAATATTCCCGTAGTTTAGTAAACATTTTGTACCTCAGTAGGCATCAGTGTTTGTTAATCTCATACATAAGGAATAAATTCCAGTGCTGCAGGAGCTCTGTGTATTCCCAGGACTCTGCCCAGGCATGCAGACCCCCGAGCCAGACGTCTCTGCAGGAGGATGTTCCTCCAAGTGCAGTAGGCAGCGACTGGGGCCGAGTGATTCACTGCTACCACCACCTCACAAAGTCTAATTTGATAATTATAGTGATTATCAATTAGCATCTCATCACTATTTGATGACACACGATGACTTGAGGCTAACTAGCATCTCGTACATCATTTAACAAAAATGCCATGAAAAGAGGGCTGGTGGCAGAGGCCAGCAGGCAGGGAGCTGAGTAAACAAAGGAATGTGCAACAGTTTTGGGACTCTTACAGGTTAATTTTTCCAAGATGGGCCAGTGCAGACACACTCCCAGTGTGACAGGCCCTGACCATCACAGGAGTGGGAGCTCCATTCCCAGCCCAGAACAGGCCACAAACTTTGTCTTCTGTACCTGGAAAGTCACTCCCACTGTGAGGTCTGAACACCACTGAGGTTCAAAGAGAATCCTTTATCACTCAGGACAACAACCCAATGTACATGCCAGACTAATTAAACTCACTTTAAAAAGGAAAAAGGAAGCAGAAAAATTTTATTTTGAAATATGTAACGCAACTGTCGTAAGACAGAACAGCTGAAGAGCTGAGCACAAAATGAATTTACAAGTGCTTTTGTCTACAGTTCATCACTAGATCAGCTTTGACATGGATGATCATTCAAGTTTAGAGAATACTCAACCAACCTGTTGCAGCTGAAACTCATTTCTTCCCTTCACCTTGAAGTATAACATACTTGATCTCAACAACTTTACCTGATCTGTTTCCTAGGAATGAAGAACCTGCGTTTCAGTGTGCCTGAAATAATTCTTATGTCTTTAATGCTGGAATAGTTATTATGGAAAGATTAGCTGGTTATGGCATTGTATTATGATTCATTCAAAAGAGCCATGGCCCATATATTTAGAATGTTCATTTTTTTATCTTATAAAAAGATTGAAGTCATGTAATTCTCTCATGCATATGACCACATCATTCCATTAGAAACTTCTGTGTGTAGCAGACTTTCCATTTTCATGAAGGACTTTTATAGAAATTGTCATCTTCTCTTGAAAGTAAATTTTTGCATAAAAATTATGAATGTCTTAGAATCCATTAGAATTCAGAATGCAAAAAACCCCATAAGTTATAAATTAATACAAATTTTGTGAAATTCCAATAAAAGTCCCCTACATCAAGACCTCCACACTGGTTTATGCGTCAAAGAATTCTTAAGTAGACTAAAATTGTAATCTTCAGCATTAAAAATATTAAAATGTATTTTGTTTCTGCATTGCATAATTGTTTTATGTTTCATTGTTTCATGTCTTACTACACTTCATACCTTTATCTGCACCCATATTATTCAGAAGTAATACATCTTATTCTCTTCTCTTCCCCTTCTTGCCCTAAATACTCTTAGTTACTTAAAACTAACTTGGTGTAAGGACTTTTTCTGGGGATAGTTTGTAAACACTACAAAACTCCCTGAGATATACAGTACCTGAAACTGATACTACTGCAAATGCTGAGTAATCTGAAATGTGCTATTGAAAAATTATGCTCTACTATGTGCTAAACAAAAGTTCCAATTCACTTTTTAATCCAGTAAGATGGCTAGTTATCTGCTAGCCATAGAAAAACTGCTTTACCTGACATCTAAAATGATTCCTGAATCCCTGGCACCTAAAACTACTTTTTATGATGGGGTATTTTTTCATTTTTAATGTAAACAGCAAGAATAATCAGCATTAATCTGCCAACATGAAGCATCATATTGGCACCTATCAACAACAACTACCAGAAGAAAAAAGCAAAAAGTGACGTGAATTTTAATTTGCAGAGATAATTATGTCAGGTATGGCTTGTTTCAGGATAACAATACCCTGTCAGGGCTTGCAGGCCTCAGCAGAAGTAATTTGGGAATAGCAGTGACAGCATAAACAAAGCATTGAGAAAGGTTTATGAGGGTGGAGTCCATATAAAACACTGGATTAAATCTCTTCTGTATCCTGCGGCTCCAAACTTTCTGAGGATGCAGCAGTAAACCCAGAGCAGACAAACTAGAGCAGACTTGGCTTCCAACCCCTCTTCCTCAACACACGAGCCCCATCCACTTATTACAACTGAATGCACTGTTGTTCCCCGTGAAATACTTGAAAACAAAGAGCTAAAACACAAAGACTGTTCCCCTTCATGGAGTATTAACTTCCGCTTTTAATAACTAACTCCTGGTCCCACACGACACAGTTCTGCATTGTCCAGCACACCCCACTTCAGCCAGACAATGCACACAGCAATAAAACTCAACCCAGCAAAGAAAGTGAAAGCTGCGTTTGTTCAGCGCGTTATTTGGCGCAGCCAACTGTAATGCTTCTGCCTGCCATTTATTGTTTACTCTGTCAAAGGATTATTAAGAATTAAGCTACATTTGGCAATTTTTTGAGAAGGGAATTTACATGCAAAGTGACTGACACTTGGTATTTAAAGTCTATTGGTCGACTCTGACCCTTCGTTTACAAGTGACTCATTTGACTGCAAGGATCTCTGATGTGGAAATGCTCAGATACGAATCAATTGCAGTTTTTGTCTCGGGTAAATGTTACTTGGCAATCCAAAAGAAATGAACAATGCTGAGACCGAGGCTCACATAGAGCAGTGCTCATATGTTTAAAGAATTCCTTTTACATGCCTGGTTTAGTTCTAGTCGGAGGATTTATGACTCCCCTTCTCCTAATAACTTATCTCAGAGCACAGTGGCTTTAAACACACACACACAGACACAGAGACACACACACACACAAAACCAGCAGTTAACTCTTTTGCTGCCTGAAAGAACAGCACGGATGCATTTAAGTAAATTTAAAAAGCAGGTTTGGTGCCGATAGGGATTGTGATTCTCCGTGGGAGGTTGGGATAGGGTAAGGATAGGGCTAGAAAGGGAGAGAAACGTGTAGGTACAGTTTTGCAAATCCCTGTTCCATAAAGAAACGATTGTGTGTAAGCAGCGACCATTCCTACATGAATCAGCTCAGTGCGAATTCTGCAGTTTATCACTGATAAGGATAAAAGTAAAAGGGTTTCTCTGTACCCGAGCAAGATTCCCTTCCTCTCAGAAGGCAGATGCAGCATTTCTATAAACAAAAATGTCTCTAGCCCTACCTTGTGCCAGTGCTTGCAACATGTGGAGCTGAAGCAACAGAAACGCCCACCATCCCCGACAGAAGATGAAACAGAAGTTTAACTTTATCATCATTCCGCCTCGCCTGCTATTCCTCCGGGCAATAATTTCGCGATCCACCTTTCTTTCAACCGGTATTGCCTCACTGATCCCCATCCGATGCGAGTGGCCGCCACTCCTGGCAGCGCTTTGGTCATCGCTCATTCCGCACCCGCGGGCCGGGCTCTGTGCGGAGGCTCGGGAGCCTGTGCCCGGCGCTTTGGGGGGAAGCGAAGCCCCCACTTGCCAGGCTCGGCGGGCTCTTTGATTTGTGCTCGCTCCGCCCGCACGCCGGGAGCAGCGCTCCGTGTGCCTCCCGCTATGACAGTCGCCACCTAAGTCAATGTTTCTTGTGGAGGTATTGATTGCACCAAAACAACCGGGCAGAAATGTGAAACACATGTTTCTCTGCGCTGTCACATCCGATGCTTTCAGCAGAGAGGGGGTAAGTTCAGTGTTTCAGTAAATCCGGATCCTTCAGCACATCGCAAACAGGAACAGGGAGAAACTGATCCATCTTAGCAGCCACCAGCAGACAATCCAAAGAGAACCTTTTATACCGCAACACTGATGGAAACTGTTACCCCCGTCATTTTTATGGAGCCTGGTGAGTTCTCCAGCATGTGTCCCATTCTCTTGGAAAAACCCTCCGATGGCAGTGTCAAATTCTCATAGAAGGGGGGAAAAAAGCGACAAGGAAAAAAAAAACTAATTGAAAGTATCTTGTTATTCCTTGCGCTAAGGATTTATTTCAGACAATTTCAAGATTAGCCATGCAGACAGAGTAGTCTCCCGATATCCCCGCAAAGCTCTGCATAGTTTATATTAATCCGATTTTCCTTGGAATACAAATCTCTACCGTCAATAGAAGGGTTTGAAGGGTCCTCGAGCAGGTAAATCGAGCAGCTCTGGCTGCGATTGCAGCTCGCTGTGCAGTCAGTCAGCCACAGGCCAGTGCCGGTGTCACTTGAACTCCTCACGTTCCGCCGGAGGTGGGCAAAACCTCAGTTGATCCTGTCTCCCTCCTCGAAGGCTGGTGCCGATCCCTTCCTTGCAGGGAGACCACGACAAAAATCACCTCTAACAGGGGCAGCGCTTTTTCTCTGGCCGGTTGTGGACGCAGCAAGGAAGCAAACCCTCAGCTGGACAGTGTCCGGGGCGGGGGGAGCGAAAATCTCCCGAAGCAAACAGCAACAAGGTGAAATCCTGCCGGCTCCGCTGAGCCCGGCTCCTGCTCTCGGCGCTGATGCAGCCCAGGGATCCCGGTCCTTCCTCCGAGCGTCTCTCGCTCACAGGCGCTGTAAACACAAGGGGGAAAGCGCGATCACAACAGCGGCAGCGGCGGCAATAAAACCCAACCGAAAAAAAAAAAAAAAAAAAAAAAAAAAAAAAGGAAAGCAAGCGCTGGAGGGTTTTACATTTGAACAATGCATCGGGTATTGTTTCAGTCCCGCCTCCCGTAAAGGGAAAACTTTCGTGGGAGATTCCCTCCCCTTGTTAAAAGAAAGGAAAGGAGTAGTTATAAAAGAAGTGCACCCAGGATAAAGGCGAGTTAAAAACAAAGCACCTAAGCGCGAAGTTGATCAAACACGAGCCCCGCCAGCTCGCCCCCGCCCCTCGAAAGCCGCCGCAACTTTTCTCAGCGCCTCGGGCGGCGGCGCCGCGCGACCCTGCCCGCTCCCCCCGCCACCCCCCGGCCATCCCCCCGCCACCCCCCGCCACCCCCCGCGCCCACCTCGGCGTCCCCGCCCCGCGTCCCGGCTCCCCTCAGCTCCCTCCGAACCGGCAGCGGCGCTGCTGGCTCACCTCCCGGCTCCCCGCACGCCTCTCCCGCCCACAGCGCCTCAGCCCACCTTCCCCTGACCTACACCTCAGCAGCGGGGCCGTGGCTGGGCCGGCAAGGGCGGGGGGTGCGCATCCTGCGCGGGGCTGAGGGGATGTGTGTGTGCGTTTATCTGGACGCGTGTGTATCTGTACGTGTGTGCCACTGTCGGGACCGGGCGGTGCGGGGCTGGGGGCGTATTTCAGAGCAGGTTCCGCAGCCGCGGGAGGGGGGGACGCCAACACCGCCATCCCCATCCCCATCCCCTCGGGTGCTGCGCTCCCCCCGGCCGGGGCGCTCATTGGGCGGGCGAGCGGGCGGGCGGCGCGCGCGCACGGGGCCGGAGCGGCGCTGTGTCTCGCGCTCCCCTTCGCCCCCCTCCACAGCGCGGCCTGAGGGGACGCGGCCCGCGCTCCCCGGCGCTTGTCCCCGCTCCCTTCCCCGGCCCCGCAGCCCCGGCGGGGCGCTCCGCCGCCGCGTCCCCGCGCTAACAGCGCCCCCTGTGCCCGCGCGGCGGTGCCGCGGGCGGGGACCCGCCGGGCCCGCCCGGACAGGCCGGGCCGCCGCCGCCGCCTCTTCCCGGGCGCGCCCCGCGGCGGCCGCGCTTCCCGTGCGCCCCAGGGCGAGGAGCAGGAATGTGGAGACGGAGCCAAGGGAGCCCCGAGGTGCGAGTTAAGCCCGTCCCTGCGCGCTGGGCCGTGCGGTTGTGCCCCGTGGAGGGGAGCGAGGGCCGCAGGTTGGCAGAGCCGAAGTTGGAGGTTGGCACCTGCTCCTTCTGCCCTTCTGATTGCCGTGCAGCAATCACTGTGCGTTATCGCCTCAAACACAAGGTCATTTTCCGCTGTCATTAACAGGCGGTGTGATGCGGGTCTGACAGAGGTGTGTTACCCAAGAAAACACCTTTTTCTCAAACCTGTGTTATTTTACAGCATACAAGAAGGTAAAGCAGCTTCACAGTTCGCACCCCAGCGCACGGGAACACTTTTCCTGGTTCCCTGGCAGTGTCCTGTGCCCGACACCTGCCCCTCACTGCCTCCCTGTCCGAGCCGTTCCATCCATCAGCATCCAGAGCCGCAGGGCAGCTTTTCCTCCTGACCCTCCCTTTGTCTCTCCCAGGTACATCTGTCTGCCAGATTCCCTCCCACGCCAGTCCCTGCTGCTTCCAGTATTCAACAGGTTATTAAGTTTTATGACATCTCTTGCTGCCCACCCTTTATCCCTCCGTGTGCCAGCTTGTTCCTGGGTTCAATAAGTTGCTGTGCTCAAATCCTCCTTATTGTGGCACCTTTTCCCGGTATGAGATATGAGCTGTATTCACCAGCCGCCTCTTCCTTGTGGTAAATAAAGTGAAAATAGCGATTCTGCTGTGCCTCTCACGTCACACTTTCCTTTTTTTGTGTGTAGCCCACATTAATCATTATCTACACATATCAGGACTCAGTGCTTATGATTTTCCCTGCAATACGTCCGTTTTGAGAACAATGCAGACTGAACCCAGATTGTGTCCAGAACTGACCTCAAGGAAGTAACAATCTGTTTGTAACTCTGTCGCACCATTAATAGTAGTTATTCTACTGCAGCGTGAAAAAAAACCCTTTTTATTTAACCAGTAATTTTGGGTGGGACTGATTTGCCTTAACTGGAAATGGAAAATACATTTAAGTGTGTGTTGGGCAGTTTTGTTTTGTTGTTTTTTTAAGCACTGTTAACAAAGGAGCGTAGGGCCGCTCACGGAAATTTCAGTTTAAGATTTCAAGTTCAGTTTGATAGCTCAGAAACTCCTTGGTGCTTCCTCATAAGATCTAGGGGAGTTTGCAGTGATTGTGAAAAGCGTACTGAAAGAGTCATTGTGAGACCTTTGAAACCAAGGTGCTTCAAAGGAGAAATGCTCATTTCTGTAGCATTGCCCCATTTCAGTGGAAGTTTGTTTCACTTTAAAATGGACACGTTTTCCTTGTAACCTTTAAATCTGTTCAGCATGCAAACGTAACCACGGGAAAGTAACCTACAAATATAAACATAGGAAAGTGCCCTACAAATACAAACATAGGAGAGTAACCTATTTCCATCACTCGGGCCTTGCTTTCTTATTCAAATACGATTGTGTCTTTTGTACTTGACGTTTTGGATGAAATGTTTGCAGTTTGCTATTTCCTTATTTTTAACAATGAGCGCATCTAAGAGTACAATATTCATGGTTGGGTTTTTTTTTTCTATTTACCTTGGTTACAGTAAACGTACTTAGTAGTGTTCATATGTGAAAAAATTATCTGAAATCTTGTTATTTAGATTAGTGAAAGCTTTTTTCCACTTCTCTATCTTTCATGCATGTAACAAATAAACATATAGCAGAAATACTGGTAGGAGAACATCTCTTCCACCTGAAAAAGCAGAAACAACAAATCTGATGGTCATAAAGACAGAAAAAAAGGACGGGATGAATTTTCAGAAATTTTAAAAGTAAACACAGGAACAAAAGAAGCAATCTAGTTAGTTTTACTTAAAGGTGGGAAAAAAAGAAGGTAAAAAGTCTTTTTATCAGTACTGTTGTGTTTTGAAATGAGGTGTAAATGCGGTGAGATGATGAGACAAAAGGGAAAGGAAAAAAAGGCTCCACTACTCAAGACAGGCTGTTTATCAAAGGCAACCTTCTAGCCAAGAAAGTGGAATCATGGAATTACTTCCACAGGACAATATCACCAATGTTTTTTTACAATACTGTATATCTTCTGGGGTACAGTTTATTGACTCTTTAGCATTTGGAGTTAGCTAAACTCCTACAGATGGAGCATTCTCATATGCAAACAATTTTATATGCTTTTTAAGATTTTATTTGCTTATTTTGTTGAGGGGATTTTGTTCTATTTCTGGTTTTTGGGATCTCCTGTATCTCCTCGTGCAGTCTCTGGTTCTTGCAGCCATTGATGGGTGGTACCCAGCTGGGATCTAGATTATGCCAAATAGTTTTGATGGTTATGATGGTTTTTAGCCAGATGATTGCTATGGTTTGGCTGTTTAGACTTGTAAGACAAATAATTATACTGCATTCTCTTCTATTAAAAAACAAACAAACAAACAAACAAAGAAAACAAACCACCAAAATGAATCAGTGATTTTTATGTGGTGTTTTTAACCAGTACACTTTCTTTGATGATGACTTACTCCACCTGGGAATTTTAACTGGTGAAGCAAGAGTCTTTAAGTAAATGGAGAGCAATATGAACACTTTAACAGGCAAAATAAAAACTGATATTCTAGTAAGGTCTTCTTCATAAGTAATGGAGAACAATTAATATTTTTAATTCCTTGGATAGAAGGTATAGATCTTGTTGGTAGCCTGAAAATAGTTCCATGGGTCGTTCCTACATTTCCATTTTTTCTTCACTCAAAGGCTTAAAGTGCAAAACTCAGGACAAGCAATTTTATTGACTACCACATGATAGTCCCAGAGGGTTTTTATATTGCCTTTCCTTTTCTCCCAAGAGGGACAGTGCTTTAGAAAACAATGACTTTGCAAGCAGAAAGTAACTTTCTTTCAAATGGGAATGTTTTTCAGCATATTAAATCAACCTGAATTCAATGAACTTTAGGGAGGGGGCAAAAATCTTCCCTAGCAAGGGCATATTCCCAAGAGACACTAGCCAGCTGCTCTGCTTTTATCAAGTAAATCTGCTTCTACATCAATAAAAAACATTGGAAGAGAAGGAAAAAAGTATCCCATTACATGCTGGAAGTCTCAGGGGAGGCATTAGGCAATGACTTCACCACACTTCTGGAAGTATCTCCCACAGCAAATGCTGTTGCAAGAACAAGAATAACTCCCATTAAATTTTACTGGGCTTAAATAAGTTAATATGGTGTCAGTTTATAAAGCCCCCAAACAAACAGAATGACAAATTTTTGTTTTCTCCATGTGGTTTGAATTTACATAAAAGAAATTAGAATTAGATTTATGTACTTCTTAGGTCTGATTTTAAATTCAGAAATGCAAGCAAATTCAGAGTTAAATTCCTTCGCTTGCTGCTTAATAAGATTGTGCTCAGGAGTGTGGGAACAGGCAAGGCGCAGTTCTAAGGCACAGCGGTAAAAGTTGAGGGCAGAATGAATATATTGAAATGTTTCATGGCTTTTATGAGCCTGAGAAGGATCCTGCTAGCGCTGTAGCCCAGCTGTATTTATGCTCAAATACAGTTAAGCCGATGGAAGCAATGTCTGTGCCGTCAGGACAAGGGGCTGACGTGGTTTCTGCATTATCCCATCTCCTGTATTATTCCAAGGTAACCAGAGGCTTTCTCATTTAGCCATCAGAAGAAATTCACAATGACCCAGCCATGTTGCCCTGCTGTGTTTTATGGAGTAGAGAGTTAGCGAAGTAACATAAAGGATCGAGACAACAGGTTCTGCGTTTTTGAAATGTGGACGTTTGAAAACATTCTCAGAGGCTCCCAGAGGAGGTCTACAGGGACTCTAATGATTCCACTCCAGACGAGTTGGGCTAGAATGGAGAGAGAGATCTTCTCTTAAGAAGTCTGTGCCTTCAAACACCAGCGGGTCTGGCTACCCAGCCATGGGTTACTCGGATCGCCCTTTCATGATTCTGATGATGCCCCAGGCATGAGTGACCTGAGCACTTTGAGAACTGTCTGGAATTGTCCGTAAATACCGGGGCAGACTTTGGACAAAGACTAAATGTTTCACTTGAACTTAACCTTTGTACTTAGGTGTGCCTTCTTGGGGACTTCCTCAACTTTCTAGTTGATAAGGAAAAAATAAATGAAGCAGAATCTGAAACGGTAAGTACAAAAGAAATCTACTGAATTGCAGCTGAATATTACCAGTGAAATGCATTAATGCATCAGCTTACACTTGGTCACACCAGGCAGAAGAACTTCCAGAGAATACATCAGACTGTAGGAAGTGCAGTGTTAGTTGCATTCTTTTTCCCTCCATTCTTTTTTTTTTTCCTAGAACTAAACCAAAACCCATTCACAACAGTAAAAAGTACAGCTTCTGCAGGACATGTCTCAAGTAGGATATAAAATGTTAAACATTTTGAAATGAGGTTAGATTTCATGGTTTTTTTCCATTTTTCAATAACTTTTATATGAAAACCCCAACAAACAACCCCACAAAATCCAAAACTGAAGTTCTTGTACCTCGTGCAAAATCCATTGTGATTTCTGTTGATTAGAATTTTCTGAATTTCCTGATTAAGATGCTGTAATATTCCCATGTTTTCTCCCAGAGAGGATGCTAGTTTAGTCATTAGTGAACTGGTTATTGTCTTTTATAACCTTATTCACAAAGGTATTACAAAGACCTAAATGACTTTCCTGCAGTCCCTGAACAGTGCAGAACACTATTTTAATCAAGGTTATGACTTATTTTCAGATGCAGTCTAAACATCTTAAGCAAGCAAAGACATCCATTAAACACTTTGTGATGGGATTCCATCATTACAGTGAAGAACCAAGTTAAATGTACACATGGAGATCATATTCCAAAAAATAACATATTCTGAGATTCTGTAACTGAGAAAGGCAAAGTGCTAGATGTGAGAGTTAGTTCGTTATTACAACCCTGCATTTTTCTCACTTGATTGACATGACTCAAATGGAAAAGCCTTAAAAGCAAAATGCCAGTGTGATAAACAGGTAACAAGGAGGAGGATGGAAACAATTACCACGAGGACTTGAGCAGTCCCACTCATTAAAGGGGAGAAAAACTGAACATCTCAGCCATGTTGCTGCTGCCATAGTCTGCAATTTGCCTGTCACATAAAAATAAACAGGTCAGGAAAGGGCAAAGTGAGCTTTAAAGAATAAATAGAAGATATTTGCAGTGATTGGCCGCTTTAGCTATAGATTATTTTTTCCTCCATAAGACATGAATATATATTGATGAGTAGTATTTTAAATTAGGATTCAAATCCAGAGGGATCTGCCACTATGGACATTTCAGCAGATACTTTTCTGCCATAATGAGACCATGGCTTGTCTTTTAAGGACATTTTGGCTTTATTAATCTTTTGCTCCTGAACACTTGTGTGGCTAAGAATTTTCCAGATTTATTGATGACTGAAGTTGAGATGTCAATTTTAGATCTTGTAACTCTGATAAACAAAAATAAAAAATGGACCAGACTGTTGGTTCAGGAAGATAAAGTAAGAGGGTTAATATGAGTGAGCCACTGTGCCAGATGGTTTTTACAAGTACTGCTGTTCTGGCATAAAATTAATGTTGTTCCAAAATATTTTTCACCAGATATCTGTGCAGAGATTCTGACCAGCAGGTTCTTACATTTAGTGGCCAAAATGATTTATTTGTCACCACTGTTCTCCTTGGCTGCATCCCTGTGTACATCAGCTCAGCCCTTCTCTTGACTAACTGCACTGGCACTGCTCAGTGCTTTACAGCTTTTTCTAGACTGCTTCTTCTCAGTTCTGTGATTCTTCCTTTTCTTATGAGTTTTTTTTCTCTTTTTAATACTTTTTTTTTTTTAAGATGATCAAAAGCAATTATAATATATCTTTGAATCTGTTCAAGATAGGACAAGAGTTCGGATTAGCACTGAAGAGCTTTCCTTTCCATAGGTCTCTTATCATGATTCTGCTAACAGAAATTAATTTTGTAGAAATCCAGGCTTGGGCACGGACAGTACATTTCACCATTCTTACAGCTTTAGCTCAAGGTTATTATTGCTGCTCTGTGCTCAGAAGGGAAGACTGCATACTAATTACAGACATTTTATCTTAATTTCCATAGCAATTAAATGTTATTTTAGAAGGCTAATCTGAAATATTTTCTAAGTGATCCACTTGGGTGACACCCTTGCACCATTTTTAGGAAAGTGATGAAAATGTATTTAAATGTGTGC